>NC_086375.1:45093380-45702824 GCF_036588685.1 Mytilus trossulus | reverse complement strand
TGAGGAATTTGACGATTTAATAGCTTCTTGGTTTGACTGGATGATGGCAAAGACAAACAAAATAGTAACAATTTTGGTTGGTACACATGGAGATTTGTTGACTAAAGCGCAGCAAAACGACGTCATTGAAGATGTTAAAAAACAATTAGCAGAGTACAAGGAAACGAGAGCTAGATCAATAAATGAAAGGATACAAGCTTTCCGAAAACCAGGAATGAAACTCTCAAAGGCTCTTTCTGAACATTTAGTCGTTCTCTCTAAATTGCAATATTCATTTGATCATTTACGAGTTCCAAACACAATCATCATGACGAGTTCGAAGCAATTTCTTGGATTTGATTTATTGCGACAGGAAATAGAAAAGCTAGCAAGATCTGACAACTTTCCAAACGTAATGCAAGAGATAAAAACGTTCTGGGTAGATGCAGAGGATTACATCGAAGAAAAAGGTGTTACTATGGTACAACCAGTGATGACATTTGAAGAGTTCCGAAATGAAGTTGATGAAAAGTTCGGAATGCGCAGAATGATAAATGCTATGACAGAATATCTGCACGAAAAGGGAAAGGTTCTTAATTTCGCTCAAACACCTTCCTTGAAAGAATATGTATTTGTGAGACCGTTGTGGTTATTCGAATTACTTAGACAAATATATCATCACGATATATCAAATGTTTTATCATACGAGAAGACAAACTCTTTCAAAGCTGTTGGAATGAGCACTAACAGGTTTGAAAGAACAAAAAGCGAGTTGCTTTCTGAAGGAGTAATAGACCGTGAATTACTTCAAGGAATGATCGGCGATTTAGTTCCAACAGATATGAATGAAATATTTGATGACGTTATCAAAATTCTTTTGGAAGGATTTTGTATCGGATACCCAGTTGCAAAGCTTAAAGAAAGTTCTCAGGGCACTGCAAAATATAATTATCATGTTAAGCAAGATGACAAAGGGAAAACGAAAATACAGAAAATTCTCATTCCATGGCTACGCAAATGTGGTGAACCAGAAGATATGAAAGAGAAATGGCAGAGATTGTCAGAAAGAAAGAATATTCGTGTTTTATGCAAATTTCCAATTTATTTTCCTCCAGGATTTTTCGAAACCTTATGCATTCGAATTCACCAAAAGAAAACGAGAACAGATTATCCGGACAAAACTAAGAAAATGGATTCTCAGGAAAAAGTTAAGATGAATTTAATGGCGCATTGGGGAGGAGGGATACATGCAAGGAATGATGAACATAAAGTTCATATAAAGATTCATTACGTACCTGGTGGAGATAATGTTGGTACTGATTTATTGTTTGAATTGCGAGCAGACATCATTGACATTGAAAAAGAGGATGAAGCTTCGCCTGGTACAATGTGGAACCTCGTTTATCCTTTATTGTTTGAGTTTGAAGAAACTATAAAGAGTTATGAAGGTAGTCGTAAAGTTTCTATTCTCTTTAAAATTCTTAACTTGATCAGGAATAAACGAACAGCTACAGATGTATTTTTTTTACCATAAGTAAGCTTAAATTAGGCAACTCAGTGTAATTAGAAATGAGTCGATCTTTGTACTCGAAAAAGATGAAGTTTGTTAAGATACGGAATGCTGTATAAGCTGTGTAACAACTTTAGTATAAAAAAAAACCAATAAATTAATATAAATATTGTGTCTACTTTTAGGTATTTTGGTAGAAAGGAGAGTATGTTGCCCTCTTTGTAATAGCCCATCCTTTGTTGGTGAGTGGCAGCAACCTAAACAGTTACAAACAGAATTACAAGACAATCTACAAAGGAAATGTGAAGCATGTAAAGAAATGGTTGAAACAGATTATCTTATACAACCACGTGGACAAAAAACAGGTATTTAACAACTTTTTATTTATTTATTTGTTTTTGGCATGGTGATTAGTGCAACATTTCATAAATCATTTAAATTGATTGCAAGTTTCCATAGCCTTATCTTTACCCAAAAATGAAACCACTATTTGCGTCTATCATTTAATCGAAGCATGTTTAGTATGTCTGATGTATTGTTTGTATTCATTTTTTTTTCTTGTCAAAAATTATTCTTAAAAAGGTCCAAATCCTATATGTAATCTTTTCCCAGCGAAAACGTATGTACAATATGGATATCAATAAATGTTAACGTTGTAATATGGTTATATTGGTATTTTCTTGATAGCATTTGGCGATTTAGATTTATACAGTAATAAGTCATGGAGAGCAGAGCAATATTTGGCATGCGATGAAATTATTGACAGGATATCAGATATGTATGTCAATTTCAAAAATATGTAGATTTATAATATCTGTATGGTAAATGGTACGAATAGACTAGTTAATTTTTACACATCACATGCAAATTAAAATTTCTTTATACACCCTCACACTAAATGTAATCTTCCTTAGTCATAGTGACTTGATAATTGATATTCAAAATTTTGAATAATTTTATTTCCATTTAATTGTAACTACCTATATCCTCTCAACAATATCATGTACTGCCATGTGTAAATTAAATTTAAGAATATATTTAAAACAGTAGAATTTTCTTTTTTATTTTACCCTTAAAGTTTTTCCTGATGCAATCGTCTTAGATACTAGTATAAATCTTATTTTGTTTTGTTACTTGTTTTATCTTTTTTAATTTGTGGCTATATAATATTTTTATTTTTTTTCTATTTTGGGTACAGGATAAAAAAAAATATGCTATGCAATTGTTTTTCAAGATCAAAACCTAATGAAATATATATATATAGGAAGATGTGGTGTGAGTGCCAATGAGACATCTCTCCATCCAAATAATAATTTATAAAAGTAAACCATTATAGGAAATGGCTTCTTTCGAAATTTGATTAATGTAACTGAATGTAATTCCCTCATTCATGCTATCATCGAATGCATATTTGTCACGAACAGCACATCGGGTGGCACAAGTGGAGCAGAAACCGTTTACCCATCCGATGAACATCATGAATTCAACTCCATCATCATGAAATTAACTCCATTTTTGTGAATTTGTATTGCTCAATGCTTATTTGTATTTTTGTGCAGTGCTTCGGGGAATGTTGCTGGTCTTGTAATTTTTACATGGTTTTGGGTTCTTCTTTGGTATCTATGAGCTTTTTACTTCTTCTTTTTGTTTTAACTTAAAAGTAGTTAATAAAACATAGAGTTGGGAACTCCAGAGGTGAAAATGGTACTTTGCCAGTACCATACCGGTTACACTTAGATTATGGATGGAATATTTCACCGTATACAGGTTAAACCTAAATAAATAGATGTAAGGGAAATAATTCATATTGTTTATTTCATCGATCCAGCATGTGGTAAATAGACTTTTTTCAATTTCAGTAGAACGAATACTAATTTCAACTGATTATTTTAATTTTGCAGATGACATCAGTAAGCTTGGTATTCTCTTCACGTTGTACTTTCTTTTAGATGTTATACATTCAAAGACACTGAATCTCTATTTTACTTAAATGCGAACGTACATAATGATAAAGTACGGTTGTATTTTATTGAAGTTGTTTTACTAGTTGTATCTTCCTTTAAATATTTTGAATTGCTAAAAATATCAAAACAGAAGCAATTCATAAGGAATTCAGGTAAATGCTTTATAAAATCTATTGAAAGGTTTTAAGTAAAAAAAATCAGGATTCTGAATGTGTTTTATATTACAAAATTGACGGCGAATGTTACATTCATGCGCGAAAGTTCGGAAAAAGTAATGACGAAGTGGATTCAGTGTCTTTACATATATATACACATATATATGTGTAAATAAGTATCTATCCATTTCTTTTTTTTTTCTAAAATGAACTTTTTGATTCATTCTTTGAAATATATTATAGTTTGTAACTTCTCTTTTATTCTAATTTTGTTTTCCATTATATATAGAACTGTCTATCGTTTAGTTTTAAAGCTTACTAATATAACCAGAGCTTATGTGACTCTTCACATGTAAACGGACCTGTACACATGAAAGCAATTGATCAACTTTTAAAAAATTATAGTTGGTCCATTCAACATGTTAATCGATACTGGACGAAAATTATACACCTTGTTTGTGTTTTTTCCTCCAACATAGCTTACAGCTTTGCTTTTTTCAAATGCTCTATGTTGTATGAAATTCCAGTTTTCGAGATGATGTCAATGTTGAAAAAGAGGTAAAACAACAAAAATAACTCACAAAGACACACACACACACACTCAATCATGCATGTTCACGTTTCTTAAATTTCCACATTTGAAAATGATGACCCATCTAACACTGTTAATTTGCATTCTATCTTTCGTTGAGTTCGTGTTTGCTTATTATTGCAAGTAGGCAACAGACAGTCTGTAAATTTAAGTCACTTGGTAATTATTTTGTTTGATTTGATAACTGATATTTTAGTTGAAAGAGTTTTGATGCAGCTCGAACAGGTAAAACTTATATACGGCTTAGGGATGGTATAAACGGACAAAATGTAGTAACACATAGTTTATATATAATGTTTTCAGTTGACATCAAATATATAAAGGCAAAATTGAAAGAACTAGAGGCTTTGAAAAGTTTAAAATATAATATTGGGAATGTAACTTGAGGTTTGTGGTACAAAACGGTTGCAGTGGTTCTTGTTTTATTCTTGCTTAATTTTGTGTTTTTAACAATGATTTAAAATCGTATTGTCATTTTATATTTAAATAGTTTTTTCTTCTCCATGTGAATGTTTCCTCTCCATTGCCTGTTTCACTTTTATTTAAGCCATACTAACACAGTAACACGTGACATTGCATGCCTAATTTATTGATATTCTATATATTTATTTACAGCATGTTTAAAGTTTGAATGAAGTAACACATTAACTTGTATTAGCACAGCAAAAGTTTAGTTTTTTTGCTTTAAAAATAAAGTATTGTTTGGAAACTTCTTCCCTGTTTAACTTTTGATAAACGTGTTTTAATATTGTACGACAACCTTTTTTTTTTACGAAGTTTGGTTTTGTCAAATTAGTATGTTATGCTAAGAGTAATTAATATTTTATTAAAAGTTCAGGAAAGTTGAATTGTGAATATCATTTCCTTGCAATAACAAAATGTTATTTTTTATTTGCAAACGTTTCTGTCATCCTTTTAAATATAAAATTACAAACGTGCTTTGGGACAGTAGAACTGATGCATTTTAATGAGTTTACTTCAATCAATCACTAACTGATAAAATGTTTCAATAATAACTACTTTTGTTATGTTATTGTATAGTGTTATGTAATTGTCGTAAACAGTATACTTTCCAGAGAAATCATATTGTTTTGAACTTTTTTATGATTAATTCAACAATTTATGATGAAAATAACACTTTATAAATTTCGTGCGTCCGAAAATCTTTTTCTAGATTTACTGACTCATCGGGTACGATCATATCTCTTCATTTGTTACCAGTGATATATAAATACGAAGAAACGTTTTAATAGTAATGTTTTTGTTGGTAAATTACTGCAAAATGCAAAAGAGCAACATGAAAAGATATCGAAGTAAACCAAAAGAAATAAGAATGATCATTCTTAATACAAAAATGATATAATATATTAACAGTAAATTTCCGGTCTTCCAATAACTTTAAAAAAAAATATTGTATACAAATTAATTTTAACCGTGAATTAATATTTACTTATTTCGTTTTATGATTGAAAACGTTTGTGAAATCAGAAGATGGAAATGTAATTCCAGAACTTTAAAGCATAATTTTAGATTTTCAGTAAATAACTTTCGTTTAAAATCAATAAATACTGTCCTGAAACTAATGCTTTATTTAAAAAACACAAAACATATTTAAATGTTTTTTTTTTTATGATAATCATAAAAAATAATCACCCCTATTGAAATCATTATTTTAAATGTCTGTTTATCAAATGTTATAGTATAAAATTGCTTCGCTTTGTACTTTTTACATTGTTAACAGTGGAGACTGTTTTCACAACGCTGATACAAAACTATAACTCTGTTATGAAATATCAAAAGTGAGTACCTTATTTACAGATGATGTCTTGAAAGAAATAATCAAACAAAGACAGAAAAGAAGAGCTGCTGTCGCAGACCAGAAGTCTCTAGCTGATCTCATTGACCAAGAAAACAGACAATACACAACACCATCACCATCTGGACGGCGCAGTCGCGGTGCAATGCTTCCTACACCAGATTTGTCACAACTTCAACTTCTTCAATCTAAATTCGCTTCACCGGAAGCAGAAGACGACGGAGAAAACACAGAGGAACCAAGACAAAATGGCTTTCCTATAGAAACTTTGCATAACAATATAGATACTCCATCGAATTCTGCTTATCAAGATCTGTCTGATTTGGACGAGGTAGACATTGAACAAGAAGTAAATAATGACGCATGTGACAATGATGACGATATCTCGCCTGGTGCATATGGATATGACGAATATACACAGACAAGCCCACAAACTAATATATCACGTTAGTTAAAAAAAATCATAGCTGTAGAAATGAACAAATTCTTATAATTTAATCGGGACAACAGAAAAATCTATTTTTAACATGATTTTGAAATTATTCAGTATATTTTTTGTTTATGTTATATGTGAAAATCATTTTTTTCTGAACAGTAAAATGTAAATTAAATAAGCATTATAAGACTGTTTATCATAAATTTGAAATCCTGGTTCGCTTTGGTAATTTTTTATGAATAGTTTGGCCCAAGAAAAATAAATCATAAGACTGATGAAATTAATTACCCGTTGAAAGGACTACCTACACTGGACAGACATTACTTGTCATGATACATCTAGTTGTGTCTCCTTTTGGTCACTCTTGTGCTTTTTTTTTGATGAAAATACATAGATTTTATAACTGTTTCATTTATTTTAGAAGTAGCGAATGAAGAACAAATAGAGATCTTAATATGAAGATAATTTACTGAAACCTTGAATCATAATATGACCAACTTCACCCATCTTTATATTATGATGATCAATTTATACCACTTTGTCATATTATTATCTTATGAAAGAACGTGCTGTTTTATATTAAAAATAACTCAAATGGTTTCAACGCCAAGTAACCTTGATCAATGAAAATAAACTTTTTGCAAATTTTGTAGATCTCCTTAGTTGTTGGTTTTAAAATATAAGAAATCTAAAAATAATTGGTTTTGTCTTCCTGGCCAGAGTTTTTTTATAATCTGATTCATAAAGAGAGGCTTTACTTTCTTTTTATGCTGATTATTATAAGGAAGCTGTACATTTTAGGTATTGGTATAGCAAAACTGTAGCACATTGTTATGTTTGCACTAGTTAAGTTTTTATGTATGTTATTTATTGTATAACAAAGGGATGCAATTAAATTGCTAAATTTTGACAAACAAAAATACATAGTTATTGTAGTTTCAATATCACGAGCAAACTATTACAGTTTGGTTTTTCTCAGATTTTAATTGTTGCCCTCTTATTTAGATTTCCAATGATTGGATGAAACTTAATATGATGATACTATGAATGTATGTATGTGGCATCTCATCATAAAACTTGATCACCCTATCTCATAAATAGAAATCATTAATATGTATGTATGAGAAAATATCAGAATCGACTGAATGGTATCAAGACAAAATTGCTCGCCTATTGCCAAAAACACGTAGGATATTTATAAGAATTTAGAAATAGTAATGGATTAAATATATGTCAATAAGTTTGAAGAACATAAAATAATAATCAATCATTTTATCACATTTGTCACTGACTTTCTAGTTTTAAGTTGGAAAAAAAAGATTGGGCACATATAATTTTAGAACACATATAAATAAAATATAATGCATATATTATAGTTAAAAACGATGCATACGAAATACGTTAAATCTAGACCTAAAACCACTAGATTTCGTCTTTCAGTTCACGTCAAACGTTTTTGCTGATATTCAAGTTTATGTTTTGTCTATTTTCATATTTATAAAATATTTTGTCCATTTCATGTTTATAAATTATGGTGATTTGTTATAAAACTGTTGTTACAGTCTAGTGGAAGTATTAAAATAATCTGTTACATTGTTTTATTTTCTTTTTCTTTTTCTTTCCTTTTTCTTATTTGGAGGGGTACTGGCAAATGGAAGTTTTTAACGACCTTGACTGGCTATACAGCCCTTGCACGGTCGGAAGGGGTACTGACAAAAAATTAAACCAATCAAACTTTTAACCATGAGGTATAAAGTATGCAAATCTAGGTAGCTTGCTGTTTGGTGTGAGCTAAGACTCCGATTTGAAGGCCGTGTATACTTTGACCTATAAAGGCAACCGTAGCATACCGCTGTTTGAAATTCATAAATCGATTGAGAATATAAAAAAAAAACGGGTGACAAACTAAAAATGAGAGAAAACTATAACTACGGCCATTTGCCTGACTTGGTACGGGACATTTTAATAAAAAGAAATGTTGGGTAGAACCTGTTTTTGTAGCTAGCCAAACATCCCGATTTTATGGCAATGTTTAAAATAATTAAAATGAAAACATTACTGACAGGACTATAATAAAAATAAATGGGAGAACATTTAGAACAGAGAAACACACAAATAATAGCTACCGAAAGGTACAAGGCCTACAATCAAACACCCAGACGCGCGCCTCGTCCACACATGACCAACCAAGGACGCTCGGACCAAACAATTACGAAAGCCAAAAAAAGCACAAAGCCGAAGAGCACCGAGGATCCAAAGTTAAGAAAAGTTGTGCCTAACACAGACAAGGTTGTCTGCCTAGGACAAGAACATCATAAGTATTTAGAATAATTAATTCATTTGCAAACAGCAAATTTACAAAAATGACCACACAATAGATATACATGATAACACCGAAGTGGTGACTAACTACAGAATAAAAACTATAATTGTAAATGTTTATACATTGTGACTTGGAATGAAAAATGGTTCATACCAGATATTGAAGCTGAGGAACATTGAAAATCATAAATATACCAAATTATTGTGCCAGAAAAACCAGACTGTAGAAAACAATTTAAAAGTTCGTTAACAGAAAATGACCACGTCATTTTAACTTTTACCAACTTCATCAGAGTGATATTAAATCACATTGATTTTTTTATGTTAACACTGCAGTGGGTCCATCGACTTAATCGACTATTAGTAGCATCTCATCTAAGATACAAGGCTTAATTACAATTTGATAAGCCAAACGCGCATATCTTCGATCTACAATTAGCCGATTCCTGGATCTCGCATGAAAAAACACACAAAAAAAATGCGAAATTTTGACAAATACGACTACGAACATCTTCCATTGGGTGGAGAACATTGCATGTTATTGATTTTTTTGTTTGTTGGTTAGTGTGTTTGACAAATAAAAACTAAAAAATGTCGATTCCGAGAGATAATTTACGCATCAGTGATTGTCATGACAAAACAGAAGTTCTGATTACTGAGCTTGTATTGATACACTTGAGGACGAAACTTCCTCCAGCAGTTGCATTGACCCAGTTTAAAGTTGTTCCGGGATATTAAAATTATAAACACAGTGAATTTACAAACTGTGCAAATGCAACTACATGTATGTTATGCACATTTCTAAGAAGAAAAAAAGAAATACAAATAAATTTGAAAACAGGGAAGTCCTATTTCCAAACCTTTGCAAGATACCATATTGACCAACAAATGAACACAAAAGGATACCGACTGCCGATGTCGAAATATCAAATATCCTGTTATCAAATATACCTACCTATAACTGCGCGAACGATTACAATATACTAGCACATAAAAGTACTATAGTATTTCAACTAGTTTTTACAGTTCGTTCTTGTGTTGTGATGTTGTGCCGCTGTCCCAGGCTGGGATAGGGTTGGGATAAAGCTGGCATGTTTGGCCCCGCCACATTGTGTGTGTGTGTACCTGTCCCGAGTCAGGAGCCTGTAATTCAGTGGTTGTCGTTGATTTATGTGTTGCATGTTTGTTTTTCGTTCATTTTTTTACATAAATAATGTAGTTAGTTTTCTCGTTTGAATTGTTTTACATTGTCATTTTGTGCCTTTTATAGCTGACTATGCGGCATGGCCTTTGCTCAATGTTGAAGGCAGTACGATGACCTGTATTTGTTAATTTCTGTGTTATTTTGGTCTCTTGCGAACAGTTGTCTCATTGGCAACTATACCACATCTTCTTTATATATTATTAAGATCCATTTTGTTACATCTTGTGATCAATTTTATTTGGCAATCGCCAATGGCAGTCAGCAGGGTTAAAGAACATCAGTTGTTCGACCTGTTAGTCAAATGCGTTTTGTTTAAATATACTTTTTTACTTTTGGTCTTTTGGAAAATGTTGTTTGTGCTATTTTTAGACCCTTCTACAACGAAATTTGTTTTACATGCACACGTATAAAAATTGCGGTTTTTATCCAACGCAATCATAGGTTTGAACGTAGTTTTCAATTTAGACTCGTATATATTATTTCGTTTGGGCTTGTATCATATTTTCACTGCGGTTTATATGATCCGTTCATCCCATATTGACTCTTAAAATTCAAGAGTCAGGATATAAAAATGAGGGTACTTTTTCTAAAAATATGGGTACTCTTTATATGGCCTTCCAAATACCGTTTCGATCCCTAACATCACTTGAGAGACATTTATTGTCGAAATCCGGATCTGGTGTACTTAAAAAATATTGACACCGTGTGTTTGTGGCATAACATCGTGGCCACAAGTTATGATTTTTTTTTCTGTTTAGTATTGAATTTATATTAAGATCCATTTTGTTACATCTTGTGATCAATTTTATTTGGCAATCGCCAATGGCAGTCAGCAGGGTTAAAGAACATCAGTTGTTCGACCTGTTAGTCAAATGCGTTTTATTTAATTATACTTTTTCACATTTTTGGTCTTTTGGAAAATGTTGTTTGTGCTGTTTTTAGACCCTTCTACAACGAAATTTGTTTTACATGCACACGTATAAAAATTGCGGTTTTTATCCAACGCAATCATAGGTTTGAACGTAGTTTTCAATTTAGACTCGTATATATATATATATATACAACTCGTCTAAACATCAACCCAACAATGTTAGATCTGTAAATCACCAAATCGCCTGCACTGCAGTCGTCCCGCTAGACCACACGACCACCTGGGCTCTCAAAAAAAGAGCTTTCGCTGGCCATGTGTTACCTTTCCACGTCAGTTTTAATCTAGCGGTGTACTACAGTACATGATATATAAGGCATGAAGATGTTATTGTTACAGATCAGCTAAATTATCTATAGTAAAGGATCCTACAAATTAATGTAAGATACAGTCACAGAAAATAATTAGATTCATAAGTATATATATGTCGTGTACAAGTTGCGATTTTGTACAGGTTATAACATGTACAAAAATAATGTTCATGTTATAACTTGTATGATGCAAAAGTACAAGTTATAACATGTACAAAAGTACCTCATACATGTTATAACCTGTACAAAATATTGCTTAAAAATGGTTTTTACTTGTACAAAATCGAAAAATAAGGATATGTTTCTATTATCGCAAGAGATGTTATTGACATCAATAATATTTTCATATCTTTTTTATTATTCCTTCATGTTAGGGTGTTTTGTCCTTTTTTGATACAGTTAATGTCCAGGGGTCGGTATTACGAAGCATTCCTAAGACTTGTCATAAGATACAAGTCATGTATATCTTAGGACGTGTCTTATGATTCTCTTATGACTATCTATTGACATATCTTTATTTGATGAATTGTAAATGTGAGTGTCCACTTTGAAGGCAATAGTAAAATACTTTCATTCTAGTTGACACTAAAAGACATAAGAGGATAACAAGGACAGATGTGTCTACAAATAAAATTGGGAATGGAAATGGGGTATGTGTCTAAAAGATAACAACCCGCTCAAGGAGCAGACAACACCCAAAGGACACAAATACATGCTTTCAAAGTAGAGGATATATATTTAAAACATAAAAATGACATTCGCCTAATGAAATAATCTTATAGTTTATAAAAAACTAGAGGCTCTAAAGAGCCTGTGTCGCTCACCTTGGTCTATGTGAATATTAAACAAAGGAAGCAGATTGAAAATTGACTACAAAGGTCAATAACTCCTACAGGGGTCAATTGACCATTTCGTTCATGTTGACTTATTTGTAGATCTTACTTTGCTGAACATTATTGCTGTTTACAGTTTACCTATATCTATAATAATATTCAATATAAAACAGCAAAATTTCCTTAAAATTACCAATTCAGGGGCCGCAACCCAAAAACAGGTTGTCCAATTCATCTGAAAATTTCAGGGCAGATAGATCTTGACCTGATTAACAGTTTTACTTCATGTCAGATTTTCTCTAAATTATTTGGTTTTTGAGTTATAAGCCAAAAACTGCATTTTACCCCTATGTTCTATTTTTAGCCGTGGCGGCCATCTTGGTTTGATGGCCAGGTCACCGGACACATTTTTTAAACAAGAAACCCCAAAGATGATTGTGGCCAAGTTTGGATCAATTTGGCACAGCAGTTTCAGAGAAGAAGATTTTAGTAAAAGATATATAAAATTTACGAAAAATGGTTAAAAATTGACTTTAAAGGGCAATAACTCCTAAAGAGGTCAACTGACCATTTTGGTCATGTTGACTTATTTGTAAATCTGACCTTGCTGAACATTATTGCTGTTTACAGTTTACCTATATCTATAATAATATTCAATATAATAACCAAAAACAGCAAAATTTCCTTAAAATTACCAATTCAGGGGCCGCAACCCAAAAACAGGTTGTCCAATTCATCTGAAAGTTTCAGGGCAGATAGAATTTCACCTGATTAACAATTTTACCCATGTCAGATTTGCTCTAAATGCTTTGGTTTTTGAGTTATAAGCCAAAAACTGCATTTTACCCCTATGTTCTATTTATAGCCATGGCGGTCATCTTGGTTAGTTGGCGGGGTCACCGGACACAATTTTTAAACTTGATACCCCAATGATGATTGTGGCCAAGTTTCAAATAATTTGGCCCAGCAGTTTCAGAGGAGAAGATTTTTCTAAAAGATTACTAAGATTTACGAAAAATGGTTAAAAATTGACTATAAAGGGCAATAACTCCTAAAGTGGTCAACTGATCATTTTGGTCATGTTGACTTATTTGTAGATCTCACTTTGCTGAACATTATTGCTTTTTACAGTTTATCTCTATCTGAAATAATATTCAAGATAATAACCAAAAACAACAAAATTTCCTTAAAATTACCAATTCAGGGGCAGCAACCTAACAACGGAATGTCAGATTCATCTGAAAATTTCAGGGCAGATAGTTCTTAACCTGATTAACAATAATACCCCATGTCAGATTTGCCCTAAATGCTTTGGTTTTTGAGTTATAAGCCAAAAACTGCATTTTACCCCTATGTTCTATTTATAGCCATGGCGGCCATCTTGGTTAGTTGGCGGGGTCACCGGACACAATTTTTAAACTAGATACCCCAATGATGATTGTGGCCAAGTTTGGTTAAATTTGGCCCAGTAGTTTCAGAGGAGAAGATTTTTGTAAAAGTTAACGCCGGACGCAGGACGACGACGACGACGGACGACGACGACGGACGCCGGACGCCAAGTGATGAGAAAAGCTCACTTGGCCCTTCGGGCCAGGTGAGCTAAAAATGAGTTATAAATTTACCTAAGTCATGCTGAAGGCCAAAAATGTTGAAGAGTAGATCCAAAGTTATTTATAATGAAACGTGGTGCAATGAAAACTATTTCAGCTCTCTCTTGATTTTTCAGAGCATATAAGACATTGTTTTAGTCTTTGCATGCTATAAAACGAGAGGGCGGAGTATTACCTAATATTATTAGGCATCGTTCTTAAAAATTTGGGAAGAATTTAGTTACATGGACTAGTATCTAATGTAATTGTCATTGAGGAAATGCAAGCTTTTAGTAAATAGTGTCACACTTATTTAAGCCATGATGGACTACATAAAACATTCAATCACATGAAAGCACATTTTGCCAACATAAGTCATGAAACATATATTTCTGTAACTACATGTATGTGATCATTGTCCTCTACAGAAAGAGACACATTATGGCCTATTTATTGTTGTTGTTGTTTATGCATTGGTGAATATTAAATGTGTATTTTACTTCATTAAGATTTATCTTAAATTTTGTACAAGTTAGAACCATTTTTAAGCAATATTTTGTACAGGTTATAACATGTATGAGGTACTTTTGTACATGTTATAACTTATAAACGGACATGTTATAACCTGTACAAAAATGCAACTTGTACACGACATATATATCCCAGCGAAAGCTCTTTTTTGAGAGCCCAGGTGGTCGTGTGGTCAAGCGGGACGGCTGCAGTGCAGGCGATTTGGTGTCACGATATCACAGTAGCATGGGTTCGAATCCCGGCGAGGGAAGAACCAAAACATTGCGAAAGCAAATATACAGATCTAACATTGTTGGGTTGATGTTTAGACGAGTTATATATATATATATATATATATATATATAAAGTGCCTAGAAAATCAACCTAACCCATTGGCACTCATACCACATCTTCCTATATCTTCTAAGGATGTTAGAGTAGATTTTATTCGTAACTTCCTCCCCGGCGCCGGGGATGGAACCTGTACTTTATTTTCTAACTTCTACGACAACACCGCCTAACATTGTGCAGAGACCTTATCCCCTCCTCTAACTCTAGCTTATAAACATACAAGTCGTCTAAACATCAACCCAACAATGTTAGATCTGTAAATTTGCTTTCGCAAATTTTTGTTTCTTCCCTCGCCGGGATTCGAACCCATGCCTGCACTGCAGCCGTCCCGCTAGACCACACGACCACCTGGGCTCTACATAAATAGAGCTTTCGCTGGCCGTGTGTTACCTTTCCTCGTCAGTTTTAATCTAGCGGCGTACTACAGTACATGATATATAAGGCATGAAGATGTTATTGTTACAGATCAGCTAAATTATCTATAGTAAAGGATCCTACAAATTAATGTAAGATACAGTCACAGAAAATAATTATATTCATAAGTACGTCTGAGTCAGTGACAATTCTACAACAGATGTATCCATCGGATCGCCATCAATGATGATGATACATGGCTGTGTACATAATGAAATTCAACTCGTCTAAACATCAACCCAACAATTTCGCAAATTTTTGGTTCTTCCCTCTCCGGGATTCGAACCAGCCAGCAAAAGCTCTATTTATGTAGAGCCCAGGTGGTCGTGTGGTCTAGCGGGACGGCTGCAGTGCAGGCGATTTGGTGTCACGATATCGCATAAAAGAGGAACGAAAGATACATGAGGGACAGTCAAACTGATAGATTCAAAATAAACTGACAACGCCATGGCTAAAAATAAATGGACAAACAGACAAATAATAGTACAGAAGACAAAACAGAAAAACTAAAGACTAAGTAACACGAACCCCACCAAAGACTGGGGTGTACTGGCACCCGTCGTGCTGCTTACTGTAAACCAACTTATTTACGCGGATACTTTATTTCGCGTTTAACCCTTTCTTGAGAACTTCGCAGCTATTTTATTTCGCGATTATCTGATTTACTTGATGAAGTTTATAAAGGAAAGATCACAGATTGACATATTCGCGACGATTTATATTCGCGTTATTTTTCTACTCGCGAAAGTCGCGAAAAAAAAATCGCTCGCGGAAATAAGTTGGTTTACAATATGTTATGACAAATCCGGTAAAAAGTCTAATTCGGTAGGTCACAATCTTGAAAAGGTCGGGAACATATCCGATACCGGTATCATCTGTAAAACGGTTATTTCATAACGGTCAACCAACTCGTGATGGCGTCCGTAAAATTTACGAAGGGATGATTTCAACTTCACCATTTGGAACTCTTGGTTTAATAGCTTCCTTGCGAGCAGTGTCCTCTATCAAGGAAATCATTATAGGAAATACAAGCCCAGGAATATCGTAATTAGGAGATATATACTCCGTATGCAGGCGCTGCTCGAATGTTGCCACATAGAAATTGAAAGTTCACAATTGAGAAGCTGATATCATCTCTTTTGTCGTAAAATTTTGTTTTCAATCGACCCTCATTGTCAATTTCTAGATGTAAGCCAAGATACGAGGCATACTTAACTCTATCTGTAGTATCCTTCATTTCTAGTTCGATGGGAAAGATTCGTTCAACCTAATCACCAATTTTTGTGTTATTTAGTGAGAGAACATCATCTATATAGCGGAACTTAAAGTAAAGAATGTTGCTAACTTCTTATCTTTCTTCCTAAGAAGCTCCTGTATGAAGTCAGCCTCATATTAATAAAGAAACAAAACATAATCCTCGTTTGGTTGTAAACACCAAAAATAATACAAATACAAATGACAAACGTAATATAAACACAAATGAAAAGTCCAGCAAACGATATTATCAACTATTAGATTTAAATATGTTTAACTATCTAGTGTAAACTTTTGGGTAATATTTGTATGCTTGATGTAATTTTAAACATGACTGATAGTTCACGGCTGAATCCCTTTTTATTTTTACATTTTTACCTATTATGTCTGTTTGTTTTATTGACACGTCGTAGTCAAGTTAATAGAATTTTAAGTAAACGACTGCCATACAAACGAGATGTTTAGCTAGCTATAAAACCAGGTTTAATCCACCATTTTCCATATCAGAAAATGTCATTTGATTAGAGACTTTCCGTTTTGAATTTTCCTCGGGGATAAGTATGTTTGTAATTTTACTTTTTACTTTAGTTGGAACATCATACGTCCAGACTGAGTTCAGGTACCTACAGGAAAAATGTGTTATACTTTCTTTAATCGTCTTTTGAAGAAGAAAGTTGTCACTTTGGACTTTTGAGCAGGTTATTTAATGTCACAAAAGTTAAGGGTGTATCTTTTTAGCTGTACACATATGACATTTTGATGCCACTGCTGGTGGACGTTTCGTCCCCGATTGTATCACCAGCCCAGTAGTCAGCACTTCGATATTGACATGAATACCAATTATATGGTCATTTTTATAAATTTCCGGTTAAAAAAACTTTGAATTTTACAAAAAAAAATAAAAAATTTCTTATCCCAGGAATAGTTTACTTTAGCCGTTTTTTGTTCATTTTTTTGGAATTTTGGGTCCTCTATGCTCTTCAACTTTGTACTTGTTTGACTTTATAGCTATTTTGATATGAGCGTCACTGATGAGTCTGGTGTAGACGACACGCGTCTGACGTATTTTAAAAATTATAATCCTGGTACCTTTGATAACTATTATGTTTAAGGATCATGCATGACGAGATTTCTATTTGTGTCATTTATTTGTAGTAGCTCCTTTCTTTCCTGTTGCAAATACGTTTAACCTTTTTCATTCCAACATATTCAGGATTTTTTTTATATATCCACGTGTTGGGGGCAAATTGTGTCTTAAAGTTTATACAAAAATATATGATAATTGACAAAAAAAGATATATAAATAGACCATACTGATTTACTTACGATTCGAACAATTTAGATATCCTAATTATTTCCCCACTTTTCAAACGATTGATGATTTCATGTTTATCGATACAGTTTGCTTGATCTCCATTTTTCATTTGTCAAAATTCAAGTAAACGTCAATTTGTCTTTCCTCTATTTTTTCGAATACTCACACTTTTGACAATTAAGGTGGATCGAGACTATTCGACTGCGCATAATTTCATGCATGAATTGCAAAAGTATATGTCGTAAATTCGATATATTTTTTTAAAAGGGTCAAAATGACATTTCACCCATTTTCACCATTTTCCCGCCAAAATCGGGTTTTTTTCCCTTATCGGTGACCTATGTTTTTTATTTGCTCATTCTTTGAAGCTATATTTCAGCTTTTCAGTTTAGGACCAAGTGTCATAGAACGTTTTTCTAATAATCCGATAAAAATTTGTCAACACCTCTGTTTTCCCTATAATTTCATTGAAAATGATCCCTTTTTGTTTTTATTATACATACCTGTTTAAAAGTTTGTTTTATTTAGCTTAAATGGTCCGTGACCCCCTATTTTTCCAACCAATTTTATTCACTTACTGTAAAGAATAAAATAACAAAAAATACGTCACTTCTGATAGAAACTTCGAATAGGCCCGAGCCACCTTAACCAACAAAAATAGTTCTAGAGGATGTTTGCATTTCTCAGGAATACATTACCTGAGCTGTATTTGGCACAACTGCTTTTTGGAATTTCGGGTACTCAATGCTCTTCAACTTTGTACTTGTTTAGCGTTTTAACTATTTTGTTCTGGGCGTCACTGGTAATTCTTATGTAGACGAAACTTGCGTCTGGCATACTCAATTATAATCCTGGTACCTTTGATAACTATTTACAATAAAAATCAATTTGAAAGATCTTGACTTTGCCGAAACTAAAAGCATGTCCTCTTACACTGTTTGTCGTTGCAAAGGCATTTGTTTCAAATTTGTGCAATCATTGCAATAACAGTAAAAAAAATCTTCTGAAATCATGAACAATCGTCACTTCTGTATTTCGATGGTTGTAACAAGTTGTTCTATAGTTATTCATAGTGTAAGATTATTAAGAGGAACAACCGTAACGTTTTGCAAATCTAATTCAAATTGGATGTTAACGTTGATCTGCTTACACGAGTGATAAACTATCTATAAAGGCAAAGTGGAAGACTTTTTATCATATTGGGGTTTGGTGAATTGTTGTTCTTCTAGATTAGAATGCTTGCTCCTTGTGAAATAAGAAATGAATACCGGGACAAGATCGAATTCATGTGTTTAAGCGAAAATAAAGACTAATAAATTCAACATAGATACCAGGATACCAGGATACGCGTTTCGTCTGAAAAAGACTTATCAGTGACGCTCGAGTCAAACTTGGGGGGTTAATAGGCCAAATAAAGTACGAAGTTAAAAAGCATTGAGGATAAAAAAAATCCTAGAGGTTTTGCCAAATACAGCTACGGTAATCTATTCCTGAGGTAGAAATGCATTCGTATTTCAAAAATTCTATGTTTTGTAAAAAACAGTTAATTTATAGTTATGACCATATCAATGAGAATTCATGTCAACACAGAAGTGCTGACTACTGGGCTGTTTATACACTCGGGGAATAAAACAATCCACCAGCAGTGGCATCTAGATGCTGCAACTAAGAGGGTCACAAATGGCTAATTATATATGCATCTCAGATATTCATCCGCATGCTCCAATCCCAAACATTCTGAAAATATACAGTATACGCGTTACCTGACACCCAAATCTTACAACAAGGAATTACATTTTTGCCATACAATATCAAACAGATTAAATTCTGATGATTGCTTAAAAGAAAACTGAAAATTCCAAACACCGACATCAAAGCCGAAGTTTACCAAGCAATACACATTAATTTAAGGATGTACACCTCTAGAATTAAACTTTTTTTCTTCACCTGATTTTTGGGTTTATAAGACTGTAATTTGTGAAGAAAAAATCATATGGTGGTGCATTTCTTTTTTTGCTACCGCCCTTTGAAAATGCCCAATTTTGATGATTTTTACATTTTCCATCGATTTTTATCTTATTTTGGGCTATTATCGTGAAAAAAATCACAGTTCCACAATTAAACCTTTTTCATACTTTCTATAAAGATGAAGTGGACCAATCTGAATAATTTTACTTAAAAAAACTATAGGTAGGTGTTAATATAAGAAAGTTTTATCATATTTTGACGCTTTTTTGTGTAAAATTTACCATGCTGTCAATTTTGTATTTTTGTGATTTTTCTCAGTTTTAAGAACAAAATTCATATTATTTCAACTTTTTTGTTAGAAATGATTGAAAAAATACATATCTAAGAAAGGAGTAAAATGTGAAAGATTTAACTGATTTAGTCATTAAAAACGATCCGATTTAAGCTCAAATATGCAAAATCTCTCAAATATGCCAAAAAACGTCACTTTTCAGATGTTTTTTTGTCATCAAATGAAAGTGGCCGCATCAGTGTTTATCCACAACCTTTATATATGTTATGTATTATCATAAAATACAACTTACATTTCAATATTAAGGATGAACACGAATGCAGCCACTTTCGTTTTTAACGGAAACCGTCTAAAATTTAACTAAAATGATAGAATTTTGAAGATTTCAGTAATTTAGCATGACTTAATGGTGCTACAACCCGATAAATGTCAATTGTATTGTCAAAAACAGCCCATAGTTATGTAGCAGAAGCATTCAACTGTTAAATAAATAACTTAAAGGTTGCACCAAGGATTTGTATTAACTATACAAATCCTTGGTTGCACTTAAACAATTTTTTAAAACTGTTATATTTTGGGGCCAAAAGGGGGTCTTACCGGACCTACTCCTTAGAAAAGACCAGCATGATATGGGATGTACATGATTCTTGTAAAATCATTTTTTGTATCCCTTACCCATTTTCTCAAAAGTTTGGCTAAAAAAAAATGACTTGATTGGTCGTAAAATTTGAAAACTGGATTACTCAAAACCATTCATTGTTAATACACATTTTTTTCACAGAGTTATGTTTGATTATAATATTTTGCAATTCATTGATATTTTCCACTTGCATCACATGTTTTGAAAATAATTCAAGAACGAGATTTCAACGAGACTGAACGAGACTGAAAAGTGAGAAGAATACATCCTTGATACGGCATACCTATGAAATACTGATAGCAACTCATAGTAGATCAAGACAGAATCGTCAGAATAGACATATACGATTAGCAGAAAATATACATAAGAAATGGTCTTTTTCTACATACCATTATAAAGTGGAAAACACTACCAACCGTGAGCTACAGCTATAGTCAGCCATATTTACAACCTCAAAGACCAAAACCCCTAAAGACAACAATCATTTAACACTGGCAATAAAAGATATATCAAATTGGTTTACGTTAAAAATCAATCGTTTTTTCAATGTAACTTACATATTTTGTGTGCAACATTTTGATTTCAAGTCGAGAATCGAAATTTTAAAAACTTTTTCTGGTTTAAACAAGATTTTTCCACAAGTTAACACTCACGGTATACATATATATTCCTGTGTATTATATGATCTTTCTGTCGTTACTTTTAAATATAAAAAAAATATTAAAATAAGTTTAAATATTTTAAATTTTGTTTTAATGGTACCTGAAACCTGAGACTACTATAACTATATGTGTTATAGTAGTCGCAGCTGAAACGTGTCAGTATTCTTTTGCTATTCTTTTAACGTCCTTTGGTCATAAAGATCTTACAATTGCAGCAAATTTATGCACTTTGCCTTAATTGTTGATTTCAATCAGATATATCTCTCTCTCTATATATAAAAGTATATTTTTCTGGTTTAATCTAGGCTAGCAAACCGATCTGGACGCAAACCGCAATAGTTTAGTCCAGGACAGTGATTAGTTGCATATTAAAAACACAATATATGCCACAAGTTTTTATTTTTAAATGAATAAAATAGAAAATTGATTCAGGTTAACAAAATAATAAATTATGAAGAAGCTGTGTCGGGACATAGTCATATGAAACAATTATTATTAATTGTTTTTAATTCTTTCTGGTCGGGATGACAATATTTCTTTTTCTTTTTTCGATGTCTTAAGCAATGGTTAAAACTTACAATTTGACTAATCTGTCCCGCTTTCCACATATAAATGGGTAATTAAACTAAAACAAGCTTGATTAGTCTTCAAAACATGATAAATTCCTTTTCAAATACATTGAATTTTATAAAGTATATAAAAGATGTTGCATTCTAGATGCTCGGGGTCTGCAGGAATGGTTTTACATTTCTTGATGATACCTGCGGCCACTAAGAAACGAGTTTTGACATTTCTACTTCCAACCAGGTAAACTTATAAACATATAAAGATATGATGTTTTGCTATATAATAAGGTTGTTTCATTTTGAAATAACTAGTAAAAAATCTGATGGGAATCATATAAATGCGCATCAGGTATGTAAACAGGTTTAAATTGAATGTTTAAGCATTGACAAACACTGAAACAGCAATGACAGCCACTTGTTTCTTTCTATGGGAAGATCAACTATCAACATATATTCAAGAGACGGCACCCAGTGTTCTATCTAGAATTAGGGGGAAAGGACCTTTATCAGGACTCCAGGATCGGGTGTTTTTAAGCTCGTGATTTCGGCATTGACCCTTTCGGGATCCGGGAATCCTTTTTTTCGGATTTCTGGACGTCGGGATTTACTTTATTTAAATTCGGGCAGTGTTTTCCATTCGGCAGTTAAGCCGGGTGTGCCGACCACCTTCTTTTCAAAGCCGACCACCTTTCCATTTTAGGAGGTGGTCGGCTTTTTTTTTCAAATTCCGGATTTTTTTCGGTTCCGCACCGTAAAAATTTAAATACTAATCGCGCCTCGCAGATATGTTTTCATTGACAAAAATGGCGGATCGTCAAATTACTGCTTCTGCCTGATAATGACCACAATCAACGAGCTGATTATTATGTCATGACTTAGGTGCGCATGCAGACCCCCCCCCCCCCCCCCAAATTTGATAAATTAGTTCAGCTTTTATTAATTGGGGAAATGGAAAGGCAGATGACGATGGTGATAAGGAAATTCTAAGCCATAAAAGTCAACTAAAACGGAAAGTTGAATTGAAATTGTTGAAATTAAAAAAAAGTATCAAAACAACAGAAAAGGCACACCGGCGATCACGAAGATAAACAGGTTGGGAACAATCCCAAAATGAGGGATATCCCGTAGGCAAGGGGTCATATTAATGTTGAAGAAAAGAGAAAGGAAAACTTAGATCTTTTACCTTAAAAGGGGGGGAAATCGTTTTATTTGGTACAACTTTTCTAAAAGAGTGACCATAATGATAAAAAGGCCAGAAACAAATATGTGCTCATTTGTTTCTCTTTAAATGTACTTCTCTTAATAGGGATAGTCATAACATTGAGAGGTTACCCCTCATTTTTTTCTCTTTAAATGTACCCCTCATAAAAGGGATAGTCATTACATTGAGAGGTTACCACTCATTTGAAGGTTGGTGATAAATATGAACAGGGCTTTAAATGGATAGTCGTCACAGAAGGATATTACTGTTCTGTGTGCCAAAAATACAGCACTAAAGCAAGGGACAGGACATAAACTTGGTTCGATAGGCCATGCATTTGCAGACTTTGTAACAGGAGTGATTCCTGCAAAAGCCAAATGATCTGCTATCCAAGATGCACACAACTAATTTGTTAAATCATTTAATGAAAGGCTAGCAGTGATAGTAGAAGAATGGTTCAATTCCATTAAATGTGAATACAATAATTATCCTTCTAAAGTATTTCATGTATTTGTGACCCCAACCCACAGAAAAACTTTAAAAAATAAACCCGGTTGAAAATATTAAAACAAAAAATCACCCGGTTGCAGTGTTTATTTCAAAACACCCACCTTACCTTAATGAAAAAAGGAGAACACTGATTCGGGACCTCAGGATTTTGTTTTTTTAAGTCCGGGATTTCGGGATCAGGACCATTCCTACCCCCCCTCTAGAATGTTTTCAGAGGGTGAACCCCCACACTTTTTAAATGGCGCCATGTACCCTTTTTGCAGTTTCCCAGGAACCCTTTGCCTCTTTCATGGTGTCCTGCCTTTTTTTGAAGATTGATTGTATTGTATTTTATTTTGTTTATTTTTTTACGATCTGCCTTTACAAATTAAACTTTCATGTCAACACTGCATGCACATCACAATACAAATAGATTACCTGTTGTTACTATCTGATCAGTACCAGGGATGGGCATGATTACTGATTCAGTACACGACTATTGAGTATGATTTTAAGGGGTTAAATAAAAATCCATATAACATTATGAGTTTGTGTTTCTTTTCTTATTGCAAGAACAATGCCCAAGCATGAAAGACGTTTACAAAAGGAAATTAAAAATATAAAGAGGCGAACAGAAGGCCAACTTTTTTAGTACTTATATGCAAGTCTTCAATCATGTCAATGTTATAAATTTCAATTTTGGCAGTTCCTATTTTAATTTGAATATTTGATACCTATTAAATATGTTAAAAGTAAAAAGTTTGGGTTTTGTTTAACCTTTTTATTTTTCAAACCAACAACTTTTATTACCAATGAACAGGTGATAACTTATTCCTGAATCCCAGGCAGAGCTGTTTAATTTTCATTTGATTTCTTCTGCTAACTGAATAAGGACATACAATACAGTTTAGATTTTGTAATGAAATTTTGATGAAAATTTGTACATAGACTGTTTTTTTACCTGATTAAATCAAATATGTACTAAAAAATATACTATCATTTGAATTCAAATAAATGAATCCACAGTATATGAAAATGCAATTGTACAAAAGGTACACAAACTAGGTCATATAGGTGGAGAATTTTGGATAACATCAGGTTTTTCAATGACTGAAATTTATCAATCGTGCTTATATTGACTTAGCCTTAATTGACAGAACACACAAGGGTATTGAATAATAAATGTTATATTTTCAGTCTTAAAGAAGCATGAACAATATTTTTATTCTACATGCTGATTAATTGGACTTCTCACAATGTATCAAACAATAAAAAGAAAAGAAACACTCAAAAGTGTACACTGGCTGCTTAGCTCCTTACCTCTGTTAAAGAACGACAACTATTGATATAACTTCAGGACGATTATATTCTTCAAAACTGTTTGCACCCACTCTAAATTTCCTAGAAAACTTTATGTATATTTACATTTACCGTAGTATTAACATCTTCTGTTAAATGAAAAAGGAAATGATCCATCCAAACCATAAAATGTTTTAACTTTCTGAAAAAAATAAATACATTTGAATTATTATTTATCTTAGTGTTGCAAGACAAGACTCGAAAATTTTTAAAAGCACATACATGTTTGTTTTCTGAATAAATTGCATTAATTTTGTCAAATAGTCATGATGAACTGTACATTCAATCACACAAGCATGTACACATGTATGACACATTCCCTATTTACATTCTTAATTTTATGAAAAGGTTTGTTGTTATTCAGACTAAAGAAGTTTTCCTAATGTATATGCTAGATAAGTATGTCCAGTAAACAGATCTATGTAACAAAACCTTAACATTTCTCTTAAGGTCTTGTTTTTAAAAGTCCTAGAAAACTAATATGTTTTTATTTGAAGATATAGTTGGATGACTTGCGGTTAAAACAACTTGATAATCATGTCTTTATAGATAATGTTTGTTGACTGTAAATAGATTATCAGTAACAACTGCACCTTTGATTCACCTATTATCTGTGGTGTCAGTGTCCTTAGTCAAGATATAGATTATATCAGTGTTTATGCTGTCAATATGATTTTCTAAAAATTTGTACTTTACAGGAGACCAACAGAGGGACTGAGTAGATGTAAGTATTACTTTCTTCGAATAATACATTTTATGACTTTTTTGTCCAATCGTTTGTCTGGCCTTGTTAGCGCTATGAGGTGTACAATTCTAATTAGATTTTTATCAAACTTATATCAGAGGTATCAGCAATGTTTACAACAAGCGCATACATAAGTGTGGTTCAACTTTTGAAAAAAAGAGTTACTGTATGCCCCATGGAAATATTAGGTATTTGGAAAGTAGCATAGTATGTGCAATCTTATGTATACAGTTTTTTACATAATATTCAAACTCAGATCAAAGATTTGTATTAGCAATGTCTCAGAAAAGTTTGGTAATCAGTACTGATAGTTATGTCCCTTGGAAATATTATCTATACGGAAAATTGCATTTTAAAAGCTCTCACATACATGTATATGATTCAAGATTGCTAAAACTTATATCAATGGATTATATCAGTATTGTCTCTACTCTAAAGACAAGTTTGAAAATCATTGCTGATCATCTATTTTTAAAAGAGTTATGCCCTTTGGAAATATTTATTACATGGAGAATTGAATAGTAAGGGCTTGCAGGCCTTCATTTCCTTTCTGAAGTTTATATAAATTAAGAACAGATACTAATTAAAATGAAGACAAATATTAAACGAATGACTGTACATCAGTAATTCAGGAATGCATTGAGTCCCCATTGACCCCCTTTGCCAATTTGTACCTACACTTCATTTTATACCTAGCTACCCTCATAGTTGAGACTAAGATTGTGTATGAAAGTTTGTTCTTTTCTTAAAAAATAAAGGGTCTTTAGGGCAAATTGTAACAACTTGTCTTGTAACATTCATTTCTTAATGAAATATATGGTACATGTAGTTGTTGTGTAATGTAAGCATGAATATAGTTTCAATGATTATACTTGATAAATGAATGCATAGCAAACAAACATTTTCATAAAAAATGACTTAATATCAGTTGACAGTATTAAACATTATTATTTTATGTTTGAAGGATGTAAGCCATGAATAGACAGCAGCAGAATGGAATTGGTCACAAGAAAAGTTTCAATGGACTAAATGGACACTACGTAGAACCCTCATGGCCTTTAGTAGAGACCTGGGATGATGTTATTCCATTACCTAGACTATCCTTTAAAAGATCTGCATGGATTGTATTTACCTTAGCTGTACTCTGTTTTGCCAACAGTTATGATGGTGATTTTGTGTTCGACGATAGTGAAGCAGTGACAGGCAACAAAGATCTGAAGCCAGAAACACCATTATTGTCATTATTTCATCATGACTTCTGGGGAAGAAAACTTGACTCCAAAACTAGCCATAAGTCATATAGACCACTTACAGTGCTGACATTCAGGTTAGAATTATTTGTTAGCATTAATGTTAATATTTTGGGTTGAAATAATTTGTGATGCAATGCAGAGCAATATTAAGAAATTCTTATAGGGCAATGGCAGATCGATCGAGGGCAATGGAATGGTGTTTTATTTCTTTATTTACGAAAAGAAGGTAATTTTTAATACCTCATCTTTCACAGATTATAATGCACTATTAATTATTATGCCCCATTTATGGGCATTATATTATCTGGTCTATGCATCCGTTCCTACGTTCGTTCCTCCTACCGTCTGACCTGCTTCAGACTAAAGTTTTTGGTCAAGGTAGATTGATGAAGTTGAAGTCCAATCAACTTAAAACTTAATACCTATGTTCCCTATGATATGATCTTTCTAATTTAAGACCAAATTAGAGTTTTTATCAAATTTTCATGGTCCAAGGAACTATATTTTACATTGAGATTGATTAAAATTAATGATAACACGTGTATAGGCTTATCCTTAGAGGCTTTATATAGAACCTGGTATAAAGTTAAATTGAAAAACCCTTATTAGAATACATATGCATAAAGAATAATCTGATACACAAGGAAACTGTTGAAAATGCCAAATTCAGATAAAAGTGAGAATGGAAATGGGGGAATGTATATATGTCAAATTTAATTATAATACAGAAGGCGATGTACATGTTTGCAAATATATTTGACTCTACATCAATATTCTGAGAGCTTTGAAATCCTTATATTTTCTTATGCTCATACTTTTGAATGTAACAAGAATTCAAAGTAAAACTTGATCATTCCTAATAAATACCTTTAGTTAATTATTAGATATTAATCATAGTTTCTATATGAGTCTATTTTTACCTATTCAGATGGAGTTACAGTTTAGCAGGTGGTCTCTTTCCTATGAACTTCCACATCATCAACATCATACTCCATGGAATTGTATCTGTGTTAATGTTAGCCACATTCTCTTTACTGATGGCAGGATGTGAGATCAGAGATGGTAGACCTGTCTTTGGTTGTCCCAGAGCTGCACTGTTTTCTAGTGTTTTATTTGCAGTTCATCCAGTTCATACTGAATCAGTACGTATTGAAGCATGTGGTTTTTTCTTGGACTCTTTTGAATATATGCATGAAATATTTGCCACTGTTATAAATAAAACATCAGTTAAAATATAATTATCTTCAAGAGTTGTAAATAATGCTTTTCTAGGAACCTTGAAGAAAGAACAAGCAATTTAATTGAGAATGAAATTGCAGAAAATTGATTTGAAATATCATAAAGCAATTTTTCAAAATACAAGTATATGGCAGATTTTATATATGTCCACTCTTGACACAAATACAGAAAGCTGATAGTTGTATTTTAAAATGTTCTAAGTATGTGTTAAATGTTTCTTATATATATGCTGAAAATTAAGGCTGTAGGGTTAAAAAGAATGATTTTACAGATAAGACAGTCGTAAGGTATATAGAACACTCAAAATACATGTGTTTTTTTTTAAAACTATATGTCTTTTTATATAACAGGTTGCAGCTGTTGTTGGAAGAGCAGATCTGTTATGTGCATTATTTTTTATATTGTCATTTCTTGGCTACATCAAAGCTTGTTTAAAAGGTAGGATTTTAATGAACACTTTATATATCATGTAATCTATTTTATAAAAAAAAAATTATATACAGAAGAAATCTTATATGATATGTTTGAATCAGTCATAGATGTCACCGCAATTAATTTGTTATTTAAAACATCATATAGTTTGCTAATACCCACTTAGGGTCTCCTTATACATAGAAGCACGGTAATGCTACATTCATTAAAATAGGTTTCAACCATAGCTTTTCTGAGCTGCTTGTTGTTCATTAACTCTCATATTTAGAATGTGGGGACCACTTGATTTTAAGCAACCGACAATCAATCAATCAATGGAATGTGAGATTGATTTTTTTTAATTCCAATTTGGTACATGATATTGAGTGCAAAAATATTTTTTTATACTCCACCTGCTTTATATTGACTAAAACCTTTCTTTTGGTGGACAATTTTTCACTAGTTCTTCAGTTTGAAGAAAAGAATTTTAACTGCAACTTGAAAAGAGTTCAGTCCATTCTGAAAGGTTAAGCATCTTGTGTATGATGAAGGGTTTGTAGCTAGGGTAAATTTCAGTAAAACTGCAACCCAATTACATGATGAAAAATAAATAAAATGTAGTGTGATTGCCAAAGAGACAATACAAACCAGAGTTCAAATAATGTGAATATAAGCAAATATGTTTATGCAGTAATGTTGAGTTACTAGTCTAAATTCAGCTTTAATATTTCAGATGTTGATGATGAATCATTATACAGACCATCTACAGTATCCATCTTATGGTTAATAGTCAGTGTGTTACTGTGTGGTCTGTCTGTGTTGTGTAAAGAACAGGGGATCACAGTTATTGTAAGTTATTCATTATTAATATATGTATATTAAGGCATGGTATGATGGATTGAAAACCTGTAACTTTTTCTTTGAATACATTATTTTATATATAATCTGAAGATTAAGGGGTTTCAAAATTAACTTTAATGCATTTTATTGCTGCAATGATGCAGTCTATGAGGACCAATAGTAGTGATATTGATGGCTTCTTTCAGTATGGTGTTTGTTGACAATCTATTGTCCAAAGTGGGTTATTCTCTTGTGTATGTGGCCTGCTCATATATAATAAAAGGACATAATCATTTATAGAATTGTTTTGTATTACTCCTGTTGTCCAGCTTTTTTAGCTGATTTTATTTCTTAATAGAAAATTTTGAATTTATGCATTCAAATTTGAATTTTAGGTTTGCTTTGGCAGGAATGCTGAAATAATGCTTTTAAATTTGTTTTTTTGAAATCTTATATTGAAGTGTTATAAGGGAGAAGATTAAGAATAAGTTAAAATAAATGATAGAAATTAAACTAAGTCATCAATAACTAGATTTTATTTTTTAATTCCAGGGCATAATAAGTGCTTATGACATTCTTATAATATGTAAAATAGATCTGTTAGAAACAATTGGCTTCAAAAGTCAGACTGAAACCAAAACTGATGAACAGGTAAATATTAAACTAAATTGTTTGTAGAATGACAATATACAAAACACTATGTACAAAACTATTACTGAGCAACACGAACCAATACAAAGCCGGATACTGATCCCAGGTGCTCCTGGGTGGTAAGCAGATCCTGCCAAACATGTGGCAAATGTTGTTTTCCTCCTGGTAAGTTTTGTGATGATTATATTTTTATCACAATCACTAAAGATGGCAGGATTGTGGGTAATACAATGGTTTTATGATTTCAACTATATGTCGTCCCAAAATGGCCCTTTTACACTGAGAGCTACCAATAATCAATGAATCAAACTATGTGTAGATCCTAAATTAAATTGCCTACTGCATCTGGATGTTTGATACAAATCATTGTTGCACGAGAAAACGCATATACTATTAGTAGCTAGAATTAATGTGGACATTTACAATAAATTTCAAAGAATCAAATTGCTCATATTGCTCAAATTGTATCCATACTGAACATTTCACGACATTCTTTTGATTTTTCTTTCAGGAGTTTGTCAAACCATGGAAGAAATGTTTATTGTTTCGTCACATAATTTTATTGATCTCAGGCCTCATTATTCTGACCACTAGGTGGAGAATAATGGGTTCTACTACACCAACATTCCAAGTCTTTGATAATCCACATTCCTTTGTTAATGGATCACTTTTTAGGGTAAGAACAATTATAATTCTTATTTAGGCTATTTATTGATATGAATATTAATGAATGTACTAGCAGGTTAAATTTTTCTGTTAGTTAAGAATTGAAGAAACAATGAAAGTTATGTCAATATTATCTTTTTTTTCTTTCAGGCATTAAATTATAATTATTTATATAGTATAAACAGCTGGTTGTTAGTTAATCCCTGGTGGCTGTGTTTTGATTGGTCAATGGGATGTATTCCTGTGATAGAATCTCTTTCTGATTGGAGGATTATGGTTGTGATTGTGTTTTGGATAGTATTAGCATTTTTATTGTTCACATCTTTGAATGGAATTATGAACCAACAGAAAAGGTAACCTATATATACTAGTGTACTTGTCTATTTCTCTCTTACTTAACATGAATGCTTTAACCTTTCCCTATTTTTATTATCTATGCAGTTATATAAGACCACATTAATATTTGAGGGGATGGCGTGCTCCTATCTATAATTTTAAATTATTCAAATGTTCATGAAGTTTTTTGTTAAACTTTGAAAATATCAATTAGGTAACATGTTAATGGTATTTACCTATTGTTAATGTTTTTTTCCTGAGTCCTAATAGTAATAAACCTATAAGGAAGTTGTTGAATGTTTGCAACTAATGACTTAAATATAGAATATTTTTGTTTTTCAGAAATGTAACTATGGCATTAGCATTCCTAATCATACCATTTCTACCAGCTACAAACTTATTTTTCCGTGTTGGTTTTGTGATAGCAGAGCGAGCACTTTACCTTCCAACAGCAGGATTCTGTATTATTGTTGTGACAGGAGTTAGTAAATTATGTCAAGATAAAGAAAAAAGAGAGGTAAAATATATGTATTACATCATTTGGGAATAATCACATTAAATTTTATATATTTATTCAACAATGCTTTATAATTTATAAATGTACTTCAAAATACCACATTCACTATAATTCCTGGGATACATAAAGGCAACAGTAGTATACCGCTGTTCAAAACTCATAAATCCATGGACAAAAAACAAAATCGGGGTAACAAACTAAAACCGAGGGAAACGCATTAAATATAAGAGGAGAACAAGAACATAACACTAAAATGTAACACCCAAACAGAAACGGACCGAGTACCAATTTCCATGGATTTTATGGGGACAGGTAAGGCATGAATTTAAATGGTTATTGAATTTCATATTTTCAATAAGCTTGTTGTATGCTGACCATTGGAAAACCATAAAATCAAATATCTACAAAAAGGATTCTTGAATCAAAAGAAATTAGTATCCTTGAAAATAAATGAATCGACAGTAAGTCACATGATAATGTAATAACTTACATTGAATGTACATTTGGATGTAATTCTGTAATTGTAATTCAACTAAAAAACAAATGACAAACAACATTAAAAATTGGAAAATAGTTCATTATTTCTCCTAAATCAGATGCTTTTAAAAAAATTATTGTAGTGTACACTGATGTAGCATGGCATACCTTCATAGGTCATATTATGGTAAAATTTTCTGTGTTACCTAAATTTACTTTTTCTTTTCTCTTACAGATGATTAAATATTGTATATACTACCTAGTAATGATGTTTGTAATAAGATCGGTTCATAGAAGTGATCAATGGAGACAAGAAATGTCATTGTTCCTGTCTGGTGCTAAAATGTGTCCACTTAATGCTAAGGTTTGTTTTATGTTGATACCATTTCAATGATGAACAAAAAGAAATATTAAAAATTCTATAGTTGATCCAAATAGGAAATTTCAAACCTCACCAAACATATTTTTTCACAGAGCATTATATATCAGTTGTATAAGGGGGGAAAAGTAAACATTCTATGACAGAAATCTTTTGGTATGATTTCAAAGATTGAGTCAGTTTAATGCATTGGTTCATACTAAGTAACACAATTTCCTTTTGAGTCTCAAGTTTTAATTCAGCAAGGTAAAACAAAATAAATGTATTGCACAAATTATTAACATAAATTCAATTCATGATAAATCCTAACTTAGTTGAATATTTAAAAAATTGTGTATTACAGGTTCACTATAATATTGCTAAGCTGAATGGTGATAAAGGCAATGCTGATATAGCTATTGAGAAATACAGACTTGCAATAGAGTACGTTTATCACATTTATTTGCTCATATAATGTTCAGAGTTATTTGCTTTGCACATTGGTTAATTAGTAGTTTTTTGAGGCCTTTGTAAAATATCCGTCATAAGAGCTATTTTATAAAATATATTTAGTAAAAATATAGGTTAGTTTGCATGACATTCACACCAACATTGCAAGTAAACAAGTATGTCAGATCAATGACTGTTACAGATAAAATGAGTTTTCATTGGACACATGGTATAGTTATTGTGATAAGTCATGAGCTATTTTCATAATAAACCCACTGAACTGTTATAAAGCACAATACTGTAGAAGACCTCAAACACTTAGTTATATCATCTATTTTGGTGTTTTATTGAAACCTCTGCTTAAAATAATTATCATCATACCAAAAATGTGTTTTAATTGCATTAAATGAAAGGCATTAAGCATAGTGGTAAATTTAAATTTGCTACTACATTTTCATTTATATATTAGTAGTATTAAAGATTTTAATTGTATTGAATTTGATCAAAAGTTCAGGAAGGTTCATTTATATTTTTAGATTAAATGAAGAATATGACCAAGCAATGAATAACCTAGGAAATATATTAAAAGAGAAAGGAGACTTGATAGAAGCAGAAAAGTTATTGTTACAAGCTGTTAATATTAGGTAGGTACAATTTGTATAAAGTTTGTTTTTGATATTTTAAGAAATTTTCCTTTGATTTTACTGCCTGAAAATTTCCTCTCAAAGCACATTAGAGTGAGAGGGGGTAGGAGGGGTCCTGGTCCCAAAATCCTGGGCTTAAAAACATGAAATCCCAAAATCATGGGCTTAAAACACGAAATCCCGAGGTCCTGAAATTTGAAAAAAAAATCCGGGATCCCAATAGGGTCAATCCCAAAATCCTGAGCTTAAAAACACCTGATCACAGAGTCCAGATACAGGTTCTATCCCCCCTCTAGAGTGATATGAAATATAATTGTTAGAAACTAAGGGAACACACGCCTGTTGTCAATGAAATTAACAATGTCGCCATAGGTAAAATAGCAATAAACAGATTATTATTGGTCATCACAACTTGATTGCTGTTCTTACTTTCGCTGCATTGCCTTAAGTAAGAAAATCAATCTTGTTGAGATGAACAACGATAATCTATAATATTCCAAATGCTCCATATCTTGAAAAGTAAAATTTAACCATTATAAGTAAAGCAAGCAGGACACTTGAGCATGTTTTCTTTCGCCAATTATGTTGGAAATTATTTTTTCAGAGATGACTTTGCAGCAGCTTGGATGAATCTTGGAATAGTACAAGCCTCTTTACATAAGAACAACTCAGCTGAGAAAAGTTACTATACAGCATTAAAACACAGACGAAGATATCCAGATTGTTACTACAATCTTGGAAATATGGTAATTATTTCTTATTTGACTGACCATTCCTTAGTTCGAAAGATTTTCCATTCAACTTCTCTAAAAATTAAAAGTTCACATTTTTAATTGTTTTCATACACTTTAATGATGTGGATAATGTCAGGACTTTTATTTTTATAAAATATTTAGAAATATAATGTAGTAGTCATTTTTTGTTGAATCCTGGACATTGTAATTTCACTTTTGATATATTTGATATAAACTTATTTTCATTTATTAGATTTTTTTCAAATGAATTTGCTATTGATAAATTTCAGTTAAAAAAAAATATCAACTCCTTAAAAAGTGTGAAGTGTTTATGGCTTAGGATTAAACATGTTATGTAGCTTTTTTTCCCCCCTTTCTATAACTCATTTCAAAATTCCTATTTTGAATGAATTAAATGATGACCTGATTTTCTGTTTTGACAGTATCTTGAGATGGGGAAAAACCAATTAGCCATACAAGCCTTCAGAAATGCTACACAACAGAAACCAGACCATGTTAATGCCTGGGGAAATATGGTTATTCTCCTAGACAATATAGGTATGTATCTGTGATTCATAAATTCTAGAACAGGACAAGGACTAAGCTAAGCTTCAAAGAAAAGTTTTATTATTTCATTACATTTATTTCTCGCTACATTGAAGACCTGTTGGTGACCTTCTGCTGTTGTTTTTTTTATTTGGTCGGGTTGTTGTCTCTTTGACACATTCCCCATTTCTATTCTCAATTTTATTATGTGTATAAGACTAGATGTGACGAACAAATATTTTAAAGCAAAATTTTGAATTGAATTATTGCACTTCATTTAGGTATTTATGTTGTTAGATGATGAAGTTGCAGCTAATTTGCATAAAAATTTAGTATAAACAATGGTATAGCTTTCTGTTCTGTTTTATGATTGTAGGATTAACCGCAGAAGCAGAAAAAGTTGGCAAAGAAGCTTTGCAATATAACAGTGATCCTTCCTTATTGTTTAACTTAGCCAATGTTTTAGGGAAACAAGATAAGTTTAAAGAAAGTGAAGTTGTCTTCTTGAAAGCTATACAACAAAGTAATAAAGATTCAAGAATGTATGCTAATTTAGGTAAGCAATGTTGAACTATATAACATATTTATACTTGAATGCAAATAAACAGCAGTATGAGTGCAACTAGTAATGCATTTCAACACCAGATTATTGACGGAAAAATTGTTAAGCCTTACTGATTAAATTTGGACAAAAAATGATTGATGATAAGATTAAAAAAATGTATACTCAGTATTTAAGAATCAGTTTTTTTAAAAATTGGAAAAGAATGCAAATTTAATGATTGTGAATTCAGAAAAATCTACATACAGATCTATATTTTAACTCTCAAAATGTGAGTTCTTATTATTGCCATACATGTCCTCACCTACTCCTATTCGCTTTATTAGCCTTAAGGCGAAGTGTACGTAATTGCACGCCCCGAGCGGAATACGGGATTAATACTGTTGGACGTTAGTTACGCAAGTTATCTTCCTTACTCCAAGAAAGGACACTCGAAAGAGAAAATACTTCGTGCGGTCTATCATAAATCCAACAAGCACGCCCGTGCTGTCTTAAAAACCTAATCATGAGAAATTATCTGAATTACTCCATTTAGAAATCAAAGCATTCTATTGTTTCATACAGCCTGACTTTAATACTAGTCGATTTTTTTTTGTTTTAGACGCATGGGACATGAAAGGCATTTCGTGTAAAAACTTATGATATCTACAGATTGTAAAAACACCTCACAACAGAATTATAAATAAATAAACATGTGACGATTCTACTTCTATTGATATCAAATTAATTAAAATTAAACCTGAATTGACCCAACAATATTGTTTTAAAAGCCGTAGTTTTGAACAAAAACACACAGTACTTAACATAAAGTTTTAGGTTACCGAACAATTAATGAATGACATGTGAAATTAATTATTAGATTAAAACATGATTAGGACATGTTTTACATCAATTTAGAAAATAAGACGATTCCAAGAGAATATAATTTGACCACTAGTCTAGGGCAACACTTTCGTCAAGATGGAAGAACAAAGACGAAAGTTAACAAATTAGGCCCCAAAAATATACTTATTGTAAACTAAAAAGTGATCACTCTAAACATTTATCTTAGAATAAGTAAAAACTATGTCATTCAACTTCCAGTTTTCAACTTTTTATTCATGTGCAGGTGTCTTTTATTCCGTCCGAAATTTATGGGAAAACTGAATCTAAATTTAGAACCAAATTGCACTGACTAGGTACGTCGATCTCAAAAGGATCATATAAGGTGTAAGGTTTTCATTTTGAATATACATATATGAAATATCTGCGACTGCTAGTCATACCAAATACTCCAATCTTTTCTATTTTTAAAAAAATGTATATATAAGTGAGTCCTTCTTTTTAACTTCATTGCGGTCAAAAAAATTCTGAAGATAAAATGAAATGAAGCGCTTTTCTGGATTAATCTAGATAAGGGACACTAAAGGCAGAACATTTTAAAGCCACGGATGTATAAGAACTAAAATAGTTGAAGAACCATAGTATGCATTATATGCTTATTGTTTAAATCCGTGTTACCCCAAGGGTGACTGGGGAAACGAAATATGGTCGCTTGGTCTTCTCCTGCCCGGCAGTAAAACATTTGCCGAAGAGGAGCGTCCGTTTGGCTGTGCAGGATTTATTAAGCTCACAGTCACGTCTGGGCAGAATGGGAACGCTAAATCCGATGCTTCGTGTAAAGAGAGTGCCACACTCTATGCCCTAAAAACTAAACTACAACAAAGAGTAGAGTAAAAACTAATACGGTTGCTAAGGACTTTCTTTGCACCGATGGATTCGTCTTTCATTTTTAAATCGTATATCAATTTTAGAAAAAAATCCATTGTCCAACAAAATAGAAAATCTCGATAATGTAAAAATATCTGCTAATTTTGATGATTTTCCCTATATATCCTTTGTAATTTTGGTGTATCGTGTAGTTAATTTCAACAGCTCGTATCTCAAAAACGAAAACGGTTACCCTTTTTTTTATTTCATTTTGTGGTGTAATTTTACAAGCAGAATTCGAATGTGAAATTTAAAAAAAATCCATTGTGAAGTTTAATTACGTACACTTCGCCTCAAAAGAACTCACAGTTATTCTAAATTTACAGTATTCAAACCTCAGACATTACTTCTGAGTTAGCTAAATTCTGTCAGATTGACTTACTTATTACCATGTGACAATCTCACACAGAGGCAATGATGATATGAAAAAAATCATTTTGAAAGCCAAAAATCGTAAACTGACATTGCCCTGAATTTGTACTGAACAACTTAATTGCATGTGAAGAAAGGTATTAGTCCAGCTTTAGGTCTGTGTCACTTTGTCACCTAGGGAGCTGATAAGCCTATTTGGTTGATTGGTTAAGGTAGCTGGTCAATACAGTACAAACATAAATTATGTGTACATCCCACTCAAAAATGATAAAAAATAATATTTTCAGGTGTTTTGTACCACAGATGGGGTAAATTTGAAGCTGCTGTTAAAGCCTATACCACAGCATTACAGTTAGATCCATCATTAGATACCACCAAGGATAACTTACGGATGGTCAATAGAAAAATGGAGAAGGCACAGAGAAAATAACTGTTAAAAACCATGAGATTAATTGTATTCAATTTGCCAAATTTTGTAAATTTTAAGTGAAATTATTTTATTATATGATAACTATTACGAAGTCCTTAAAATTGTTTGTAGATAAATAGAAAAGGAGTAAAAGTTTAAAGAAAAATGAATTTTTTATTGGTTGGGATTACAGAATTTTAAAAAGGGGGCCATGAGGGGCATGTTTGACTAATCATGGAAGAGGTGGGGCAGCAGTCAAAAATCAGAAAAATGTACTAATAAACACAATTTTCAGCAGTAAAAGAGGGGAAGGAGGATAAGAGCAGACCAACTTGGGGCCTCTACCTGAATCTACCCCTGATATTGTATTCCATTTGCTAAAAATATATCAGCATAACATAACACCAAAGATGAAAATGATTTCAATTTACTGAATTGTCTATATATTATATATTCTTGTAAATACAAAATTCAGAGTTTTGGCAAAATTTGACATACATAATCACATGATAAATTACATTATTTTTATACATGTTGTAGATGGGTATGACCAATGCAAATTGAATGCTAGGTTTAATTATTGGAATATTTATCCTGTGAAATTTTTCACATTGAAAACAAAGCATTACATTACAGAATTTATAGCATTTTTTTTATCAGACATTTTTACAGTTTTCTTATTATATGTACTAAAAAGTGTTTATACCAATGTAAACTAAATGTTGATCTTTAACTATGTCAGCAACATAAGTATGAATCAAATTACAATTGTGTATTGCCTTCTATGTTGGTCCAATAATCAAAGACTTTAAACTCCAAATGTGTAAGTTTTGCCAATTCATTAGCTAAAATAAGATGTACAGTATATAATATATGACTTCTTTTTTTTACATTTAAATATGTTTTATTTGTCTGGAGAAGTAATAAATGCTTCTAAAGTGCTATAGATGATGTGATATATTTTTATGTTTTTATTTGTCGAATATGTAGATTATTTATTGTAAAATGCTATATGTTAGGTCAAAATAAAAAATAAATTTGTTTGCCATAGATTGACCAAACCAGAAATCCCACCTTTAAATTTAAAAAAATGTTTAAGTTCATAAATGTTTTTTTGCATTGACTACTTTAGGAGGCCAACCTTTATGAACAGTTCAGTTTATTTATAACTATTATATACACTGTGTTCCTCATTTTTGAACACTTACTCAGTAGTACTTTTTTTATATGTATATAACTGGTCAAAATATACAGCCTGACTTACAAAATGATATAAACTGAAAAGAATATACAAAGTTAAGGTGGTACCCAACACTTTTACTAAAATTAATTTGGCTCGTTTAATTTTTATAAAATTTTGACAAAGTGTTTACTTTGACCCTTTAACAAAAATATAAAAATGTCAACAATTTTTAACCAACCATTTTGTCAGAAAAATTACACTGGTTATATAGCAGTTTGACAAACACCAATTTTGATCATTGAGAAGCTTAATATTTCCTTTACAACACATCATAATTAAAACGTTAAGCTGACTTTACAGAGTTATCTCCCTGTAGTGTAAGGTACCACCTTAAGTTTGCTTTTTATACACAAATAAATATGTATTATCATTACTGCGCCTTAACAAAATTTTCCTAGCATTGGAATTTTTTTTAATCCTAATACAAGTTAATTGTTTTTTTTAAAAACTTTTTTCTGAATTGAACTATGTAAAAACATATCATGGACAGAAACTGAGTAGAAAGATTTACATGTAAGTTTGTAGAAAAATGGATCTATTCACATATCAATAAAATTCATATATATTTCTTAACATTCCAATAGTTTATTTGTATTTAAACCATGAATTTTCAGTAAATGTTATCAAAATAGGTACTAACATCACCAGCAGCTTATACTTGCCACATTCATATAGGCTTCATTTTATTGTTATATATATTTTTGAAGGGTAATGGTTGTGTGATTTTGATACTTTTTTCAAATATGTTCATTGGTTGTGGTAGAATTGTAGACAAATCACAAGTGTTTTTATGTCTCTATTTTTTTATGAATTTTCTGACATTGTAGTTTTATTTTCCACAGAGAAAGTAAAACTTAATATTTGTAAAATAACAGTCCTCTATCAAGAAGTTCAGCATACATTTGTGTACTAAAGAATATGTGGTAAAGGCAGCTTTATTTAAGGGGTAAGATTTATGAGCAAAAAAATAACCACAAACATTCTATGGAATTTCAATTCACATGACATGATTAAATACCAGTACCACTGGGAAATCATTAATTGAATTCAGTCAGAAAGTTGATAAGACAAGAATGTGTCCCAAGTACAAGGATGCCCCACTCGCCCTATCATTTTCTATATTCAGTGAACCATTAAAATTGGGGTAAAAACTCTAATTTGGCATTAAAATTAGAAAGATCATACCATAGGGAATATGTGTACTACGTTTCAAGTGGATTGGACTTCAACTTCATCAAAAACTACCTTGCCCAAAAACTTTAACCTGAAGCGGGACGGACTAACGGACAGACGAATGAACTGAGGAACGAACAGACGGACAATCAAACGGACCCACAGACCAGAAAACATAATTCCCCTCTACTATCGTATGTGGGGCAGAACTGACGAACGAACAGATGTACGAACAAACAGACCCACAGACCAGAAAACATAATGCCCCTCTACTATCGTAGGTGAGGCATAAAAAGATGGTGTGGAAATATTAGGGGTTCACAGAAATGAAAGCACCATGTATAACATTAAATTGATAATAAAAGGTTTTGAAAGGTTTGCCTAAAGTTAATAGGACTGGTATTTTACAGATTTTTTTTCATTTGCAAAGAAAGGGAAGATGGTGCTTTACTCATGCTTTTATAGCAACATATTTATTGTTTTGTTTTGTTTTTGTTATTGATTTATTTTAGAAATTGCAAATCCATTTGAGATTTTTATTTTTAGGGCTTTGTGATAAGTAGATTCCAGTGGTGGATAATTGTTGAGAAAATCATGTTGTATAAGCACAATGATTAATTTCAATTTCAAAAGATTCTTCTATAAGTTATTATGAGATCTTCACAAGAACAAAACCAATTTCACAAGATGCTTCTATTTGAAATTATTTGATCTTCACAAAAACAAAACAGATTTATACCTCAGGATTTACAATGTGCTATAAGGACAGCCATTTTTCATAGCAGAATGGCCCAACTGACAGAGCTTTAAATGTTGGCCACATCAGCTAACCATGAAATCACATTTATTTTTAAGAGCATTTACTTTAAGAAGGTAACATAGTTTTTCATTCATTTTTGAGATTGATATAAGATTTCATAACATTTAAAATGGTGATGGAGTTTCACTGAACAATTATTTTTTGTACAAAGAATCTTGTTTGTTACAAGAAATCATTCCAAAATTGTGAAGAAAGAAGGACTTATTGGTTTCTTTCAAACACTTCTTACATGGTTGTTTTGTTTTATGTATTTTTTATACAGATAGATATTTGTTTTGTCATTAAATGCTTTTAAAAAGTTTTTTTCATTCTTTTTTTCTTTTTTTCTTAAGAGATTAATAAACTAGAGGCTCTCAAGAGCCTGTATCGCTCACCTGATTCTACTTGGGTTTTTGAAATCATATAAAAAAATATAAAATTTGGCTAAAAGTGACAACACAACCTCATTTATAAGAAAAGGAACATGTTTAATTTCATTCAAAAGTCCCCCACTGGCGGCCATCTTGGATGACGGATCGGCTACAAAGTAACAACACTTGGTCAGCACCTCATAAGGAACATTCATGCCATGTTTGGTTTTATTCCATTCAGTGGTTCTCTAAAAGAAGTCATTTGTATGCATTTCCCATAGGGTCCTATGTTAAACTAAGTTCCCTGCTGGCGGCCATCTTGGATGATGGATCAGCTACAAAGTAACAACACTTGGTCAGCACCTCATAAGGAACATTCATGCAATGTTTGGTTTTATTCCATTCAGTGGTTCTCTAAAAGAAGTCATTTGTATGCATTTCCTTATAGGGTCCTATGTTAAACTAAGTCCCCCGCTGGCGGCAATCTTGGATAATGGATCGGCTACAAAGTAACAACACTTGGTCAGCACCACATTAGGAACATTCATGCCATGTTTGATTTCATTCCATTCAGTGGTTCTCTAAAAGAAGTCATTTGTATGCATTTCCCATAGGGTCCTATGTTAAACTAAGTCCCACGCTGGCGGCCATCTTGGATGATGGATCAGCTACAAAGTAACAACACTTGGTCAGCACCACATAAGGAACATTCATGCCATGTTTGGTTTCATTCCATTCAGTGGTTCACTAGAAGAAGTGATTTGTATGCATTTCCAATAGGGTCCTATGTTAAACTAAGTCCCCCGCTGGCTGCCTTCTTGGATAATGGATCAGCTACAAAGTAACAACACTTGGTCAGCACTCCATAAGGAACATTCATGCTATGTTTGGTTTCATTCCATTTAGTGGTTCTCTAGAAGAAGTCATTTGTATGCATTTCCCATAGGGTCCTATGTTAAACTAAGTCCCCCGCTGGCGGCCATCTTGGATGATGGATCGGCTAAAAAGTAACAACACTTGGTCAGCATCCCATAAGGAACATTCATGCTATGTTTGGTTTTATTCCATTCAGTGGTTCTCTAAAAGAAGTCATTTGTATGCATTTCCCATAGGGTCCTATGTTAAACTAAGTCCCCGGCTGGCGGCTATCTTGGATGATGGATCAGCAACAAAGTAACAACACTTGGTCAGCACCTCATAAGGAACATTCATGCCATGTTTGGTTTCATTCCATTCAGTGGTTCTCTAAAAGAAGTCATTTGTATGCATTTCCCATAGGGTCCTATGTTAAACTAAGTCCCCCGCTGGCGGCCATCTTGGATGATGGATCGGCTACAAAGTAACAACACTTGGTCAGCACCCCATAAGGAACATTCATGCTATGTTTGGTTTTATTCCATTCAGTGGTTCTCTAAAAGAAGTCATTTGTATGCATTTCCCATAGGGTCCTGTGTTAAACTAAGTCCCCTGCTGGCGGCCATCTTTGATGATGGATCGGCTACAAAGTAACAACACTTGGTCAGCACCACATAAGGAACATTCATGCCATGTTTGGTTTCATTCCATTCAGTGGTTCACTAAAAGAAGTCATTTGTATGCATTTCCAATAGGGTGCTATGTTAAACTAAGTCCCCGCTGGTGGCCATCTTGGATAATGGATCGGCTACAAAGTAACAACACTTGGTCAGCACTCCATAAGGAATGAATATTCATGCTATGTTTGGTTTCATTCCATTTAGTGGTTCTCTAGAAGAAGTCATTTGTATGCATTTCCCATAGGGTCCTATGTTAAACTAAGTCCCCCGCTGGCGGCCATCTTGGATGATGGATCGGCTACAAAGTAACAACACTTGGTCAGCACCCCATTAGGATAATTCATGCTATGTTTGGTTTTATTCCATTCAGTGGTTCTCTAAAAGAAGTCATTTGTATGCATTTCCCATAGGGTCCTATGTTAAACTAAGTCCCCGGCTGGCGGCCATCTTGGATGATGGATCGGCAACAAAGTAACAACACTTGGTCAGCACCTCATAAGGAACATTCATGCCATGTTTGGTTTCATTCCATTCAATGGTTCTCTAAAAGAAGTCATTTGTATGCATTTCCCATAGTGTCCTATGTTAAACTAAGTCCCCCGCTGGCGGCCATCTTGGATGATGGATCGGCTACAAAGTAACAACACTTGGTCAGCACCTCATAAGGAACATTCATGCCATGTTTGGTTCCATTCCATTCAGTGGTTCTCTAGAAGAAGTTCAAAATGTAAATTGTTAACGACGACGACGACGGACGACGACGGACGACGACGACGACGGACGACGGACGCCAAGTGGTGAGAAAAGCTCACTTGGCCCTTCGGGCCAGGTGAGCTAAAAACCAATAAGGAACAACTCAATACCAGTGAATTATCTCTGCCTTGATATTGGTAGGTAATTTATACAAAGGAATACACCTTATCGCTATTTGTCCGCCATTACTGAATATCACACAGGTTCCCGTAAAATTATGACGTCATAAAGCAAAATAGCTGACGCCACAATGAAAAAGTGATTGTTGTATGCGTCAAAAGTTCAAGCGGCAGGGTCAGCCGGGAATAGCGATAAGGTGTATTGCATTTGTCCATAGTAATCGGATGCCCCACTAAAACTACCTTGACCAAAATATTTAACTTGAATGATGAAGGAAGACAGATTGAAAAAAACATAATGCTCCCAAGTGGGGCATAAAAATGAAAGCTTAGTAGATATAATGAAAATACAAAGCATCAGTTACCTATAGCCACTCACATCTATGTTATTTGTTGTCTGGTTGTCTCATTAGCAATCATACTACTTCTACTTATTTTATAAAGAACTATCAAACTGGAAGTCAGTGGCAAGTCACCAAGAAGATCTAAGAGAGGAAGACACAGCACAATTTAACATTAAAAGTTCAAGACCAAACACCATTCATTCATTCACCAGTGCAGAAGCCTAGTAATATCTGGAGAAAAAACTGAAGACATTTTGAATATGTGACAAAATTACAGACAGACAATTTAATTGAGATATACCACCCACTTTAATAAGTGACAAATATTAGATTTAGACCAGGTCATTGCAGTATACAATACACACAGTGAAGGCTATAAATCAACTGATTTAGACAAGGTCATTGCAGTATACAATACACACTGTGAAGGGTATAAATCAACTGATTTAGACACTGAAAATGCTTTACTTGGCTTTGGTTTTTATACAAGTCAAACACGAATAACTTTCTGAAAATTTAATAATACAAGCTTTTAAAGTGATGTGTTTCATTCAATCATCCAAAACACACCATACATTAACATCATGTAACAAATGAACCAACATTTTAATGTGCCACAACTGACAGGTATAAAATATCACATTGTATATTAAAACAGAAAGCAAAATATAGGATTAAAACTTTCTCTTACTGTACACATCCAAGCATCTAAACTATCATCACAAAAAAAAGAGAGACCAACAAATAGTGTTTTTTGTTTATTCAGACATTTAATCGTGTTAATTACTGTACTATATATTTAATTAATGGGCTTCTTCAGTTATACATTAATATTTGTCACAGTATCAATCTACTTGCATAAAATCTTGAAATGCTTGTATGTATACAATATAATGAAAAGATTCTGCTACGGAAAGGACAGTAAAATATCATTCACAAAACAAGCAAGATGAAAACACAATCTAATCAATCAATTATTTAAAAATAAACTTTTTTTTAAAACATACAATACAGCATTTTTTTTTTAAGTCAAAACAAATGTTCATATACATCTTCAAATCGATTACATTTTATTCTGCATGGAAATGAATAAGATAAATTTTGTTGAGGTTAATTCAATTTCAAACTTCATTCCATAAGTAAACCCTGTATTGAAAATTTGACTTGAATGATGATGACTAATATTTTGTTCAATAGTAAATGACTTGAGTATGAACCTTCCAACTTGACAATTAGTCCAAGCACAAAGACTTGAACATCCATACATTAATTTAGCTTCATACATATTACAAGCATATTTGGTCCTTAATTCTCACTAGCACTTAATATAAACATAAAAGTTCAAAGAAATGAAGATAAAGACACAGAAGGAAAGAACAGAAAATACATAGCAGAAACTCTTAAACTGCACAACATAATAGAAAATAATTTAAAATAATCACAAAGTCAGGTTAAAATACTGACAAAAAGTGAACTCAGGAATAAGCATATGTACAAAAAGAAAAGAACTTAAAATATAAAAGAACACTATTATCTACTTTATATATTTACAAAGTTTACAAATGTAGCTTTACATGTATCACACTGGTGTTTGATTATTTACATCTTTTTACACTATACATGTACACTCTTGTGTATCTACACTATACATGTACACTCCTGTGTATCATACACAAAACTAACATTCACAGTCAGACTGGTTCTATGTAAATTCTTTACAGTTCCCAGAGAATGATATTTGAACACACTGTCTCACAGCTTTCTCATAATTATCTCCCTTGTTACTAGAACAGTTCATCTGATGATATACATAGAACCAATCGAGTATCACATGACATAATATATGTCTTAATGAAAAGCACTTTAAACATCAAAAACGCATGCAATAGTTTACAAAGAAGTAAATATAAATAATTACATCTCCATCTTAAGAAAAGGTTAATTCAGACTTCCACACAAATGATTAAATCCTCAATGGAAAATGTTAAAAATCCTTGTATGCATTTATGCTTTAAACTTTATTGTTTGAATACTATATATCATAGTAAAGTGATTTGTTAATAACAGTTCAATTTGAACATTTATAATACAAATTTGTATGTAAGTACTTAAAGAAAAAGTATGTTATATATTTTGGTTAATATCTTCATTAATTCTGTTATAAAATTAAATTAGATTGTACTTCAAAATTTGGCATGAGCAATGAAAAATTTATTTTTATAGAAATGTCTAAACAGATATTACATTTACTCATCTTACAATCAAACTTGTAAGGTAATTCATTTTAATATGGGTGAAACCTTCTTTCCTCTAAGCAACAAAAATTAATAAACCCTCTCATCAATAGCCACTTTCTCCTGCATTGTATGTCATATCAAAATTAAAGAATGATATCATCTTCACACTAGATCTTACCAAATGTAAAATAAATTGTAACAAATTATGTAAAGAAATATATTCTTATGACAGAGCAATGAACCATCAATTTGATTTTATATTTACCAACATATATTTATTGTAAACAAGACTGGCAACACTAAAATATCTCACAAATATATAGCCGACTACAAATAGTAGGTCTCAATTTTATATGCAAATTGGTAACTGGTCTAAAATTTAAACTGTAAGTGAATCAATAAACTGAGATCAAGGTCAAGTGACAGGTATTATACAGAAATGTACAGTGATTCTGTAGACAAAATATATTCAACTTTTACACTTAGTAACTGATTAAACACAAGTCAATGAAACCTGAAAAGGAGGTAAAGGTCTCATTTTACTGCCAGACAGATTCATACCTTCCATTGATTCTACAGATTAAACTTACATTTTGTAACTGATGACATTGCCTCAAGGTTGACAAATGAACCACTAATAAAATGATAAAATGAGTCAAGTTCAGATGATCCGGTTAGATAAATATGTACTTACATACATTCTGTAAAAAAATCTATAAACTTTATTCAGTTCATCTATAACTAACCCAATCAAAATTTGTTTTGGTTAATCAATGAACCATGAAAATGAGGACATTGTCAAGTGAACCCTGTAAGACAGACAAGTCTATCGATGCTTAAAGGTCAGATTGTAAACAATAATTCACTAACATAGAGGAATAGATCTTTTATCTATATAAAGCTTTAAACAAATAGTTTTATGTTTTTACTGCCAGATAAGCATACATATGTAACACCTAAGCGATAATTGGAGTGATAAAAGTTATATGATGCTGTTAATTTTCCTGAAAAACTGACAAAAACTGCATTTTATATGTTACTAAAGCTTTGACTTTTACATCAATCAAGTTATATATGAAAAAAATATAATAACCTTGCCATTCAACTGTTTAATGTTTTTTTTAAATTTTTGATGAAAAAATGAAGAAAAAAAATAATGATGAAAAAATAAAAAATCTGACATAAATACCCCAATATATAGCAATACATAACATTTATACAATAAATAACATATCTCAAAAGCACTAAAATAAATAACACTGTTCCATCATCTCAATCATTCTGCAGGCGCAGGAGAAGTTTTGTTATTGCTGTTACTGGAACCCTCCTCCTCCCCTGTATCTGGTTGCTGGTTGTTCAGTTGGTTGTTTATTTGGTTACTTGGAGGAATTGGTTGCTGTGACTGGGAGGTATTGACCTGATTGTTCTGAACATGAGGTTTAGGAGGCACCTCCTGATTTTCTGGCTTTTCTTGTTTCTCCTTTTCCTTATCCTTATCTGTTTCTTTCTCCTCCTTCTCTTTCTCTTTCTCTTTGCCCTTTTCCTTCTCTACTGGCTGAGGGGAACTTCCAGCTGGGCGTGGAGGATAGGTCCCTACACCTTCTTCAGGATGAGGACTTTCATGTTCATCTGTTAGCTCAGAATCTTCTGGCTCCTGAAAATCAAATCACCATAAATTTCTCAAAAGATAGGAAAATATAAGAAAAAAAAAATATATCCTTGAAACATTTTTCAAATAAATTATACCTTACCAAAGTCGATAAAAAGTTGGCCCTTGTACATAATTTTGTTCTTACATGAAAATTCTGAGAATCAGAAGTAAAACATTCTAAGTCAGATCACTTTTAAAGTATACTTATATTTACTTATTGCAGATAATTCAAAAAGGTAATCAACAAAATGAATTCATCAAGAAATGATTGTCACCAAATTTTAAAAAAACTATCTGCAAATGTGTTAACATAAAAAAAACTGAATATTAGATACTTTAAAAGTCAATGATCATTATCATTTAAATATTATATTGCTGAAGACATTAATTGAAATGTATCAGGCATTACTTACCTCTTCTGGTAGCAAGTCATATGCTTTGTTCAGAGTGATCTTGGCACTATTAGATCTTTCTAAGAAATAGCTGAAAAGTATAGATAAAATAATTAAGTAATTATCTGTAAGAACATATACTGATCCTATCTTACTTCTTTTGAGGGAATAGGTGAAATATTATTTGATAAACCAAATTGATAAATTATATGTAAAATTTACACAAATCCTGTAAAGCATAGTAAATAAGTTAACATATAAGAAGTTAAACTGTTTATTTAAGAAATAATTGATGCAAGCTATACTTTATTGTAGTTTTAACATGGGTAGACATTATATTCGTGATTATTTTTGCCTGAGCGATAGTGAGGGCTAAAATAACACGAATATAATGGGTACCCATGTTAAAACTACAATAAAGTATAACTTGCATCAATTATTTCGATTCAGATTAGGACAATAAAGGTAATTTCTATGTCCGATGTGTACAAGATTAGAGGGTTCATGTAGGCTCTTCCATAAACCTCCCTTTTTTTTGTAAACAAGCAAACGACTGGCAATGTAATTTTTCATAGGGAGGTGTTTTGAACAGCCAGCATGAACAGATGTTGTATCTAGGTCAAATATGTCAATTTCGAATTGCAACACGTTATAGTCATAATAAATGAATAAGTAACAACATGTCCATCATTTAAGAGTTTGGAAGTGATTTAAGCTAATGAAATATATCAAATGCATGTCAATTTAATAAAATTCATTATTCTGCAGTAGTCGATATCTGCATGTGCAAACAAATTTTATTGGATTTAGAGCATGGGTTTGTTCACAAAGCAAAAGAAGCACGTCATGCTAAATTACTGAAATCTTCACAATTTTAGCATTTTAGTTAAATTTTGGATGGTTTCCGTCTTAAATGAAATTGGCCGCATTCGTGTTCATTCTCGATATTGAAATGTAAGTTGTGTCTCATGATAATACATAACATATATAAAGGTCGAGGATGAACACGGATGCGTCCACTTTCATTTTTGACAAAAACCATATGAAAAGTGACAGTTTTTGGCAGATTTGATAGATTTTTCATATTTAAGCCAGAATCAGAGCGTTTTTAATGAGTGAATCAGTTAAAATCTTTCACAAAAAATAATTGAATCAATTGAAATAGACATTTAAGTGTTTAAAAAGTGTCCAAAATCTTTCGTCAGATGAACTTAAAATTGAGCCCAAAACCGGCCCTTACCGGACCTACTCCTTTGTACAGAATATATATACTAAGATGTAGACTGGTTATTATGATTATTAAAGGAGTCCGCCATTTCAAGTTGTTTTAATAACACTCATTGATTATCAGACAAGGCTGAATCAAAGATGGATTTGTCTTTTATCTACATATCCTTGGTTAACTTACCCATTAGAAGTTTCATTGGACTGCGCTGGTGGTGACCAATTATTGTAGGTATACTGAGTATTTCCTGGATATGGTCTCTGAGGAAAAGAAGTATGATTAATAAACCTGACAATTTAGTTAAAGATAATATTTCCTGTTGTTAAAATGCTTTAATTCTTTGTTTTTATTCTAGGATCCATAAACTTTTTAAATCAGGTTCTTTATGTTGTCTAAAATATTATAAAACTATCTCATCTCAAAAAGGTTTCTATTTTAAATATTTTAAATATTTTTTAAAATACAATTAAAATTGTAATGTTAAACAACTTGGTGTTATATCAAACAGTTTCTTTCGGATAGATGACCTTGACACAGGTTAGAAATTTGATCTTAAATTTTACAAACTTTAAGTACAATAATGACTAAATAATTTGCATATGCTTTAATGAGTATAGGATTATTCTTCTTACCCTTTCTAACTCATCATTAAGCCACTCAACTGCCCACGTCCATTTCCTTTTTAAATCACCATTACTTTGTAGCATTTCTTTAGCTGGACGACATCTGTAATAACATAATGATTATTAACTTCTTTTAGAACATATCAATTGTCTTTTATAAAGGTTATATTCTTATTAAAAAACATGTCAAAAATTTTAACCAACTGAATTATTTAGAAACTAATTTATTTTTGATTTTCAGTGAATTTATTTGGTGATGTCTGATTGTAAAATACAAATGAGAAAATATTAATATGAAGAAACTTGGTAAATTCACTTAAGTAGTGTTGTGAATTATACAATTTCTTTTGTTTTATAACAAAATCAGATCTGTACAGAATTTAATATAAGACGGTTTATAGATATATCTTGAATACATTAACACTGGTTGATCGAATATATATGATATAAATGCTTACACAGAGAAAAGTGACACCATCATTTTGATACATTGGTATGCCCTCTTCTGGTAATGGTTTTTGGCTCTCTGTATGGTATCAAATAACCCATCCTTTTCATCAATGCCTTAAAAAAAAACACAAATTAGATTAATAATTAAAATCGACTAGATCTCAATATAAAATATACACTCCAGAACTAAATTCTCTCAACAAAATTCACCTGTAGTCAAATATATCTGAATAGTAAGAATATATCTTATCAAACTTAATAATTGTTTCCAAATTTTTGAAATACTAACCTTTTAATGCATTATGTATTCTATGATTCTGCCATGTGTCTTCCAATAATAACATCTGTAATAACAGGTCAAGGTAGGGTCGGAGTTCATATGTGTAGGAGTAGGCAACCTGTAACATAAAAGAAGGTTAAGTAAGAAAAATATGTTTTTCTATGATGTCCAGTGTCTTTTTATTTTCAACTTTCCCTTGTCCTGTTTGATCTCAGCAAATCCATTATCTTGATTGTGGTTGGTGTTTAATAAACTGTAGTTTTCATGAATATGCATAACTCAGATAAATTAACATCTCCAAAAGTCACAATTTCATTTCTTGATTTGAAAACATTATGAAGTTTTGAATATAAAATATAGAAGCTGTTCAAATAATGCCATGTTACTATCCTTACTTTTTCAATGAAAAAGATCTCTAAAAAAAAACTTGGTGCATATCTGAAAATTCACAGCTAAAGATTACAAGTAGGAAAAATAGATTGGTCTTGGATACATTTGTTCTATTTGCATTTGTATCATTTTTTTGAAATAAAATCTATACAACAAAATTAAATTTATACAACAATAAAAAATAATGAACCAAAAACTAGATATTTATTTTTTTATTCAAAGAGAAAACAGTCACTCACCTGCCATAACAGTTCCCCAAGAACAGTAGATGAGAAGTGAGGATTCTCCCAGCTGCAGAACTACAAAATAAAACAAATACTAATTTAGGTTTTGTGAACTCTTACAACTAAATAATCATTTTAAATCCCAGACTTACCGGTAGTCTGAAGATTATGTCTTTTTAGTTCGTGGTATATGAAGATAGAGACAGCAAATTAATGAAATCCTAAGAGACATCTATAGGTCAAACTTATAGTCTTCCCCATAAAATTAGTGTCAAGCTCTAACTTGTCCCAAGTCAGAACAATTTGTGATTTTTTTTCAGAGACTACCACAGATCTGCTATGATTACCAGATTCTTTGAAGGTCATTAAAATTATGATGATAATTAAACTATTGTTGATGTTACGAAGTATATTTTTCGATCTAATTTACATAATTTCATACTGACTGACCTTGAGTAACTTAGCAGTATCATCAGAACTGTTACAATCCTCTATTAACTTCTTAACATAACTAGTTCTACCATACATTGGTTCTATTACTTGTTGTTGAATTGGCATCAAAGGAGTTGGTAATGAAGGATCTCCAAAAGGGTTGGGCTTGGGTGGTCCGTCACTGTATGGATTCATCTTAGATGGTGACTCCTACAAGTAAAAAGAAATATCATAAAATTCCTAGTTTTTTGCTAATAAGAAAATTTCAACTGTATACTTATATCTAAGATTGAAAAAGGTCTTCACAAACTTAACATGCAAGTGTTTAGTTCAATAAAATCAACTTTTTATGAAGCTTATCTTGAAATATATTGATATAACAGATGTATTTTATTTTTACTTCAATACTGACCTTACTTGAATCAAGTCAAGGTGCTGCAATACTTAGAATGATAAGCATTTATACACAAACTGAAGCAAAATGTAAATCGATTTCATCATAAAAGCTAAGATATATACCAGTCCTTAAAATGTAAAATAACTTACAGCATAAGAAAGACAACGGGTAGCTACATCACAGCATCTGACCAGTATTGATACAACTGAGTACAATTTGTTAAGTTCAGCATACTGGTATTTGATTGGTGGACCTGGTCCCTCATCTAAGGCTACTAACATAAACATTGCTGGAACATTCAACTTCAACAGTTGTAATTTCTGTAAAAATAAAACATTGAAGTGTTAAACAAAGTTAAACATAATCCAAGGCTCCCAAGCCCTCCATTGTACTCAAAACTTGTTTAAACATTTGTTTCATCATTAGTAGGTCCTGGATTTCAGATCCTCTTACATTGGAACCACTGAAAATTCTTCAAAAAACAACATTAAACACAAACAAAATTATACATGGATCTTTAAAGAGAAAAATATTTTGAAATATACAAATGGTTCGTTTTCTATTTAAAGGTAAATTAATACTATTTTATAAAATGCAGTTTAAGGTTGAATGAGGTAAGTATATATCTAAATTAATGGTTGCAGTGAACTTATACCTCATCAGGTCCCAGACTAGCATACATTAGGAACAAGTGGAAATACTGTTGTAAGTGTCTGCCATGCTCTGATACTTCTTTCTTTAACAGCTGTAGAACTGCTAGAAGTAGATGGTCACTCAGTGTCATGTTGGGATCTGCAGTCTGACCTGGGGCTACAAACAAAATTAACTCATTAACAACTCAGTTCTCTATTAAGACATGCATCTAGTGAAAAACAGAGTAAAAACATGGAATATATTCAAATACTAAAAAAAATCATTCATTCTACTGAGAGCTACAATTTGTGTTTATGTTACTGTGGATATGTCACATCACAGTAGCTGTCATAAACTCTTTCTGTTGCTTGTCAATTCATGTTTGATAATATATACACATAATGTATTTCAGCGTTCAATTATTTCACAAGATGTTGTGTGCATCTCATTTACAGCTTTTAATATGATGGGATTCATTTGGACTTTTAATGTTGTTTCCTGATGGGTTGTTTCATTGATTTTTATCCAGTTTCTGATGTACATTTGTTGCTTCAAGTTATTCTGTCCACATCCATGCTAGAGACTCTTGATCTATTGATCACCTTTCGGTTATATTAAGAGTATGTGTTTTTATACCAATGTACTACCAGAGTAAATTGTTTAATCATTTTGTGTACATTCAACCCATCCTTACTCTTCTTTGACAATAACTTACCAATTAAGCCATGAACTAATGGTGGGGGACTAGGGCCATCTCTGACAGAGAAATGAGATAAGCTCACAATTATTTTACTGAAAGCACTTCTGACCTGAAATAATAAAATCAAAGTTGTTTATTAGTATCTCTTCATTCATATATTGTGGCACATGAAAAACTTGAACTACATATCAGTTGGTGAGGAAATTATTTTATGCCCCATTTATAATGCCTCATTAATGGGCATCATTTTTTCTGGTCTGTGCATCCGTCAGTCTGTCTTTCCGTCCGTCCGTCTGTCCCGCGTCAGGTTAAAGTTTTTGATCAACTTGAAACTTAGTAAACATGTCCCCTATCATATGATCTTTCTAATTTTAATGCCAAATTAGAGATTTTATACCATTTTCAAGGTCCACTGAACATAGAAAATGATAGTGCAGATGGGGCATCCGTGTACTTGGGACACATCCTTGTTTATATTTAAGAACAGTCAAGTTCTCAAGTTGGTTAGCTAAAACATTCTATATGGATTTGTACTTTCTTTAATACAAACTTTTGACTGTTACAAATTCCAACAAAAAACCTGTCTAACATGGAAAAAAGCTAGAAGTTGCTATAGTAGAAATCATAAGACTCAGCTTTTACAACCTTGTGTTTTTGTATTTGTTTTTAAGAATGTTGTAAAATAGAACAAAGTATAAGTTCATAATATTTGGATCTATCAAGTTATTTGAAATATAATTATTATTTCAATATTATCTTTCAAACATCTCAACATTACTAATATAGTGAATACAACATTAGCTGAAAAGTGTAGGACTTGATTTTGATCCAATCATCAATGAAGTCCATGTTAGTCCTAATAACTATCTTACTGCCAAAAATTAAGGACTAACCTCTGAGGTAGGACACTCTAGTAAATACTCCGCAAATCTGTTAGGATGGGCAAATAATACATTATTTGCAAACCAGCTGCGAACCTTCTTACTGGGTCGTAGATGGCTGCTTAGAGTTTCATACCATTCACTTGCAGGTCCCCTGAAACAAAATGTTACCAATGTTTGTTAATCATCCTGTTTTAATATTAAATAGTATAAAGCTTTACACATGTATTTAAAACGGAAAATCTTTTTCCAAAAGTCTATTTACAAACTTCTATTTTTTACTAAATAATAAACAACAGAACAAGGACTTATCTTTTTTGTATTCTTTTACAAATGAAATTTTTATTCCTATAATTCATTTTTTTGTGTTTTTTTGTGTTTTTTTTTGAAACAATTAATTAAAAAACGTACCTAATATTCTTCTTTGTTCTAAATCCTACATTAAACAAGAACTTAGAGGCCAGCTCTGTGCTAATCATGGCAAGTACTTCTGCATCATTGGACTGTAATAAATTGGAAAATAAATCCTCAAAATTCATATTATCAATGTATTTACATATTTGTGCTTCTGTTGATGTACAAATAACCTCATTGAAGACACATTGTTGGCCTTCAGCTGTTGTCTGCTCTATGGTCGAGTTGTCATTTTGACACATTCCCCAATTCCATTTTCAAGTTTACTTATCCTAAATTATTTGAAGATCTTAAAATTTTCCAGCAGAATGGTCAGATTTATATTAAATGAAAGTGATTATAAAATTGTTCTACCTAAAGTGAACTTGGTCATTTCTGTCAAAGTATAATATTCAAAAAAGGTTCTTCAATTTGCCAACTAGTTTATGGCTGTATTAATATGCTGTCATAGATGCTCTAAATGCAAACCTTTAATCTGAAATGTGTGTTGAAAGTATGCCAGCTTTTGATCATATTAATTTTCACTATTGAAATATTGAATAACCCTTATTTTCCAATATAAGTCTAAATAAGCCACCCCTTCTCAAACATACATAAGGATGATAAAAACATCAGCAGCCCTATTTTACATAAAAACTTAAAGAGTAAAATTTAAAAATACTCGCAATTCATTCACTTTTCAGTTAACTTACGATCAATTTTAATTGTAAGATTTTTTTATGAAAAGAGTTGCTGACTTGTGTTTTACTAGATAGTGCATACTGTTTAAATCTTGTCACTACAGAACAGAAACATTAATTTCCATTACAGCAAAAGCTTACCAATTTATCTTGTGGACAATGAGTTTCCAGTAGTGCATTTTAAATCTTGTCACAGAAAACGTTAACTTTCATTTAAAGCTTACCAATTTATCTTGTGGACAATGAGTATAGATGGGATTACAGTTAAGCAGTTTCTTCATAAAATGGAAATATTCCACACAGAACTGACTCTTCTCATGCATAAACATGATGTTACGTTTCCTCACACACTTCTCTATCACAGTTGGCATGGTAACTTGGTAAGGTTTATTTACTGAAAAAACACACAATTATATTTCACCAGATGTTTTAACTTTTCCATGCATTCAAATTCAAAAAGACAATGACCAATGAAGAACGTTTGATGCAATTATTTGTTTAATCAGAAATATGACAGGCCAATAAATTTCTAGTCCTGTGCTTAACTAAATAAATACTGAATATAATTATGGCAGAAGGTTCACCATTTTTTTAATTTTTTTTTTCATTGTCATAAATACATGAAATATAAAATGATAACCATAATTACTATTTAATAAAACAATCATCAAATGTAATATCCTTCTTTGAAGAAAAAGTTAATTTAAACTTGTATGTTTTCTTCACAAATGTAAAATATTCAAAGTAAATTAAATGTACACTAACCAATAGTTAAGTCTTGGAGGGTCTTGTAGATGTGTTTCTCATTATCCACTTCATCTACTCTTTCATAAAACAGGATGTAGGCATTCCACCATCTTTTCTGCTTTCTATAAGCCATTCTAATAATACATGTAATACCATTACATGCTCCATACATAATTATGTATGGAACAAGCATTTATGTATGAAAATATTAATACAACTTAATAATCAGATGGGACAGGACTAATTTGAAATCTACAAAATATATCCAATTTTGGAAATTTGAAAAATAGATCACGAATTAACTCATCTTGGAATTGATTCCCCTTTCCTATTCATTTCTGGAATAATATCTATTGATGCATAGCTAACTAGTGTCAAGTTGACAAACAAGTGTAGTAAAATTTGTAAAAATAATTTGTCATGAATAAATTTAGTTTGTTGATAACATGGAGAGATATAACCTTCAATACTAAGACTAGTTCACCTAATGACATATAACCTCACCTTTTCAGCATGTGATCAAACACCTCTCCTAAATATTCCCCGCCAAAACATTGATTTTTCAGTTCCTGCAAAACAGAATGTGTGATGAGAAAAAACAATTAATTAAACTAGAACTGTGAGCGAACTCACTAACAGATCCCCCAGGCCCACAATACAATAACCATATAAAACATTGCATTTTGAAGTAAAAAAATTTGATTATCTCCCCTTTCAGCATGTAAGACCCAGATTATTTTCCGTTATGCACAATAAATTGAATACATTCCATACTTCTATCATTTGGTGACATTGACCATAAGATAAAACATGCACATTTTAGTATTTGATCTATATTGATACATCACATCTGAATAGTTTACCTCATCATCATCCATTTTACATTCTGACACATCCCCATCATCAAACTTGTACCATTTAGCAGTATTATCTTCACCTCTACAATGGAATATAAATAAGTAGTTATAATTTTATATAAAAGTTTAAAAATCATAGAATTCTTGCTGATTCCCATAAAAAAGAAATAGAAAGCTACACACAGATTAACAGTGGCGTTAGGAATTAATCTTAGCCTTAGAACATATTTTTGTTATTATGTAAAATATATTATAGTGACATTAAGAACAACCCAGAAAACTATACCGAACTCCTTACCTATGTAATATATATGAATAGTAGTGACCACCACTGGCTTGTCCACTATGAACAACAACTCCAATAAGCTTGTATTTGGTACTCTGAGGCTTGGAATCATCTATATCAATTATTTCACCTACAAACAAACGCACAACTGATAAATACATGCTTTTATTTATTTTCTTCTTTAGGTTATTTTAATACTATTAAACAATTGCTCATAGATAAAATCTTTCAAAGATGTGAATTTAAGAGAGTAATGAAAACTACTGTCATACAAATTTCAGTTGAAAATACAGCTGGAATACAGAAAAAAGATTGGTATACAAAGTATCATAATAAGTAGAATATAATTATATACCTTCAATTTTTGCCATTCCTTGTACAGTATATGGATCTATGTCAAACTCTCGTGGAAACTCAAAGTAATCATTGAACTTTATTGCACATTCTCTGCAATAGCAAAATAAAGATCATTAACATACATTTAATATGATTCTATAGATGTGTCTAAAAACATTCAAATTCAAGACTAACCTTTTACAGCAGATTCCATTGAGCGTGTAGCCAAAGCTAATATCTTTGGTTAACCGTGAAGTCATTACTAGGTCAGATATACTACCCTCCTTTCGAAGTAGCATAGTCCAACAGACAGATAGATTGGTATTCTGTCAGACTATTCTATTCTTAAAGTTGGGTTGTTTACCTAACCTAACAAGTACTTTGAGGTTCAGCCTACAATCAAGCTAACCAAAGATATTACTTTGGCTACACACTCAATGGAGTCTGCTGTTATACATTTATTATCTAGCCTTTTATAGAAAAAAATATGAAACAAACTTTCACACAGTAAACACACAGATTTTATTAGACAGTCAATGCAATGTGTTGACAATATCATGATGTGAAACTACTTGTTTAACTACTTGAAAATGGATGTGTACAATATTTGTTGACTTAATAATACATATGCCTACCTTTCCCAGTCATAATCAAACCGCTTCAGCTGTATTGCCAACACTTGTGGTAATTTCTTTATTAACAGTCTTTTCACAGTATCAACCTAACAAAGAAAAAAGTTCATTCAATGTGACAAACTTGAAAACAGAAAAATGTCAAATTTTCAAGCCATAATTTTGTCACATGTCTAACATTGTAAAGAAAAATATTCTGTAACTAACTTAAATTTAAATCTGTTTCAGTTTTTTTTATATTGATAGATATATACATGATACTTAGTATCCTGAAAATATTAAAAAAATCTTATCTGCATATCAGAAATCCATAAAATTAATTTAACAGTATTACCTCTTACATATATTTGTTTTCACAATATCAATATCAATAAGAATTAACCATCTACTCACCTTTTTATCACACTTTTCACAACGATATGCGTTAGCACCTTCTAATAAATCTCCTTTAACGTATTGTTCTAAAGATTCTAATAAATTATGATGATTTCGAATATCAATGTTCAATGCCGTGAAAGACTCTTCTCTTTGGTAACGATGGGGACAGTCTTTGCATATTTTTTGGTCAGCGAATGACCCACCTAAAACCTTGGATAAAATTTGTGGTTGATTGAGTACTTTTAAAGCCTCATCTGCACTGTCTACTAAACTATTAAAAAACTCTAAGGCATCATGTTGTTCTCTCAAATTCACTGGTTCATCTGATAACCTGTAAAACAAAATATTATTTTTTACTATTTATTAATACAAAAATATAATAAAAGGTTTGACCACAAAATGAGTATGTTTGTACATATCTATTGTATATAAATTACAATGATAACATTGGAAGAAACTGACAATTACATTTGATGAGCATTCATTTTTGTGTAATTTTGTGTAAATCCATTCATATTTGTGTAATTATGTGTAAATTTATTCATTATGCAAATTCATACTACTGATATTATAAGCTGAATAGGTAGATAATGGTCAGCTTCATTACCTAATGCATGTATATTGTAACTATACATATCAAACCATTATGATCTAAGTAATCATTGGATACTAACCATTGTTGCTTCCATACTAACAATTTTCAAATATAAAAAAACAAGTATTTTCCATAACTTTCATATAGCATCAGTAATATAACGCTATTATATCAAAATCCTGGGATCCATAAGTAGTACAAAGACATCACCAACTTTAAATACACAATATTCCTGGATACAACTTACTTGAAATGTTTCCAGAATCCCCTTGGGACATAGAATTGCAGCTTGCTACAAGCTAAATGACCAAATATCAACTGTATTTGTTTGAGTACACCCATGTTGTATTCCTTTCTCTCATCATCCTTACTGCTCACTGGTTTTTCTTCATCTTTCCTTTCTTCATCACCCATATCCACATTTGTCTTCAAATTAATCAACCATTTTATAAGAATACATTAAAACAAGTTAACAAATACAGTTAATATAAATAATGGAAGTACTTGAGGAACCAAAACAGTTTATGGATGACATATGCACTCATCTTTCTCCTTAATTATCATATACAACATTCAGTCTTAAATCTTTTCAAATAAACTTGAGTTATCGGATATTTCAAATAAAATTGACCTGTCAGAACTAACATACATTGAGCAAACTTTACCAGAATTGAAAAAAATGTAAGAACTTTATATTAACTACAGAGTTCTAAACAACCCTATACTTTTATTCAACTCAAAAATTATGCTTCAATCATATTTCTGTTCAGTTGAAGAAACTCAGTAATATCATTTTTAGTGGAAAGTCTTTCATTCATTGGGAAATGTCAACAATTGTCTGCCTATTAATTACTTACTTCACTTTCTACTTTCTCATCCACATAATCTTCCTCTACACAGGCCTCATCAGCAGCTCCATCAATAGCTAGGATATCTGATCTGATGTTGTCTATCATAAACAGCTACAAAGTAAAATGGTTCAGTATCAACCATAAGAATGGCTTCTGGGCTAAAGCATGTTTGGAATTCAAGTTATATTTGAGTAATTAAGTAATTTTCATTACTTTGCTGAAACACTGTAAATTTTCACATAAATAGTAAAATTGTGGAAATAAATAAGGTCATCATTCCTTAAAATTAATACTCTGAAATTTTTCAAAAAATAAATTTTCAACACAAATTCATCTTCTTTTTAAATATCTTGTGGTAGCCCTGAAGTTCTACAACTAGAATATGTCTTTCATAAATTATCCTAGAAAAAAATCTATTATATTTTCTTAAACAATATTATATATACTAACCTGCTGAATGACAGAGTTCATATAACATGTGGCCCCAGCATTCTTCAGTCCTACAAACCCTTTATGTGGCCGTGGACCAACTGGTGGCAAGTATTCCCACTCTGTTAATGAGGCATCATCTATAAAGATAAAATACATTGTAAGTTAAACTGAATAACATTCAAAAATAGTTCATATTGTAAAAGTTCACATATGACTAAACAATACAACACAGAATATGTTTTGAATAGGTCATTATATGGTCATACCAACATAACAAAAGATCAAAGGAAAACATACAGTACCAACTGGAATATTTTCTGTCCACTTCTACTTTGATTTATAATAAGCAATTCAAAATCCAGTTCTTTTGTATCAACAACTTTCAACTCTTCTTTTTTTCATAATCATTCAACAAGCACATTCAATTGGTAAAGTTCAGTGTGTACTCTTACATAACAAAATAGCTTCTTCATTTTACTCCTTTTTACAACAATATAATAGGTATGTAAATCATGTAACATTTCTAACAATTATGTTCATATTGTTTTTATCTTTTCTTTGTACTCGTTTTCCACAGCTATCTTTCAATTATATAATGAATACTTAAACAAAACCCTATGAGACTTACTATTGTAGAACATCTCCATCAACATAAGAGCTACACATTTAAGATTAGGAACACATTGTGTACACAAAGCCACCAACAGGTCAAATGCTGCTGTAATTGTAAGTGGAGCGGTACACACAGGGTTAGCTTGTTCTGTGGGGAATTCTCCATTTACTTTTCTACTTTGATGAACTATCTTTGATGCAGGAAACAGGAAGTCTTCAATTAGTTCCTAGAGGAGATAAATAGAAATAACTGTATAATTCTGTGCACATTACTACTCAATTCTCAAAAGTACATACAAACATTCATTTTCTACATGCATCATAATCTTAAGATACATGATTTTTCATTAGCTGTTATATATGGCTTTGAACTAGCCTTGAGTACTCTCAGAATTGTACTTTTTGTTTTTGTGTTTTATGGGATTGATCTCATGAGTTAAGCTATTTTCAACTAACTACTGTAGCTTGTTCTCATGTAATACACTGTTCCAGTTTAGGGGGAAAGGGGCGACTTCTTGTTATTTGTTACTGTACATCAATTTTTGTACATAAAATAGGCTGTTTTCTCATTTGAATAATTTTTATATTTGTCATTACTGTGTCTTTTATAGCTTTCTCTTTAGTATTGGCTTGAGTCATTGATGAGGGCTGTACTGTGTCTTATAGTTTACTTCTATGTATTTTGGTCTCGGGTGGAGAGATGTCTCATCGACATTTATACCATATCTTCTTAAACTTATAATATTACAAAACAATACTAACCTTTATGAGATTTGATCCTCCTTTTTCAGAACCAATGTGGTACCTCTTTTCTGGTGTCTGGAATGCTAACAGCTCTCTGGTAATCCCAAGATGACCCTCTAGAAGAGCATCTTCTACTTCAACTTCTCCTGTATTTAATACTTGTTCCTAAAAATATAAGTTTAAATTTAATTTATTTTTTTAATCTTTTGAAGTAAAACAAAAAAACTGATTTTTTAAAATTATTTGAAGTAAAACTATATCTTTTTTAAAGAAATATTATTCAATGTATTATATTCCTGTTTGATAAATCTACTTTATAATAATTTGAGCCTTTTCAACTATGAGATTATCAAATTGCTGTGTTCTTGTGAATTTGCTGAGTTAATATCCATAAAAAAATACTTGCATTATGAATGATTTTAGAAACAAATAATGATGCCACAATTTTCATTTATGTTTAGGTAAAAATTTACTTACCCTCAATTTTTTCAACCATAAAATTTCATTATGCAACAATTTATCTGCATTGGGTAATCTTATATCTGTACTACATGCATAATTTAACAACCTAAAATATATAAAATAAGTTATACATTGTAATGTAAATACAAGGTAATGCAATACAATTTTCTGAAGAGATTTAGTTCATTAATAGTAAATTTTGCATTATATTTGGTTTATATTTTATTTCTTTGTGAAGAACTTAAATGAGTTTTTTGTTGGATGACACAAAATAAAAGGATTAACATTTACAAGAAACTTTGATTTAAAAAAAAGATTTATCACCTTTTAAAAGATAAATATACATTCAAAGTATGGTAACAAACTTTGAATCTAAAAGGACTTACTTCCATAACAAATTGAAATATTCATTTGCTTGTTTAGCATACTCTCTCACAGAATCCTGTAAAAAGAATTATATAGAATAATCAATAAACTCATCTATCTTTTAGTACAGGCATATAATTGGGCTTGCATAGTATTCTTATTGGGAAATCATTTATCAAAAGCATAAATTCGTTGAATACTGCAGAATCAATGCAAATATGAAAAGACTTGACACAAAAACTGAACTGTAACAAACCAACTTTTCCTTATTTTGTTAGTTAATAAAAAGAAATACACTCAAAATTTACTAACAATGTAATAGACATTACTGCAAAATGTACGTTGGGTTATATACTTTTATATGAAAGTAAACTAAAGATTTACATAATACTCACATTTAACTCACAAAACAACAAAGTAATAAAAAACAAAACAGGTCTCTGACCACCACAACATCTGGTTGCCATAAGATAAAATTGATCAGTGGCAGATATTCTTACAGATCTGAAATAAACAAATTTCTTATATATATACTTGGTATGAATTCATCTTGTTGATCACCTCCTATACAAGGTTCATAATTAAAGGTTTCAAATATATATTATCATATTAGTATAAGTGTATTTCATAGGTTTTTTTTTATGAGAAGAAAACAATTTTCATACATTAAGCAACCAGATGCTTCGCAGGGCGTAGCTTTATACGACCGCAGAGGTTGAACCCTGAACGGTTGGGGCAAGTATGGACACAACATTCAAGCTGGATTCAGCTCTAAATTTGGATTGTGATTAAATAGTTGACACAGCATAGGTTTCTGACACAGAATGAATGTGTTCTAATGAACTTAAAAATTTTGTTTTCTCTAAGAGCAATTCACTATGCTGTTCAATATTAATCCTCTCAAAATAATGTTTGAAGAAATTTTCTTTTTATTTATGAAATTTCAAATGAGAAAAATTGAACCCAATTTTTTAATCACATCCCCCTTTCCCTTATTCCAAAACTAATCTCAATTAAATTAAAATATTCTAATGGAGTTTGCAACAATAACTACTCATTTAAATACATCATAAAATAAACTAAATAAAATGTAAAAAAACTGCTTGTTATCACTGAATGGTAAAGATTATTTAAATTTATCAGTTGGTAGTAAAAAGTGAATATACATTGTATATTGTATATAACAAAGATTTAAGTTGATTCTGGACAAAGAAAGATAACTCCAATCCAAAAAAAATTTTGCAATAAGATATTTCTTGCTTACTATTTTGGACAAAGAAAGATATCTCTAATTGAAAAAAAATTTGCTATTTCACAATATTGTGAAATTAGATATTTCTTGCCATTGCACAATACTGTGCAATTGAAAAGACTTGCTATTCCACAATACTTAATATAATAATTTTAGATCCTGATTTGGACCAACTTGAAAACACGGCCCATAATCAAAAATCTAAGTACATGTTTAGATTCAGCATATCAAAGAGGCCCAAGAATTTAATTTTTGTTAAAATCAAACTTGGTTTAATTTTGGACTCTTTGGACCTTAATGTAGGCCAATTTGAAAACGGGACCAAAAATGAAGAATCTACATACACAGTTAGATTTGGAATATCAAAGAACCCCATTTATTCAATTTTTGATGAAATCAAAAAAGTTTAATTTTGGACCCCGATTTGGGCCAACTTGAAAACTGGGCCAATAATAAAAAATCTAAGTTCATTTTTAGATTCAGCATATCAAAGAACCCCAAGGATTCAATTTTTGTTAAAATCAAACTAAGTTTAATTTTGGACCCTTTGAACCTTAATGTAGACCAATTTGAAAACGGGACCAAAAGTTAAGAATCTACATACACAGTTAGATTCAGCATATCAAAGAACCCCAATTATTCAATTTTGATGAAATCAAACAAAGTTTAATTTTGGACCCTTTGGGCCCCTTTTTCCTAAACTGTTGGGACCAAAACTCCCAAAATCAATACCAACTTTCCTTTTATGGTCATTAACCTTGTGTTTAAATTTCATAGATTTCTATTTACTTATACTAACGTTATGGTGCGAAAACCAAGAAAAATGCTTATTTGGGTCCCTTTTTGGCCCCTAATTCCTTAACTGTTGGGACCTAAACTCTCAAAATCAATAACAATCTTCCTTTTGTGGTCATAAACATTATGTTTAAATTTCATTGATTTCTATTTACTTAAACTAAAGTTATTGTGCGAAAACCAAGAATAATGCTTATTTGGGCCCTTTTTGGGCCCCTAATTCCTAAACTGTTAAAACCAAAACTCCCAAAATCAATCCCAACCTTTCTTTTGTGGTCATCAACCTTGTGTCAAAATTTCATAGATTTCTATTAACTTAAACTAAAGTGATAGTGCGAAAACCAAGAAAATGCTTATTTGGGCCCTTTTTGACCCCTAATTCCTAAAATGTTGGGACCAAAACTCCCAAAATCAATACCAACCTTCCTTTTATGGTCATAAACCTTGTGTTGAAATTTCATAGATTTCTATTCACTTTTACTTAAGTTAGAGTGCGAAAACTAAAAGTATTCGGACGATGACGACGACAACGACGACGCCAACGTGATAGCAATATACGACGAAAATTTTTTCAAAATTTGCGGTCGTATAAAAAGTATCCCAAAGAAATTAATAACATTTCTGCAAAAAATACATGTCTCTGAGCGAAGTTTTATCCTTAAATTCCATATCACCAGTTAAGGAGGTAAGGTTCATACAAGGTACATTCAAGGTCAATTTAATATGACTTCAAATCAACTTGTCAGGCCAGAGTTGTTTATATCAGGTAAACTGCCATATGCTACATTACTGTTCTGTGAAGTTTCCATAGATCTTCCAAGCATCCAAAATTACTCATACACAATTCTTGATCAAATAGATACACAGGGAGATTCAGGACCACCCAAGATTATACAATGACCATACCTGTGTTTACATATCAATAACAAATCCTTGATGAAGACCTGCCATGATTTGTCTTTATTGAGAGCTTCTAGAGCAGGAGGACATAGACAGAGACAGATTGTCAGAACTTCTAATGATTCCTTAGCAACCACTAAATCTTCTACTTCTAAATGGTCTTTTGGCTGAAAATAATAGTAGTTCAAATTAGTATTTTTAACTGCTACTTTTCAAGTTTTATCAGAATGTTTTTGGCTGACTATTTGGTTGTTTGTAAATTGTTTGATTTTTCCATTTTTTTTTCTTATCCAATTCTATCTTACCTTTCATGGTATCATAAAATCAAGTAAACTACTTTTTTAATGCCATTTTTCTTATCTTACTTTTTGATTAATATTATAAATCAAATATGACTAACCTTCTCATGAGCCTTGTGAATATCCTCATTGGAGGCATGAACCAAATGTAATGAACAACTACTAGAGGACCAAGCTATTTTCTGTACTGCTTTTATAACTGACAAATCTGGAATTACTTTAGAGGCCTGTAAAAACAATGTATCAACAATCAGATAATATATAAGATAACAATATAAAAGACTTTAGGTTTAAAAGTGAGTTAAAGTCCTTTTGAACAGTAAAAGTGTCTGTTGCACATTGGTAAAATAGAAACTTAAAATTTAATGTTGTGCTTGAATTGCAAAATTTCTGTTGGACTACTAAACAGCACCATCTATTATATTACTTTCATGTATTAATTTAAAGTGATTTAACTGGGTAAATAACATAAAGATTGAGTAATATATGTCAGACTAGCATGTACATTTAATAAAATATTAATTGGATCAATGGACTGCTGAAAGTTGGTCAAGGTTAGCAAAAAAACAATCATAGCACCACAAAGTTTAACTAGTACAATTTTGATTCCAACAACTAACATATTTTAAATAGTTGAGAATGTAGTTGATGCTAGTTTGTAAGGTGAAGCATTAAATTTTATTAGGAATATTAAAAATAAGAAACAAATTGTTCAACAAGTTTTTCAGTCACCTTTTTGCTATGTGGCTTGTAATTATCATTATTACCTGATCAGTTAAATGTTGGCCTAGTCTCATGGCTACATTCTTGGTCATGATTTCTGACTGTTGGTTAGGTATAAACTGTAATGCCTGTTGTATTAAAACAGCATGACTGTGTTCTTGTTGAGTAACATTAGGTGATTGAGGATCAGCATTACAAGCATCTATCACCACTTGAAGCTTGGCATTTAGGACGGTAGTTAACATTATTTTACAGATCTTCATCACAGTTACATAAGCAGATCTGAAACAGAAAAGAGAATATTTTATGGTTTATTTTTGCTATATCTAATCTTGAAAATTCAAACGCATAACCTGTAACTAAGGTTTCAATTTTGTATTTTTCTGTCCTTGACTCTTACTTTCATTTTTTAAGGATCACATTATTACAAGGAATATTTTTCACTTCAGTAAAATTCAGGATTTGAAGAAGACCATTTTCAGATTGCAATGTTGCTAGTTTCAACAAAGAACAAGTGTAACTAAAACATTGGTGATTTTGACATACCTGCGTGTTGGCAGATCAGCAGTAGGTAAGAAATTATTCTTGGTTAACATGTTAAGTGCCAACTGTACACCTCCACTCTTTACATAATTATACTGAAATAAAACAATACGGAATATTAACACAACAGTTTTGTTCTATTCTTTAATGTACAAAACAATGCTGCTATTTAAAATAAGCCAATGATCATTGACTTGTTACTTTTAATGGATTGTTATGACAGCTTCCTATGCCATTCTTGTGTTCCTTGAGCTGGAATTCACATTAGCTTTGTTATGAACAATAAATACTACAATTATCTCATCACTTGATTTTCACATTTTTTTCTTGATTACAAACTGATTAAACTATAAATTCATACCTGAAATTTGAAAGCATCTTCAGACATGGGATCATTTGCAGGCATTAACAGACTGTAAGCAACCTGAAATAAAGAGTTCAAAGTTTTAACAAATCTACCCACAACAAATCTTTTTTTATCATATTGAGTTGGTATTAGCATTCAATAAACTAAACCATTTAATAAACGCTTAAATCATAACCTATTTCTAATAATGAAGAAATACTACATAAACATTTTTAACATTCTGACCATTATGTCATGAAATGGTTGTTATCAAGTCTCACCTCAATATTATACAGAGCTTCCGTAGGTGATGAATTGAAGAACATTATTTCTAACTGTTGAGAAAGAGTTGTGTCTGACCTAGTATTCTCATTACATATATTACACAATCTGTCTACAGTATGAGAATCTGAAAAGATAGAATTTAAAATATGTACAAGTCTAATACAATGTAATAATTTCAGCCCATGTTATAATTTATATGGAAATCATTCTGACAAAGTAATTTTGTTTATTGTTTTGCATAAAGTATCATAGGTCAAATCCTTTTCAATTTCCTTCATATAAGTATATCAAACATTTCAAACTTTTCCCAAAATTTAAAAAAGAAAAAAATAATCAGTTTATGTTCAGAGACTGATTTTTGTCCTTGGTAACATAATAATAATGTCCAATACACCTACTCATGATCTCTCCATTGTAAAATGTAGACATTTTCCAGATTGATTATATTATGAAATACATGAAATGAATTGAGTGGTTATACATTGTACCTGAAATTAATATGTTATGTTTTTTAACCAGTTTGAAATAATTCTCAAACTGCTTAGGGTAGCATATGTTTATCTGCATATCCTGGTTAATTAGTGTGTAAGTCATATAAAACCCTTATTTTACAGCAATATTCTGTTACATGACTAGGCTTACCTGCAGGCATTAGTTTAAGAAGAGTTCTGGCAGTATCCCTAAGTTTTGGAACTTGAAGTGAACAACCTAAATCTGATAACTGGAACATAAACTTGGCATACTTAGCTGTATTTGCCATTATCTGCAAAGCATTAAATACAAAGATTATTATAAAACACTCTCAAGTTGTTTTATTAGGCAGACATACAATACATATGCATATATTGCTTTGGCCCATCTGTATACACAAAACATAATCAAATATTTCAATTCTTATAATTAACCTGACCTTTTAACCAAATATTAAAAAAAAGATGGTTGCTAAATGTTCTGAAGCACTTATGACTCCACACATAACAAAGATAGTTGCCAAGCAGCCCAGTGGTTGTGACCTTTTTTTGTTGTCTCAGTTTTACATTTAATCATCACATTGTACTGGAAAGCTCATTAGGTATTCTTTTACAAATTAACCCTACTTAAGTTCCAAATAACTATTCTTTGAAGGAAGCTTCAAGTATGAACGAAACATCCTCTGTATGAATATTGCTTATAATGTAATTATAGAGCTGTCATCATGAATGTATTTAGGACTTGAGGGATGCTTTACAATTTAACATGTTCCCTTCTCTGTATAGTTATAGTACACTTACCACACCAGGTAAACAGTTTTCAGCCTCTATATTAGGACCATCAAAGGTATGATGAGGTGACCCAGCTGAGCTATCAGAACTACTATCTGGACTAGATGGCATGTTATTTCCTACTTGTACTAACTTTGCTGATATCAACTAAAACAAATATAACATACAAATTACATGAGTATTCTTTCAGTTGTTCCGTCTTACTTTCTAAAACATTAATTCTCTGGTCTGCTTCCTTTTTAAGTCAGTTGGTAATAAAGTCTAGGCTTTTCTGTAAACTATTAAGTCATATCACAGAATAAATTACTGCAAAAGTGATCTGTACTAGTATAAACAACTTTGTTAGTCTTGCGTTTTTTAAATTTTAGTTTCTTGTGGACAATTTGGAAATTAGTATGGCGATCATTATCACTGAACTAGTATATATTTGTTTAGGGGCCAGCTGAAGGACGCCTCCGGGTGCGGGAATTTCTCGCTACATTGAAGACCTGTTGGTGACCTTCTGCTGTTATTATTGTTTTTTTTTATATGGTCGGGTTGTTGTCTCTTTGACACATCCCGTATTTCCATTCTCAATTTTATTTTTATACAGGGGTCGAAATTTAAGCTTTTTTGTGTACTGGCCAGCCGGACCAGTGGACTGAAAACTCTACTGGTCCGCCTCCAAATCTACTGGACCTGCAAAAATGACATTAATTTGACAAACACTAATATAGATGACAGATGTTTAATTTTATTTTGATGCTTTCGTCTACATAAATAGACAGTAACAAAGGAATAGTCTTTATTCTGATTTTGATAAAGGCTTTGGTAATCTCAATGATTTTTTTTTATCAAAATCAGGATCAAGGACAGAAAAAATATCAACATTGTCTTCCAAGTCATCGCAATCCTCACGACAACCATAGGGTGCCTGACTAGGTCGTCTGGAGCGCTGTCCAGAAATATTTCACATTTCAATAGCTGGGACCGGACACAATTTTGATCGCCAATCATTCTTTACAAGTTTCATCTCAGAAAACACCCTTTCTGCATCAGCAGAATGAGCAGGAAGGGACTTTATTTCGATCTTCCTTTTTGATTTTCAGTTTTCTTAATTGTTTTTGTCCGGCGGTTTAACTCCTTCCAAAAATTTCCACATTTTATATTGTTGTTAATTAACTTGATCAATTCTAATATCCCCCAGTATCGTTTAATTGATTTCACAGGTAAATTGTTTTGTAAACAAACGGAGATTGCGATGCAATCAGTGATTTTTATCGACAAATTTCTACTGGTCCGTTGGCAAATTTTACTAGTTCCGGACTACTGTTTTTTTTTTATAATATTCACCACTTACTCTTCTTCTTGTTCACCTGATAAGTACATAATAAACTGCAACAGGACATAATTCAGCATCTTCAAAAATAATCTTTGTACATAAATGCTCTGTTGAGATAGCTTTTAGTCAAGTTAGTTAGAAATACCAATATTCTTCATAAAAGTTTCAATATTGGGATGGATCTAATAAACTTTTGAAGTAAAGCAAGATTATTTTTTACATGTGCATAAACAATTTTTTTTTTTTTTATTATGACTTACAGCTTTTTCTCTCAATGGCACTTGTAAAATTAATCTTTTATCCTCCGCTGGATCTAATAGTTCATTATTCACATATAAATCCACTTTTATATTACTGCTTAATTTAAGTTTATATAAAATCTGTCTTCTAACTTGTCCAATGGTATCATTTGAATGCGACCAAATTTCAATATCTTCCATCTGACGACCTTGACTAGGAAATCGAACAATTAGGGTCACTAGTTTTCCTCTACATGCCCTGAAAAATAGATTTTTTTTTAAAGGAATAAAATTAAAAGACGAACTTTTTTATTTTCTAAATGTTTTAATCCATGAAAATAAATACAGGGCTCAAGAGTTTTGTTTTAGCTGCTCATGTTTTGTGATTGACAAATATAGAACAAATAATTCTGTCGATATGTTGATGTTAGATTCTTTAGACTTAAAATTTTGTAAGTATTATGGAAATATATAAACATCAGCCCTAACAACATTTTAACTTACTTAGTCTTCATATCAATCCTAAATTTTCTCTCTGAAATACATGTAGCTTAACAGTCTAGAAAAAAATTAGCACTGCTGTGCTGTTCCTTTTTATTTTCAAGTTGTCCCTGTATAACATTTTATTTAATATCTCATTGGAACCTTTCCAGTATTCTTTCATTTAATATGAAGTTAATTACATCAAATATCTGAAAGAGTTCAAATCTCAACAACTATATTTCCCATGTAATTTTGACTTACCTGCTAAGAGGTAGAATTGATCTTTCATCAGTATAAGCCTCGTCACACTCAGCTACATACTCCTTCAGCACGGTCAACACCCTAACCATCCTGGATGTCTCCTGCATCACTCTATTGGTACTGTCCTTGTCCTTCTCTAACACAGACACAGTATCATATAAAGCTTTTAACCTATCTACACATGACTGTATAAAGTCATCATGGATATCCACTTGGTTCTGTTGTAACCGGGGACCCAAGTTTGTAAAAATGTCTTTTAATAATGTTATGGCTTTATTTGCTACATCATCAGGACTTAGTAACACAGCCTGAAATGACAAAGACATGTTAAAATATTCTTTATCCAAGGTCAATTGTTAAAATAGTCTTTATCCAAGGTCAATTGCTATTCTTTTTTGTATTACTATTTTATTCAACAACCTTGATTGCAGGTTCTGTATTATTTTTAATCTACATTTATGAAGCTTTATTCCTTACAAAATTTTGTTTAAAGTAGTTATTCTTAATTGCACTTCCCCTTTATAATGGAAGTTTTTCTTATTAGCACTTTCACATTTTTAGTGGAAACAATCAACATATAGATCAAATCACTATTTTGTTCCTTTATTTATTTGACAGGAGACAATTTTAATGTTCATTTCAGTCCTCAGTAAGTTTTGATTCCCCCCCTCCCCCATCTTTTTGTAAATTCCCTTGTGATATTTTCAAACAGGTATGAGCTACACATTTTCTGGATTTCTTTTTCAGGAAATAACAAAATTTCCCAGGATTATATTCACAAATACATCTGATTTAAAATTTCCTGGTTTCTATTAATAACCAGGAATTTTTTCTTCTTTATATTTAGTATAGAGTAAGTATTTTAATAACTTCCTTAGTACCCTATGTATAAACATGATGTTCCTCCAATGTACTTATTACCATAATAACTTTTTCATCAAAAGCAGCTGTTTACTTAACTGGGTTTAATCATAGTACAAACTTTGAGACAAATATCACACAGTGAAAACTTAACACCCTACATGAGATGTTTGCTAGCTGTTTTACCCATGCAATGATGTCTGCAATACCACTTTCTTTTCTGTAAATAAAATTCATACTTAAACTGTCCACTGAATACTGATTAATAACAGATCATCTATTACATAAGACTTACCCGCCATAAATAGTCCAACCCTATTAATTCTAAATCATCAATCATATGGCCACCCCTTCTCTTAGCTATTAATTTGTTCTCCTTCAAATTTACATGTTTGAAAAATCTTTCAAAACAGCTGAAAAGGAAAAATAAAACATAATTAATACAGTCAATCATGATTATAGTTAATAGCTAAATATTGTAGATAATATCAACTTTACAACAGCACAGCACCTGTTTAATGATAATTTTCTTAATTCAGAGTTTTTAAGTTGGTCAATTGATAATTTACTAAAGAAAATCTGTTGACTATTTTTTGCTAAAAAGATAATTTTAACTTCAGCATAATTTCAATTCGCCAGATTTTTTTGTGACACCAAACATGGTTTTCAGTTCCAGCAGATGAATTCAGTGTGTGTAAAGGCAATTTCTTTAGTTAGCTTGCTAGCTAGCTGAACAGTGAAATCATTATTTGGTTAGTTATACTAACCTACTATTGGATTAGTCTCGTCCTACAGGCAGATTGATTAGTTATCTGTCAGACTATAGTCTACTCTTAAAGGAGGGTAGTATACCTAACTGAATAGTTCAGACTTCACAGTTCAGCTAGCTAGCAAGCTAACCAATGAAATAACCTTTACCTACACATTCAAGTCATTTTGCTATAAAAAAAAGTTGCATTTAGTCTTACTTCATGCCATTTTCAGTAAGAAGACTGGGATCCAACTGTAAAATGTTTTGTTCAAAGAAATCTCTTGTTATTTCAGGATCAAGGTCTGGTTCTTCTCCCATTAACTACAACAAGAATGTAAACAGATATATACAGGTTTAAATTTAAACAAAGATTTGTGGACTGCAGCAAATATTTTTGCGAAATGAATTAGAATTGAAATTAAATAACAGATTATGGTTTACCCTATTTATTTTAATTCATATTTGAAGGGATATTGTCTACTTTAAATCTTTCAACTATACAGTAAGGGTTTTTCTCATTGTTGAAACCATAACTATAAACTATAATTGCTAACATCCACTTCATTTGAACTTTGGTGGATAGTTGTCTCATTGGCAAACATATCATATCTCTTTTTCTTTCTATAATAGAATACTTAAAATTTTTACCTTTGCAAACCATTTAAAACAAGACTCCCTGTCAGTTCCATATATAGCATTCTCGGCTAAACATTGCCAAATCTGTAAAATAAATAAGAATCAACATGAGAAACTTGTTTCATTCAATATGGTTGAACTATTTTACAGAATTATTAAGAAATTTGACTAAGTATTAATTACTTTGAGATAACCTCATATAAATATAATTTTTCTCAACCTACCTGTCTAGCTTGAGATTCACACAACCATAACTGTCCATCTTTTAGAAGAAACCTAAAACAAACATGATTAAAACAGTCATTAAACAGTAACTCCATCATCTCTTAAAATTACAATTAAACGATCGAGTGATTTTGTTGGCTTAATTGTCCAATGACATATATATCCCATACAGATGATACTGTGGATTCATTTATGTTCGTGGGTATCAATTTTCGTGGATTGCTGAAAACTTGCATATTTGAGGATATTTGATTTTGTGGTTTTGCCAATCTCTGTATAATTGAAAATTATTGAAAATATGATATTTTTGTGGAACATTTGAATTCGTGGTTTACCTGTACCCACAAAAATTGGTATCCAACGAATAATAATGAATTCACAGTGGGTGATTTTGAGTTTTTTTCAATGCCGTTTTTTCAAGCAACATGGCCTGAATATTTAAATGAACAATTTGATCTCTACTAATTAAAGCAATAATTTCTTTCAAATTATTTTTCTTTATTTTGAAATAGAAAGACAACATTTAAAACAACGAATCAGAAAAATATATAGAACATACCTCATAAACTTTAATCTTTCTTGTATCTGAACCACATGATTAAATCTACCATCAGGTAAAATGGTGGCTGGGTCCAAATCTGGATGCTCTGTGGAATAAAAATTTACAACTAGAAACTGAGGAATGTTATACATCAGTTAAGATATAAAGCAACTCATTACAATACAAGAATGTGTCCAAAGTTCACGGATGCCCCACTAGCACTATCATTTTCCATGTTCAATGGAACGTGAAATTGGATACAAAAATATAATTAGGCATTAAAATTACAAAGATAATATCATAGGGAACATGTGTACTAAGTTTCAAGTTGATTGAACTTAAACTTCATCAAAAACTACCTTGACCAAAAACTTTAACCTGAAGTGGGACAGACGGACGGACAAACGAACAGACGTACGAACGAACGGACGCACAGACCAGAAAACATAATGCCCCTCTACTATTGTAGGTGGGGCATTAAAACATAATGGATTGATCTAAATTCCAGAAATGTTAACTGAATGCTGACATCTATTATTTACATTTATTCATAAATTTATGACTTTTATCTGAACACAAAACTATTCAAGACAATGTGCACTAAGCAGTATTAGCTTATTCACCTTTAGAAAATACTCTTGATTTTTCCATATATTCTGACAGATTCTTGGCAACTAACATAACAATAGAATGTGTAGACTGTAGCTGGTTGATAACATTATTCCTGTAGTAAACATGGGGTGTTCTTGGTGGTGCATGAGGGAAGTTCTGTGGAGCCTGAAATTAACATACATGTAGTTATATATTTTGTTACTACAAGTAACCACAGAGCCAAGTTAAAAGTATGAAACACACTGAATGTATGAAACTAAAGTCTTTAAAAGACTGACATCAATTTAAGCATTAATTATTGATTAGCAAAGCGATTTCTCTGTTTAGTATGATGGGAAAGAAGAGAGATCATGCAATTTACACTATACTTAAAATGGACCTCTAGTTAAAGCCCTATAGCAATGTGTTTCCATATTCTTCATATATGTATAATTAATCATTATTATTAGCTGAATAATTAAATACATCAATAATTTACCTCAGGAAACAGTTGACATATTTCTCTGATCTGTTTTAAAGCAGGCAGTACCCATTTATCGTTTTTCAACTCATCTACAAACTTTCCTATCCATGTCATCTTCTGTTGGTCTCTATCCTACAACAGGTTATAAAATATGTAAGAAATTGAAAATCTAAATACAGTGTATAATGTCATGGCAAAGGTACAAAATTGTGGAAATTAGAACCTATCAATAGTCTAGTCACATTGATCCTTCCAAATCATGTTCACAGAATTTGCTTTAAAAGGTCCAACCAAAGGTTTTACAAAAAATCCCTATGTTTTTCTCTAGTACTTTTTTTATAGGTTATCATTTATGATATTCACATTGCACATCAGCTATTTTCTATGCTTTTGTACTATGGTGTTCGCATAACAAGTATTTGCCTATGTCAAGACTTTTAGTTTATCATGGAAGATTTAAAGCAAATAAGTCTAGTTTTTTTTAATTAGTTTTTGGATACTATTCTTTACCTGTGAACAGCTGTAATCCAATATCTTGATATGTGCTGTGAGAGCCTGGTCCATAATATCTGTAGGAACATCTTCACTATGGGCAAGGTTCCACAACAATCCTAATACTTTATGTGCCATCACGCCTTCCTTATCATCCTCTGCTAGTCGTCTAATTAATTCTAATAACTTTTCCCGCTGTTTCTTTGAGGCATGTGTCCAGCTTCCCTGGAAAGATTTAGTACAAAAATGTATAAGTAACTTTATAATTCTATTTACAATGTAACTGCAGTAAAACAAAGATATAATGATGTTTTGTCATTTCAATTAACGAATAAAGTCAAATAATCTAAAAAATAATATTAAAAACTGTTAAACTCAAGGATTTAAAAAATTGGCATACTCACTTGAAAACTTTCAAACAAATGGTCTAATTGTTCTGGAGAGAAATCCCAGGCAAGTTTGGCCAACAGATCATGAACATTCTTCACTATTGCATCATGTTTTCCTGACTGAAAACGAATAATAAATTACACAAATGTAAACATCTAAAACTGACAATAGCTGAAATAACAATTCAGAACTAATATAGTTATCAATTGTCATACATCATTAGAACATGTCATTACACTCTATATGATAATAACCTTGGTTTATTTTATGTGTTGCAGTAGTGATTCAGGCTATACCCAAGTCTTATTTTTTATTATTAATGTTAGTTATGGTATGATGTTTTTGCCAGGTTTGTCAAGAACGACATTTGCTTATAAAACATAGAAATTAGAGTGAAGATTTTTTTAACAGATCATTTCTATGTCAATACAATTATTGACAAATGTTTATTTTCTTGTATATATCTTCAATTTCTTGTCAATCAAAGCTATAAATATTATTACCCAACTTAAAATGGTAAAATATTTAAACACAAAAGACCATCCAGTAAAAATTATCTGTCTAAGATTTGATTATTATACAATATTGTATGACAACATACCTGAGCTTCCCAAAGTTTGTCCAAGTCTTCAGATGTCAAGGCTTTTTCCTTAATCATAAATCTGAGTATTTTCTCCAGCTTTTCAACATATTGTGGCTGATGTAAGCTGTCTCTTAATACTATTGTTAAAACCTGATTATTCTGAACCCAGTCCTGCAAAAGAAAGTTGTTTTTGTTCATTCTTTTCTTTTTATTTTCAAAATTCACATTTCAAGGTTACCAATGTCTTTTAATTTACATCTAGTGCACATCAAGTGAGTATAAATAAACTCATCTTAAATACCAGGATTTAAATATTATATTTGCGCCAGAAGCACATTCTGTTTAAAAAAGACTCACATGTGACGATCTAATAAAAAATAAGTCACTTTAAATATATATAATTCAATAAGGTCCTTCGACTGTAAAACACTCCTAGAAAAATGCAAAGTTTTTGTTTTTAAATTCAATATTTATAAAAAAATAGTTAATGTTATCCCTGACATATATAATTGAGCTAGAAAATGATCATGTTAAAACGCTTATACAAACTTTTTTTTATCAAGTTAGCTTGATATATGTTCTTTTTACAAATTTCAACATTTAAGGCTTATATATTTAATTTTTTTCTTCACAGAAGCAAACAGGATGCCGTGGAATTTACTACTTACTGCCATTTTTTCTGCTGTCAGCCATTCATCTTCATCCATAGACGAGTGTCGACTAGATACATTGGATATCATTGATATCACTTTGTTAACTTCATTCAACGCATTCATCTTTCCATTGAATGAGGAAATCTGTAGTAATCTGAAAGTAGTAAAATAAAACCTGAGCATCTGTTAAGAAAGTGTTTGATACCAAAACATTGTACAATGTAACCTGTGTTATCTGACACACTGGGGGACCAGATAAAAATGTCAGATTTAGCAGGGTGTAGGAATATGCAGTTTTATTCTGCAAGGATTGGCATATACCATGCAAATGTGTCAGTTAAAGCATTATGTTGGAATACTCAGGTGTCAGATTAGACAAGTTTCACTGTACAAATATCATTAATGACTTTCTTCATATGAAATAACAACAAATGAAATACACTTTTTAATCCAACCCCATTGATCCTTTTTTTAAGTGGTTAACAATTTTTAAGTAAAAATGCATATCAGCTCATTTCACTAATAAGACTTCCTACCTGAGGATCATCTTTAGTCTAAATATTTCCAGATTTTTAATGGTCTCTTCTTGTTCTGGGAGCCTAGAGACAAGTTGCTTCAGAGCTTTAATGATTGAGGATAAAGCATCATTCTTGGCCTCTGTTTTAGTTTCTTTCTTCAGTTCTTCATCAGTCAATGAATCTAAAAACTTGGGAACTATATCCTGTAAAATAATATACAGTAACTTGAGTGGTGAATAACAAAATACTAAAGCATAATCATTAATGGTAATTTAATAAAACTAAGCTTCCTTTATCTAGTTGATGGCTATTACAGAAAAAAATATAAGGTTGAAAAGAAAATATTTTTTCACAGCTCCCCACATCAAAATTGGAAAAAAATTAATATACTGACATTCTAATTAGTCAACTAAACCCAAATTTTCTTTACAACATTCATTTTGAATTGACTTCTTATACCACTTCTCATAATACAATGGTTATGTTCCGGACCATATGAGTATATGGACCATACGCGTATGGTCATGACCATATGGGTATATACTCATATGGTCGGGGTAATTAACACTCTGCTACAGTTTACTTTTAATACCTTTAAACTTGTTATATACTATGACCGTCCATTAAAAAGACGCTATCATATAGGTAGTTTTATTAATTTATATTATAATAAAAAGATTAGCTAATTTCATAAATAAAAATTAAAAGTTTCGCATAGTTAGTTTTACGTACTTGTCAAAACAATAATAAACCCATTTTATACCGATGGTCATTACCGATGGTCGTTACCGATTTGTTATTAGGAGTGAATGACGATAAATAAATTCCAAAAATTTATTAATGAACTGTTACACAAGAAGTTTCTGGAAAGTAACATAGTTTATATAGTCGTCTTGTGAATAGGGTGTTTTGCAATCATGTTACGATATTTGAGATCTAGAGCTTCTTGAAAACACCGTAGACATATAAAAAGGATCGTGCACAACCAAGACTTGCAAACGCAAAAATATATGATACCACATGAAAGTAAATATACAAAAATGTGATTAGCGATGAAAACTATAGCATCAATATTTAATTTTTACGAAGTATTTGAATTATAAAAATAATACATTGTCATGTAACCATCATTTTTTTAGATAAAGCTTTTCTACTATTGAAACTTTTATAATGTTATTTAAAAAAAAATATACCTATATGGTCCAAATACTCATATGGTCTGGCCCGTTAATAACCAAACGAGTATTATACTCATATGGTCCGACCATACGTGTATGGTTGGACCATATGAGTTTACGCATATGGTCATGACCATACGCGTATGGTCCAAATACTCATATGGTCCGGAACAGTTACATATTTCCACATATAGCCCTACATTCCTTCATCTATATCAAATCTGTGTTATCTTTAAGACACATATAAAAGTGAATAATTATCGAGACTGGTTGTCAGTAAACAAATCTGCCATCCCTCCTTCTTAAGTGTATATTTAAGTTTAACTTACAACAATAGGCATCATATATTTCTCTACTGTGTGTGGAGTCAGTACCTCATTACACTGGCCAAATGGTCTGAAAAAAATATTGTACTGTTAGTTTGTCAGTTTCAAAATTGCAAGCTATGGTTTTTACAAGATTGGTATAAACTTGATATACAGTATAATCTCTATTATGTTTACAAATTCAAGACTTTTTACCTTTAAGTGTATTTTAGTTTGGTGAATTTCATTAGCCTTGCAGCCTGTTAAAAGAGTCAGTTTTCAAATAATAATGAAGATTTGTACTAATTTTTAGGTTGTAATAAAATCAACGGTACCAATTTTGTTGCACCAGATGCGCATTTCGACAATACATGTCTCTTCAGTGATGCTCATGGCCAAAATATTTGAAATCCAAAGCATATATAAAAAATGAAGAGCTATAATCCAAAAGGTCCAAAAAGTATAGCCAAATTCGTGAAAGGAATCAGAGCTTTGCATGAGGGAGATACATTCCTTAATTTATAATAATTTCTAATATTTTGTAACAGAAAATTTTAATAACACAAAAAAAATCGTATTTTCATGCCAGTACCGAAGTACTGGCTACTGGGCTGGTGATACCCTCGGGGACTAATAGTCCACCAGCAGAGACCATTGGGTTATACCTTTATGATATCCTTTATATTAAGTGTATTCATTTATAATATTGGGTTTTCTTTGGCAATATCAAAGATTATTCAGGAAATATCCATCCATGTGCTTAGAAACAAGACATCTTTATTACAGATAAAATTTAAAGGTAAGCAGTTAGGTATGTTCTTTATATACAGCAAATCATCTCAAATAAAGACAACAGAACCTACTTAATAAGAGCAGCTACAAGTGGGACTGACATCTGTGGACCATCTTGAAATCTTTTCAACAGTATCTGGAAACCTTTCAGTTCTCCAAATCTGTTTACCAGATCAACTAACCAACCCTGAAAAGCCATAACAAACACAAATTATTTTAAAGTAAAGGTCTGATTAATCATATTTTTTTTCTTCAGGTGAACAAAAAGCAGATAAAGAACAGTCATCAAAATGATACCATCAATACAAAACATAATTTATAATAATATGGTAGATAAATAACATATTACAATACAAAATTGTATAATTTGAACAATCTTGTGATCTTTAAGCTACTTCCTCAATTATGAAAATCCTATAGTTTCATTTTCAGAAGAGAAAAACTTCCCAGTTTAACCATAGCATTGACATGATCTGATGTGCATAAATTAAAGCTACTTTTAAATACATTGACGATCAAAAATAATTAAAATAAATTGTGCATGCACACTTTTTATTCTCAATCATGCATTACAAACACATGTTTTTTTTTTTATTACAGTGTAAAATCTAAATACATGTATCTAATTTTTACTCATGTAAATAAAATATCATTCATTCAGACATAAATATTCGAAATTATTTCTTTAATTTATATACACCAATTACTTAAATGTGCACATAAACTAAAATGTCAATATAATATCTTTTTGAAGTACATTTGCACAATCAACAACTTGGCTGAAAACCTATTTCTTCGTTTTTCCACATTAACAAATAACGTTCATAATAACATTATAATTTGTAGAAAACTATTTACCCTTGGTGTCCTTGGATCAGGAGGTCTTGCAAACAAAGCATCATCAGGAAGAGTAACTCCAGCTTGTACAGATTCTGACTGCCTTGTTCCATTGTATGTGTGGAATCTAAATATAACCAGTAAATCAATAAGTTATCTTTATATGAAAAGATTTGCAAAATTTTTGAATCATCCTTTCAAGCTATTGTTTGTCAAGCACCAAGCCTAGAGTCTGAGAACAGGCAATACTACATTAAATTTATTAAAAAGGTATGAGAAGGTACAAAAGGCAGCATATTTCATATAAGTCACTATTCGATTAATCTGTTTATAAATGATTGGACTTACTTGCAGTGGGGATTCAGTACCATAGCTAATAGTTCTAGTAACGGGTACCAGTCATCAGCCAGCTTGGCTGTACACAGTTCCACTAACTTCTCTGCATTCTTTAAAATGTATCTCTAAAAAAAAAATCAAAAAAAATCAAAGATCTGCACATAAAGAATAATTTAAAAACATTAAATGTTTATTTTTTTTCTTAACAAATATTTATTAATCTACAAATAAACAGTAAACACATAGTAACAATAATTGCATCAATTGAAGCTGAAGTTAAGTTAGTTTATGTTGCTTAATTTCAATGGAGTTGCAGATAGGTAAGTATGTTTTGTATTCTCAAGTGGTTTCAGTTCTGTGGCAGATAATCACTATAGGATGTCTTTTTCAGTTTTTATTACAACTATTACTGCTCAGTAAAATCATAACTAACTCAAACAAATTTTAAAGTCTAGGTCAAACATGTGATTTTCTAAACATAAACAACTTAACTCACATGGATTTCATATTTCCATCCACTAACAGCTTCATCTGTCATTATCTTGGTAAATGATACTGTTAGTCCTTCTCTGAAAAATCTTTGGCAAGCTTCACTTCTTGTGTCCAAGCCTACAAATTGATTCAAATTTATTTACACCATGGACAATCATATGTCTATAAATTCCCTTCCATTAATATTTTAGGAAAATATAAATATCTTACGTATGTCTTTAGTAGCTTCTTAGATGTGACTAATGTCATTCAGGCTACCTATTAACCTTCGATAAATATACATGATTCAGTTTGTTTGTTTTAATGTAATGTTTATTAGCAATCCTGGTTATTTTTAATTGTGCATGGAATATCTTGAAGACTTGAACAGAGTGCATTATTATTATTTTAAACTTAGTAGACCAGATTGTACATGTACCATCTTGTCTATTTCAACCTAAGTTAAACTTGGTTGTACTCTGCAGTTAGTACAAACTATTTGTGATCATGTTGTCTTGGAAATTGTACTGTTCTGTAGGGGAATCTATGAAGTTCTGTAGAAATTCATCTGATAAGACCAAAAAAATATATATGTCTGTTTCCTGTTCCTGACCGACCCTGACTCAAAACCCCCCGACCCTAGATCTTTTTATTCAATTCTGGAAAAAAATTGTTTCCGTTCCAGAAAAAGTTGTTTCCGGTCTGATCCAGATCCGTATCTTACTATGCCCAAACAATCAAAATGGCTGCTCCCAGCACAAATGTGCTACAATTAAGGTTTAAAAAATGTCGACACTGGGAGGATAATTCAATTAAAGCTTCTTTAAAGGATTAAATCATTTTGGGGTACAGGACCCTAACCAAACATGACATTTAACCGACTGCAAATCTGACAGGGAGTGCGAGAGAAAAAAAAATTAAAAAAAATCCTGTCCTACCGACCCTGATTTATTTGCCTTGGCAGCAGGAAACAGACATATATTTTTTTGGCCTAATAACTATACTCTACAATTTGTCAGTAGATTATTACATACATGTATAATGAATTCAAAACCAGCTATAATCACCCTATAGCATCAATATGATTATCTTGTTCAATAATATTATCAACATCTAAAAAAACATGCTGTCTTACCATCTTTACAGAGTTTAGTAGCTGCTTCAAGCAAAATTTCAAGTTCTCCTTTTGGCAATACTGGTACAACCCATCTTGGACGATTGATCATTTCATCCAGCCTAGCTAATTCCTGCACTGGAAATTCTGGTTCTTGGTCATCTGTCATTTCAACTGACCCATCACCTTGTCCATTTTCTGCTTCTGCTGGTGGTTGTGTTGTTGAAGTAGCAGGAGTCTGCTGTGGTGGTGGTGGCTGTTGTTGTTGAGGCTGCTGTGTTGACTCAGGAGGAGGATTTGGGACATTTTCTTGAGGAGAGTCTCCTCCAGCCTGGCCTCCTCTCATCACTATTGTCATGGTCTAACCAGTTAGTGAATTTTCTAAAAAAAAAAAGTATCTTTTGTTAAAATAAATCAAATTGATATAAAATAATTAAAATAATTTCAACCAGTATTGTATTTTTTCCTAAAGCAGAGGATAGGACAAAACAAGTTAACTTCCATATTAAGTTTCACACATATTCATAATTTCACCATTATCTAGACATTATGTGATATTGTTTCTGTCTAACAAATATGTACATTTGTACTTATACTTCAATATTTCTTGTGTTTACTGTTATCCTTTTATGCATTAACATAAGCTTCAGTTGATCTATTGACTTATAAAGCATTTGGAAATTGGGTTTACACAGTCATGGGTAGAGGCAGAACTATAAAGAAAGGCGACAAGGTGTTTTGTGAGGAAAATTTGGTTGATTATATTTTGGAAATCACTGAGGCATGACTGCAGCAGACCCACTCAATGTCAGTTAGTGGCCTCACACCCTTAGGAAAATTTCTTGATCTGCATCTGACAGTTTTAGTGAAAAAGGAGTAGAAGATAATCTTCTTTAGATTTTAACAAATAAATCTTTATTAGCCTACATGATTGATGGCTCAGAATTTAAAGAATACTGTAATTTAGTGGTTGTCGTATAGCATTTGTTTTTTCGTTCATTTTTTATATAAATAAGGCCGTTGGTTTTCTCGTTTGAATTGTTTTACATTGTCATATCAGACTTTTATAGCTGACTATGCGGTATGGGCTTTGCTCATTGTTGAAGGCCATACAGTGACCTATAGTTGTTAATGTCTTTATCATTTTGGTCTCTTGTGGATAGTTGTCTCGTTGGCAATCATACCACATCTTCTTTTTTATATTTATAAACACCACTAAACATTAAAATTTAGGGTTTCTTCTTTTAAACAACTAAAGGATACTATCAATGATGATGGGACGCAGCCAGTGTAACATGGATGCTTCATGCTGATGCACTTCTTTTTGCTATGGCACTTCCACACTGTCTGCTGGATGGACACATATTTCCATATTTTTAATACATGGAAGCACCTGTTCATTGCCGCATCAATTTCTTTTTCATATAGATTGTCAACAATTATATGGGTTTTATTTTCTTCAATGAAATTTCATTTGGGCATTTAACATAACAGACGTCCAGCGGACATATTTACTGGCACATTAAAATGAGCAGCAGCAAGACTTAGATGGTCAACATCAAATGAAATTTATTCACATATAAATATGAAGAAAACAAAATAATATCATTTACCAAATTTGGTGTAAAACTGTTTTCATGAGGGCAAGTGGTCTTTTGTGGTGTTTGATTGTGTACGATGGTGAAAAGACTGACCCACTGGGAAAGGATATATATGGTCAATAAAATGAAACTAAGCAGTGTATATATATTAAGTCATAATAGGAAAGAACGCTGACTGTCACTTTGCAATGTCTGTCAAAATGTAAAAAAAACATGCTTAGTTTGTCCACATCTTCTAAATAAATGACCAAACTAATCATTTGCTAGAAATATTGACTGTTATTACTCCATCATATCCCAGCACTTTTCAATATCTAATAATATCCATCAAATATGACCTAGAAGTGAAATTCGAGTTTACCGAACTCAATTCAAAACTAAATAATGTTGACGAGATTTATTTCTTCGTAGATTTACCCTTTCTTTCCAATTAAAATTTCATCAGTGTAATGACAAATGCATGAATACAACGAAGTTTCTGCGTCCATTCATTTCAAAACAGACATGCACAATGGCCGACTTTTCCGGTTTGTCAACTTTCATATTTAAATTTATCGCTGATGTCACCTGTGTCATACCTTAAAGTTATAAGATTTTATCAGATATGGGCTTTCTTTGCTTTCCTTAATGCACATTTGCAACTTTTTGGTCACTTGAAAGGCTAAAATTAGTTTTGTAAGTTTCAACGGAATCAAGTTGACATTATGGTAATGAGATCATCTCGTTCAGACGAGAGGTAGCTTAGCATATTATAAATTAACATAAAAAATATATTTTGGCAATTTATCTTCAACAGAATCAAACAAAATTTGTATTATTTGTAATTATTCATATTTTTAAATTTTAAATTACAAATTGAAAGTACACAGGGGTCACTTTGGGGTCAAGGTGAATCGAAAATGGCATCACCGGTTAGGAGGCTGTGCTCAAGCTCAAAGCTTATTTTTTCCGCATCTGTACACTGTCAGGTAACTTTGTTGTTCTAAATAGAAAACATAATACTTAAATCAAAATGTGCTGCAAGTATGTCATCGACAAAAATGTTTATTTGTTTGCAATTTGTTGTCCAGTATTGGGAACAAATCCTTGAATTAATTGAATATATATACGAAGTTTCTTTATTTACTTTTGTTTTGCAAAACTATAGATGTAAATATACACTACTTTTTCACAATCTTTACCGTTTACATTGTTTAGAAGCTTGATTTTTTTCTTAATTTTATGGTGACAAAAAAGTTTTAAAAGGTAAATGTCAAACTAAAGTTAATTCCCATTACTACATTAATCTGCTAAGGATTATGTACCGGTTTCTTGTTTAATGATTAAACTTATGGATAATTTTATTGAAAATCTACAGTTTTTTTTAAACTGTGACCTCAAATTTTGACAGCCTGTACTAATTAATAAATAAATATTTCTGCAATTCTAGCAGTGAATTCTGTAAAGCAAGTTTTGAATTTTGAATTAAATTTAAACCCAATACAAACTGTGACCTATTCAAGTACACCTTTAGGGTGCATTAATCCTTAATGACTAAGCATATGTTTTAAGGATGATAAAATGTGTGTATATTACTTTTAATGAGTTCATGTAGTTCTCATAAAATGAGGATAACTTTTCTCATGTTGTCATTATGTCCCGTCAGAGGCCTTTAATTGGAAAATAAAGAACTTTGAACTTTGTTAATTTTTATTAATAAAAGGGAGAATGAAAATGTGGAATATGGCCAAGCAACAACAACCCAACCAAAGAGCATATAACAGCCGATAAAAAACATTTTATAGCTGAAATGGCATATACTCATAAAAAAAAATGTAGCAAATTTTCTAAAAGATGAATAGACTAACCTGATTCACAGAAAGTTCATGGTTATTAAAACTTCAAAAAAATTGACAATTTTCAAGGATGTTAGTTAACCTTTAAAAACCCAAAATAAGAAACAGGTTTCTTTGGAACAAGTTGTTTCATATTCTATAAATTTGTACCATTTTAGGTAAAAAGACTAAGCTAAGAAAATTTAGTTTTTAGCACTCTTGAATGATGAGTCAATTGAGGGATTGTTACTCATTTGGGGAATAAGCTTCCCATTTGGTGAGATGGGGGCATAACATGTGCTTGCATTTGCAGATTAAAATTTTTCTCAAGCCTGACGACTTTTGTCGAAAAAAGCTAGACATAGTGATCCTACATTCCGTTGTCGGCATTGTCAACCAATCTTCACTCTGTAGTTTTAAGTTTTTGAAATTTTAATAACTTTCTTAAGGTATCCTTGATTTCTACCTAACTTGGACAGAAGCTTGTTTATGATCATAAGTCTCCAGATATAAATTTTATAAAATTTTGTTTTTCCGTAATTTACTTATTAATGGACTTACTTTTTCTGCCAGTTAACATCCCATACAGTCTGCAGTTAAAGTTCTTAAAAACATTTATTAGATTCTTAAAGTAGGCCAGACACTGGGTTCCACAGAACCCATACAATTTTTTTTATGTTTAAGCACAACTTTTGATTACATTTGCAAGCAGCTTTTACAATATTCATAAAATCTAGGATTTGATTAATATTATATAAAAAAAACATGTTCAACGATATTTTCATATCATAAAAGGTAAAGGTTATTTGAAGTTCACATTTAAATAATAAATTCTCAAGGATTCTGTCTGGTTAAAAAGCATGCATATCTGCATCTATCAAATCAATCACAAATGTTTTTTCAATTTGTTAGCTACTAATTTCTGTAAATTCTTATACATATTTGCTGTTTTATAAAATGAGATATACAAATTTTTCAGAGTGCAGCTGCAGCTAGACGGTCAATATGCCTGACATCAGTGAAATACAAAGAATTTTACTGGAATGACAGATCTGACCCAAATGAAAAGGTTTGTGTTGTAATGTCTAGCTTATATGATTATAAAAGAAATTGTACATAGTAATTTTCATCTAGTTACGGTCAAGTGCATCTAATTGAAAGCCTCTGGTGAAAATTTGGAGGAAAAAAATATGCATGGGTAGCTATATGCATAGGTACATGGGTAGCTATATGCATAGGTACATTTGTAGCTATGCCTCCTCTGCTAGGCATTGGTAGCTATTCATCTCTTTTACACAAGAACATACTTTCTTAAATGGTGAAACTGGATTGGGTGGGGACAGAGCTGCAACTTATTTTTCTCTGATTGTGTTTTTGCATGTTTTAACAAAAATACACCATCCCTGTTTAATCTTCAAAAACAAACTTCAGTTTCAATTTTTTTAACAACACAACACCAGCATGTTAGCACAACAGTAGAAAGACTTGATTACTAGATTGTCAGACAAACAATTCATTAGTATTACCTCTACTCCATGACTAAATATAACTAAAACACAAATATGAATTTGCCGACAGCCCGTCCAACATGATAGATGCCGTATTTAATTTTGTATCTCAAATTATTTCCAGCAGTACACATTTTAAAAGTTATTAAAACATATATATATATGTACAATATTTCAAATATCAATGTACCCACAGTGTATTCGCTTAAATTTCTGAATGTTTACCCTTCATAGATAGTCAAGGCTGTCCAGGAAAAACCAACAATCGTTCGCATGATATATGAATATGAATGGAAACCTGTATCCGTGCCAATGCTCAATCCTATCTCCGGATAAAAGTGGCGGACCACACTTTTAATTAGCAAATACATATACGAATAGAAAATCAGAAAAACAACTTTAATTGCAATCAGCAATTAAAAATAAAGGAGCTTACTATGTTGAACGACGGCTAGAAAGTGAAGCGCTTGAAAAACACCAATATATCGTAAGACAAAATTCGACTTCTGATTGGTCAATTTTGTCATGCCTTATGAATATTTATGAAAACGTAACGACGATACAATATTTTCCCGCTTTACTATACGAACCGCGGGAAAATACAAGTATTACCTCTACTCCATGACTAAATATAACTAAAACACAAATATAAATTTGCCGACAGCCCGTAGAATGTGATAGAAATATACAAAGAAAGGGTACACAATCCCAAATATGAAACTATAAACCTAAAACTTAAGAAATTTTCAAACGTTTTTCTATGGAGTCATCGATATAACAATCTTTACTCAAGTCAGATTTCCATCTGCCGTGTTTTTTCAAACACCTGTCGCTAACGTCTGCGTTAGCAGCCACTGTGGCACCACCTGATCTGAACGAGTGAAGACCTATGTTACAACCAGGATGAATAATTCTAATTTTCTTAAGAAGACACTCCCTAGCCGCCGTGTAACTGAGTTTCTTATCCTTATTTATCAATTTACACAACTTTCCTGACCTGTAGATAGGACGAAATAAAAATTTATTCTCATGACTACTAAAACCAGCCAAACGTGTGTATTTAACTAACATATTATAGGGACATGCCATTGTAGAACCTTTTGCTATTATAACCTCATTGCTTTGCCTGTTTTGGTCAGTTTTGCTCTTAGTTATATGTAAAATCAGAAAAGAAGCTTGTATATCAATGTCAACAGTCAGGGGACTAACAGAAATAAGTTATTTAAATCACTTATTTGAGTAGCAAATTCGAGGTTTTGTCACAAATTGGGATTTTTTAGTTTTTTCAAAATTTTAAACACATAGGTTTAAAAATATCTTTTAATTAGTAAAATTGAAAAAAATGAACTTTCTGCTTCTTTTAAGTAGCAAGGTTTATGCCTTTGATGCTATCATTTAGCTGAAAATTCTATTTTAGTTGAAAAATTGCTATAATAATGGCTTTACATTATGAACTGATACTTTCTTAAAAGATTTTTCCCAGCAGTGGGAGTATTTTTCCTGTGAAGTTCAAGGTTTCATCTTTCAGATTATACTTTTACTATACGAACCGCGGGAAAATACAAATATTTAATTTGACCCTGCCAATATAGTTGTGTAAATTTTTGATTATTTACCTTATTATAATACTTGTCTAGGAATAAGACTGCAGATTTATTTCTTCAATTCACTGGGCAGCACAATGTGAACTCTTGACTTTAATTTTGTTTGCTGAATTGTAAGCAATTCTTAAGACCAGAAAATAAATATATCATCATAAAGATGTAGAATATCAAATATAAAATGTTAGATCCTCAAAAGTATTAGAGCTATTTCCTAATGCTTGTAGTTTAAAGTTTTGGTTGGCTCACTTGCTTGTTTTGAATTAATGTTTGCTCAAGCATTGTAATTAAGATTGACATCTGTAATCAATAGATAGACAGGACTTCAGCTTGTATGCCTTTGCAATTCTTATTTCAAGAATATATAGCTTAAATTTAAACAATGTTGCTTGAAACTTTCCTTGTAACCTTTTGACTTTTTATTCATTTTTGAATTATTCATAAATCTTTGTATTTTATATTTTAAACATTGGATATAAAAAGTCTAAAACTAATGATGAAGATAGTAGCTTTACAATAATATAAGTCATTATTATTCTCTTTTTAATGCATAAGCTGTAAACCTACATGGTTGTCACAAACATGTCTAAAATTAAACAACATTATGGCTTTAAATGTATTTTAGATTTATTAAGGTAGTTTACTAATCTGAGTGAAAAAAAAAATCACTAGGAAATCATTTTAAAATTTGATTTTGATTGATAAGACAGCATTTGAAATCAAATTAATCATAAATTCTGGAACTTATTTAAAAGTATTAGTCCAAGATTAATATAATTTACATGTAAAAAAAATTTCAACAGATGTAATATATTATATCTTAGGATTCAAATGTATATAAGAATATGAAGATTATTGTTACATAATATGTATGTTTTTAGACCTTCGATAAGATCTTGATAGCTAACCGTGGAGAAATAGCATGTAGGGTTATCAGAACATGCAAAAGACTTGGAATCAAAACAGTAGCTGTCCATAGTGATGTAGATTCATTAGCAGTAAGTGTCTGTTCATTAAGCTATAAATAGAATAATGTTGAAACATGTGTCTGATGAATAAAGATTATATATTACATGTTTATGTCATAATGTTGAACATGTAGATTATATAATATTATATATTTATATATTTTTAAGGTAACAAATTATCTTAGGACTTCACTGCCAAAAATAATAAATGAATTCGAAATAACATGAAAAGCATGTGATTTGCATTCTTTTTTTTTCTTTTTTGGTACAACTACTTCAAGGTTCTTTTAACCATTTTATAATCGGCAATCCATTTGATTGGGATGTTCCTATAAACCAGAATTAGGAGTTTTAGGAGTAATGTTATTAAAACCCTAATTTTTGCAACCATATTTGATTATAAATTTGATCAATTATTAAGAAGATAAAGAAATATATTGTTCCTAGACTTATGGACTTCAGGTCTCTATAGAGCTTACAACAGATTTTCATATTTTTTTTTTAAAGAACTGGTTTCTTTTTTCATTAATTTTCCAGTGTTTTCAGTAACTAGACCTAAGTATATATAGTACTTTACACATTCTATGACTTCTTTCTCAATATGGAAATTATTTTTTATCAATCTGTCATGACTGCTGAAAATGATTGCTATTGATTTATTACAGTTTATTTCTAGACACCATTCATATATATAAATAATAGTTACATGAAATATCAAGTTTTAGATTCTTAAAGGAAAGCTATGAGGGAATAATGGAATGATTTCCCCCTTTCACAGCCAGTTCTCAAATACTGACGGGACACTAAGGTAGCTGTCTCCAACAGCATCATCAGCATCCCCAATGTATCAGTTTGTGATTAGGTCAGTTTAAAGGGAACCACAAGTCATAGCTTATATTTTTACCATTGTAAGATTTCATTAATAGTTAAAAATTAAATCTATATGTTATAGGTCCATACTAGGATGGCAGACGAACATGTTTGCATCGGTCCAGCTCCAACTAGCAAAAGTTACCTGAACATGGAGGAAATCTTAAAAGCTGTCAAAGATACTGGAGCACAAGCAGTAAGTTATTTACATGAGCTGTTTGATTGGTTATGCACTTTAACTTTAAAAAATTGCAGTATTTATGTCAATGTCAACCTTAGAACATGAAGAATAGCATCTTGGATATGAATTATAAGAGAAAAAAATTTGGGGTAACTATTTATACAGCAAACTAAACAACAAATGGCATTAAGAAAAAACAATCTAGAGGTCAACAGTGTTGGCACTGTCATGGATTGTTGCTAGGAACAATTGCTTCAAGAAATGGTATACAGAAATTATTGATACTTCTAGCTATAGAACTGACATATTTCATATATTGATAAACTTCAAAGTGAATAATGACATAAACTTTTAACTATTTTGCCATATATTAGATGTACAATTGAGAATGGAAATGGGGAATGTGTCAAAGAGACAACAACCAGGCCATAGAAAAAAACATCAGCAGAAGGTCACCAACAGGTCTTCAATGTAACGAGAAATTCCCGCTACCGGAGGCGTCCTTCAGCTGGCCCCTAAACAAATATATACTAGTTCAGTGATAATGAACGCCATACTAATTTCCCACTGGTAGTCAAATGAGTCTTTACGATGTTTAATTTTAAATTTGTGACCTTACTCAATACAACACACAACCAAAAGATAAGTTAAGAACCTTACCCTCAATGTATACAAACATTTATAATGTTATGTTATTTACCAGTTTAATTCTGAAACTCAGATGCATTATTATCTTTACAGGTACATCCTGGATATGGGTTCCTGTCAGAAAATACTATCTTTGCAGCAAGATTGGTAATAACATGGTTTTTTTCAAGAGACTATTCGAATTTGCAATCATATTGAAATTTTAAAATCATATTAATAAGTGTGAATTATTTGTTTACGACAGAATCTGTTTTTTTTCTCTCTCTCTTTTTATGAACATTTTTTTTTCCTAACCAGAAGGAAATTATTTGTTTACAACAGAATCTGTTTTTTCTCTCTCTCTTTTTATGAACATTTTTTTTCCTAACCAGAAGGAAATTAACAAAAATATCAGAATGAAGACGCAAATAGTATTACTTGAGGTTTTAGAAGATATCTTAAATAACAGCAATACCATTTGATGAAAATAAAGTTCTATATGGCTTAACCTGCTATTTCTCCATAATGAAAAAAAAAACAGACAACAGAGCAGTACTATATATTTCCTTTCATACAATAGCCTAATAACTTACATCAATGTGTTGCATATTTAGAATGAGATTGGAGTAGAGTTTATTGGTCCAAGCAGTGGCCCTATCAAGGCTATGGGTGATAAAATAGAAAGTAAAAGAATAGCTACTAAAGCTGGAGTTAATATGATCCCTGGACATGATGGTGTTGTAGAAGACGTAGAAAGTTGTATCAAGTATGCCAATGAAATAGGTAGTCAGACTCTTATATCATTAGTCATACACATTACTGCTACACTAGGTTGTTAAATAGAAAAATTGATCTGAAGTGTTTCAGATGCTAGTGATTGATAATGCAATGAATATTTACAGGGTTCAAGATAAAAGCAACCAACATTCAATCTATTTTGGCATGGATAGGTTTGAAAATAAATGGATGTACTTATTTAAATAATTTAAAATGCAAAAATGTAACTTAACATGCAAATGAGTGTTATAAAGAAAATTGTTATATTTAAAAGATTCACAGAACATTTTGGTAGACAAAATAGATTTATAATTGATAAGGCCAATTTTGTCCTTAATCTTAGCATCTTCTCTGGCAACATTAAATGTTCTTTTCTTAATTTTCATGATGGAGAAGTGTTTTTTTCATGCAAAAGTTCTTCCATTTTTTTTAATTGACGGTAGTTTTATTTGTTGAAAGATAACAGAAAAAAATCATGTTTCAGTCATAAAAATTGTCAAATATGTACTCAAAACTATGTTCATTTTCAGGTTACCCTGTGATGGTGAAAGCCTCAGCTGGTGGTGGTGGTAAAGGAATGAGAATAGCTTGGAATGACAAAGAGTGCAAGTATGATAATCTTTAAAAAACATATGCCTTTTAAATTAGAATTTAATGAAGACTTATTTTTGCTATGATTGCAGATATTCATGAATTTTTTGAAAATAGATATTTCAGGTTGACTAACTTTTGGCAGACTTTTGGCCTTTGGACTAAAATATTTAATTAAAATTTAACTTAAAATTGAGAATGGAAATGGGGAATGTGTCAAAGAGACAACAAACCGACCAAATAAAAAAACAACAGCAGAAGGTCACCAACAGGTCTTCAATGTAGCGAGAAATTCCCGCACCCGGAGGCGTCCTTCAGCTGGCCCCTAAACAAATATATACTAGTTCAGTGATAATGAACGCCATACTAATTTCCAAATTGTACACAAGAAACTAAAATTAAAATAATACAAGACTAACAAAGGCCAGAGGCTTTTGACTTGGGACAGGCGCAAAAATGCAGCGGGGTTAAACATGTTTGTGAGATCTAAACCCTCCCCCTATACCTCTAACCAATGTAGAAAATAACAATACACACATTAAAATTCAGTTCAAGAGAAGTCCGAGTCTGATGTCAGAAGATGTAACCAAAGAAAATAAACAAAATTCTGAGGTGAATACTGACACCTTTGTGCTTTATAAAGAATATTTCCATAAAAAATTGGATGTGAAATACCTGAACGTATAAGAAGTCTGCATGTTGAGCTATATTTACGAATGATGTCTTTATACCGATGATAAAATTTAGTAAATGTTTTGACTAGTTTGTGATATCGAAAAACCCTGGTGTAATAATTTTTCAATAATACATAAATTTCTCTCGTTAAAATCTAAAACATTGTTACATACACGAGCGAATCGTACAAGTTGAGATATATAAACACCGTAAGATGGTGACAAGGGAACGTCACCATCTAAAAACGGATAATTAACGATAGGAAATGAAAAATCATCCCTTTTATCATAAATTTTAGTATTCAGCTTTCCGTTAGTGATATAGATATCAAGATCGAGGAAAGGACAGTGGTCATTGTTAGTATTAGCTTTATTTAAAGTAAGTTCAGTAGGATAAATTTCATTAATATACATACTGAAGTCGTCATTATTGAGAGCCAAAATATCATCCAAATATTTATATTCTGGTCTTTTGTAATATAGAATTGCCTAATATTTTAGGGGAAGGGGGATTATGGTTTAGAAGGTAGAGGAATGTCAAATTAGATTATTATCATCGATTTACAACTTACTGTTATAATAATTAGAAAAGTTCATGTAAGTGTTTTGCCTGCACAGATAAAGAATTACTTATGCCATTAATTTGTCATGAAATAATGAATCAGCCTTTGGAATGGACAAACTTTGTGCAATTGATTTAATATTGACATTGCATATCATTAAGATAAATATATAGAAAGATATGAGATCTTAAGTGTCCAAGTAGAGCTTGGGGTTAACATTAAATTAATTAACTTTTTTTATAATGAAAGAGAGTTGATCCCTAAACTTTAAAATGTAAGTCCTGTTTTGGTTTGAACAAAACTGTAGTTATTAACTAATGTATGTTTCTGAGAAACCTTATTTAATTTTCTCTCAAAGGCTGTATTTTATACCTTTACCATTATATCCTCCTTGCTATAAGCATGATATTATATAAAAACAGAACATTACTAGCAGAGCTATAGTTGTTGACTCAAACCTTTTCAGCTAATCTAATTTGTCATAACTTTAAACTTAGTTAAACTTACCTAGCTTTATCTTTGTTTAATTTGGTTGTTATTAAATTCAAATATTTTATTGGACAAAGCACATATGATACAATGCGTATTCCAAGATATAAACACATTAAACATGACAATTTATGCAAATACAACATAAAGAAAACATTTGAAGTACCAATTATATATAATATCACAGTATTACATAGTATTATACTTATGGTAGACCAACTGACATTAGATTATTATTACGAGCTTCAAAAGCTTGACTTAAATAACTACATATTTGTCTGGTGTCAACCAGATTTACTGGGTTAAGTAAATAGATCGTTGATTTAATATCATCATCATTATTAAGGTTTTTGAAAATATCAAACTTCTCTCGAAGGTCTTTATATAGAGGACAATGTAAAAGAAAATGAACTTCATCGTCCACTTTATCTTTACAAAGTTTGCAGTATCTTTCACTTGCTAAAATTTTTGGTTTGCTATACCTCCCAGTTTCAATTGCAAGTGAATGTGCACTTATTTTAATTTTTGTAAGCAATGACCTATCATATTTCTTAATATCAAATCTTAAGTAAGCTTTCAAGTCAAATGATGAGCACATTTTACTATAAAATCTTAGTTTACCTGTGTTATTAGATTTAATATTCTCAAGTTGACCCAAAATCTTGCATTTATAAAAGTTTTTCAGTGAGTCCTCAAACATATTATGTGATATTTGAAGTGAATGTAAGTTGATTAACTTTTTTAGTTTATGTAATGACTGTACCCAGCAAGCGCTCTTTTGTGTATACAATTTTTTATCTTCAATGAATGCAGATTTTAATAGATCAAATTTTGGGTTGTTTCCAACTTCAATGTCAGTTAATCTAGCATAGTATTTAAACATTAGTTTATATGATATAAAACTCACTGGATATAGCTCAAGTTCTGTACGTAAAGCTAAATTGGAAGCCTTACCATGAACACCAAGACACGGCTGGTAATCTACGCACAAATGTTCTGCAATGAAAACCGTGAGAGGATTTTCCGGATTTTTCAAAAACAACATTCATACCCATTGCCCGAAAAAAAACTAAATTTGAACAAGTAGATCTGTAAATAGAACCATTTCAAAATTGAAATGTCACTTTTTTAGGCAATTTATCGTGGGACAACTGATTTTGTAGGAGTTCAACTCTACGTACAAAAGTATATGATACATTTATCTCTTCGTTAAAGTATTCACCACAGCATAGCATTCTCTGATTTTCAATATTTAGATCAGTAAAATAAGAAAATTGAGATTTAGAAATGTACATACTTTTTGAAGCGGTGACAATTACTCCACTCAAGCACAACCGGAAAATCCTCTCACGGTTTTCATTGCAGAACCAAATGTTCTGCGTGTGTAGATTACCAGCCGTGCAAGAACATTTTTCATAATCATATTCTGAACCTTTTCAAATGGTAGTTTATCAGCAGTGTCAAGATTTATATTAAAATCTGAGATCCAAATTTCAGATCCATAAGTCATAATTGGTGAAATTAATGAGTTGAAAAGTCTTACCCATTTTTCCACTGCAATACAATTAGAATATGGTAATTTTGATTTCAAGGCGAAATATGCCTTGCATGCTTTATCAGCAAGATTTTCAGCTGCTATATTAAGTTTACCTCTATTGTTGAAGGCTATACCTAAGTATTTATAAAATTTGCATGCTAGAGTCTTATTTTTATTATATCATTGACCAAAAAGAACTGGTCATTTAGGCTGTAGTCATAACAGTAATAAGTTTTCAAGTAAAAAATACACAAGTTTTGCATTAAGATCCAGATCTAATCATAAGAAAGAATGGAATTTTGCCACTTAAACGGAGACTCTTAGTAATATTGGGACTCATAGTCTGAACAATTTATGTAGGTGTGACTCTTGCTTTGCAGCCAAGTATTCTTTTTTTATTATGCAACATGTGTGTTTTTACAGAGATGCATATAGATTGTCAAAAAATGAAGCTGCTTCCAGTTTTGGTGATGATAGAATGTTGATAGAAAAGTTTATAGATAATCCTAGACATATTGAAGTACAGGTAAAGACTCAACTCCTCATTTTGTATTTTTATACCTTTATTGATACTATTTTTCCTACTTGTAAAACCAAAGGGAAATATAGTTTGCTTTCTTAAAGCAAAACTGTAACAAGTGTGCAATCAGAACTTATTTGAAAATTTGACTTTCAGAATATTTATATTTTACTTAATTGTTCTTATACCAAATGTCTAATAGTTTGGTAATAGTCCTTAGATTTTTTTTAAACAAGGTGCATTTAAGGTATTAAAAGTATCAATATTATATTGATTTTGTTTTTTAACTGTGTAGTACATAGTACATAGTACACATCTGTTTTGTAACTGTGTAGTACCAGTACACAGAATATGTGTGAGCTAAGCATGTTTTGCATTCTCAGGGTCTTCCCTGGATCATTTTTTATTTTATCTCTTTGGCCAATAGATATTTTGTTTTGTAACTTAAAATTACTTTTTTTACGTGCTAATTTTTTGTATTGGTTAAAATCAGAATGAAATAGTCATATTAGTTATTGCAATACCTAATTGCATATCATTTATTTTAAGGTTCTTTGTGACAGACATGGCAATGCCTTATGGTTAAATGAGAGAGAATGTTCTATACAAAGAAGAAATCAAAAGGTTATAGAAGAAGCTCCAAGGTACTTTTAAAGTGATTTATCTCATATTTTGAATATACTTTTCTTATAGCCGATAGACAAAATACATTTGTTCTCATCCTGAAATGTGGTACAAATTACAATGCTTCATATAGGCATGCTATATCATTTAATGTGTTTTAAAAAGCATCACTTACCAACTTCTTGTTTACTAAATACTAGCATATTCTTACATTAAAGGTGTGGGTTAACATTAGTGTGCTAAAGCTCAACAGTCATTCTTCTTTGTAACAGCAGTTGTACTAAAATGTGATCCTAGTTTGGTTTTTTTTGTATCATAACTGCAAATGTCCCTTCATTTATAGTTTTGCTATTTTGAATCGTCATTTAAAGTTTTGAAATCGAAAGGTCCAGTACAAATAATAGTAACAAGCATGCTTGAATTCTGTATTTAAAATCCTTAACTTATGCATATTTGACACTGTTTTGTTATTTCAGCACATTTGTTGACCCTGACATGAGGAGAGCTATGGGAGAACAGGCCACAACTCTAGCCAAAGCAGTAGGATATGATTCTGCTGGTAAACAAATTATTGAAGTCATTCTAAAATTCTGAGAGTGAATTATAGATTTCATAAAGTGATTTTTGTGCAATTGAAATAAAAAAAAAAAAGTGATATGGGGTAGAAATTCATGCCTCAAAATTCTCACACCTCACTGCAATTTCAAGATGACCCCCAGCATGGTTTGATGTAATTTCTTTTCAGGTGTGGAACAAGTTATATCCAAGCATCATAGAACAATGCTTATATAACATGCAATAGTATACATTTGTATGTTAAACAAGATTTAATTGTACTAAACTAAGCAGCGTAATAACCATTCCTGTATTGTTTTTTTTTTATTTAAAGTTTATCTGATTTTACTATTTTTGCTTCAAAATATAGAAACTAGATTCCCAATTCCCCAAAAAATAATATTGATTTGTTCTTTGTCAACTCTCACTGTTAAGCAACTTTTGCATGGTTGTCATTGTTTCTTTTTTTGTTGAACATCCAAGCTATTTTTCACTGTGCTGATATAAAACTATGGAATTTTTCTTCCTTCCAGTGGTCATATGAATTAGAACTATCTTTTTTTGCCAGCTTTTATATCAGTATAACAGCTTAATTTGGTTCTGAAAATGTGTTCAAATATTTTCATACTTTTACAGGTACTGTGGAATTTTTAGTTGACTCAAAAAAGAACTTTTATTTCTTGGAAATGAATACAAGATTACAAGTAGAACATCCAATCACAGAAAGTATTACTGGTATAGATATTGTAAACCAGATGATTAGAGTATCAAGTGGTATGTATTAATTTAGTTTGCATTATCAATACTCATTCTTATAGCTCACATCAAAAAAGTTGCAACAGACTTTCAGAATGCCAGTGTTGTCCTTGTCAATTTTTATCTGTGTTTGTTTGCAGCTAGTTCTCCGAAACAAAAAATAAACAACCATATAGATATTTCTGTACGCAGACTACTTGGTGAAAGGTATTAATATGGATGTCCATTTTAAAAATGATTTCAAGTCCATGCAATTAACTGATTTTCAGTTCTCATACACTAAGTACATACCTGTAGTCTTGTTACTTGTCATAAAACTGAAACAGAGGGAGAATGATACATTCTACTAAAATCATACCTGTCAACTGACCCGTATTCTGCGGGTGTGACCCGAGATTTTCACAATTCTGAGGGATCACCCGGGACACCCGCCGGGTCATTAAAATAACCCGGGAATTCCGAAAATGACCCAATTTCACTCGGTTTTTTTTAGCCTTGAGATTGATTTCATAAGTAATATTCCTTTGAAATACCGGCAAATTCGTAATTCTTCCATGATCAGGAAGTTCATCTAGCTATGTAAACTGTCAAATTAAGTGACCCATTAAGTGCATGGCTTCATTTGACAGCTATGGTGTCAAACACATCGTTAATTAACACCAATTACCTTAGCTTTAGGTCGTAAATAAATTGCACTATAAACATAAACAAAAATATTTCAACTAGTTACTTCCCCTTATTTGTCACTATTCAAAATTATTCCTTATATTTACGTTTTATGGGTGAAAAAGATTTAATCATTTAAAAATATAAAATTCAAATACATATTGTAAAATAACTTTTCAATATTTTTATACCTTTATACAATATTTAAAAAAAAAATAGAATATTATTTTTTACATTTAGACTTCCTTTAACTGTATTACTATATTTTATCATAGTCTAATTTCCAATTCTATTGTTGAGTTACCGTCAGTGCGAGGGCTGAAAAGCCAGTCAAGGTCGTTAAACACTTCCATATATTGTTGAGTTGATAATTCTTCCTATATCATATGATTGTAGAAGCTACATAGCTAGTAGGCACAAACATTGGAATATCACTCTAAAATATCTTTAAAAGTGCAGTAAATTAATAATTAAAAAGATAATAAAAGACTAAACCTAGTGAACATGTATTAATGTTTTGGTATCTTTGATATACATTGTAAGAAAATGTACCATAAATACTGAAATTCAGCTCGAAAAAGTTTGTACGCGTTATGACCTGAGATTTGATTCTTCAATGCAGGTCATGACCTGCATTTTCATCGTCACAGGTTGACAGGTATGTAAAATAGGTAACTCAGCACTTCATCTTTTGCTCCTTTATTTAGATGATGTCTTAGTTGATTCAGTGTTGTTTAAATTTACAGGAAACAAGTTATTACATACTCAGGCAGACATTCCAATAGATGGTTGGGCATTTGAATGTAGAGTCTATGCTGAGGTAAATATAAAACTAACAAAGATGTGGTATGATTGCCAAATGAGACAGCTCTCCACCAGGGACCAAATGGTGTAGAAGTTAATAAATATAAGTCTACTATTCTTCTGATATAAAAAGTTAAGAATCAAAACTTGGCTCAAAACAGGATTGAAATGCTCAACAGAGCCATGCTTTCTAGATGTTTCTAAGCTTTTAAAAAATAAAATTTATATTTCCAGGCCATGTATGGTTTATTCTATATTTGATTATCTTTAGTATGCAGTTCTATTAGTGTTGTACTTGGTTGTAATATTGCTTGAAAGAATTTTACATACCCTGATTAAAAAGTTTGAACACACTGTTTACACACATTATTCCAGTATTATTTATGAAGACTTACAATTTCATTGTTGCTAGTTTTAATTCCAATCAGTGTTTACTGCAAAGACATATTTTCTCATTTTATGCACCCTTTATTTACAGGATCCATACAAGAATTTTGGTATGCCATCCATAGGAAGATTGTACAAGTATATAGAACCTAATCATATAGATAGAGTAAGTAATAACAGAATACCAATTTCTTTTATTGACCAGTTATATTAGTTATTTTCTAGTATTTCAATCTTTGAACTTGGAAAAAGTTTACTTTTGCTTTAAATATGTCATTGTTCTTTGCAACTCTTGTGCATATTGATAGTAGGTCTATATATGTAATATAATGATTGTGTTGATATGTATTTGTTTCAGGTGCGTTGTGATAGTGGTATACAGGAGGGTAGTGAGATCAGTATTTACTATGATCCAATGATATGTAAAGTAAGTTTCTACTATCCAGACACATTTATGAATGGTATAACCTTTTATTCACTTATTCTATATCATATATCATTGGAAAATAAATCTGAAGGCTTTGCCTTTTCTGATGGAAAAAGTGATTAAAGAATACAGAATGGAAATGGGGAATGTGTCAAATAGACAAGAACCCAACAAAAGATCAGAAAACAACCCAATGCCATCAATGGGCATTCAACACAGCAAGAAAATCTCACACACAAAGCCAGGGTTCAGCTGGTTCATTAACAATAATGTTTTCTATAAAAAGAAATTGTGCTGTGATGGATCAATCCATGACGACAAATCAATACTACACAGTTAAAAACTTACAAGAAGAAAAAGAACAGATCTCTTATTGCTGTTCTTCATCTTAAATTCACAGTGATGCCTTCAATGAAATTGACAACACTTTCCCCCTATACCTCTAGCCAATGTTGAATAAAACACACAGCAAAATGCACAGAAAAACTCAGTTCAAAATAAGTTAAGTCTGATACTTGAATAAGTTACAGAAGAAACAAATAAAATGACAATGATAAACAGTAATTAACAAAGGACTACTAGCAGTTACTGATATGCCAGCTCAAGATTGAAAGTTTATGTCTTCATTCATCCTATGAAAATCAAACCACAATCTCTCCTGTTTAGTATCATGCCATCACTAATTATTCAAGAAGAACATAACGTGTATCATGCCAACCACTGTTTTAGATTAAACGCGTTGTTCCAAATGCAAAGACCATATGAGTGAATCAATATTAATTCCAAAAAATGACATCTGTAATGAATTAACAACAGTATTGCAACTATATACCTTGTGTATAAGTCTTGATATCTGCTTAAATTCCAAAGTTCTCATAATCATGTGGTATGAATAAAGTTTGGTAATTCTGTATCTATGAAAGACTGTATTATTTATTACAAAGAAATGCAAATTAACTGATAGAGATTTAAAGCCAGATTTTGCAATTTACAGCTAGTAACTTATGGTGAAAATAGACAGGCAGCTTTAGATACCATGGTTACAGCTCTAGATTCCTATGTTATTAGAGGTAAGAATTTATTGAAAGCATCTCTTATATTTTACAAATTTTGCATTCCTTTGCTTTATTGTCAATTGTATATATGTGTCAACAGCTAAGCTCATGATTAGTTATGAACTTTAATCTTACAAAAAAATATTTTCAACAGTTCAGCACATTTAGTCTGCAGTAATAATAGAATAAATTATTTCTGGTTTTATGTCACATTTTTCTGTGTCTGTATTCTGTCCTGGCCTTGTAACTATTGGATACAGTTCACTACAATGACATTTTTCATGCAATGTTTTATCATAAACATTTCGTACTTAAACTAGAGCATGTAATGCCAAATTCTTGCACCTTAAGGCATGTCAAGTGTAATATTTTTGATTTTTTCATTGTAATTTTACCAACAATATATTGGAGTACCCTTTTTCATTTTCAGGTGTTACCCATAATATTCCATTATTACGTGATATTGTAACAGAGAAAAGATTTGTAGCTGGTGATATCAGTACTAACTATCTGCCATCAGTGTATCCAGATGGTTTCCCAGGTAAATGTTCAACACATAAAATTTAAAGATTGAGTTTTTAATGAACATTGTATTTGCTTTTTATGATATTATAAATAACATAAGCAACACGATGGGTGCCACATGTGGAGCAGAATCTGCTAACCCTCCCAGAGCACCGCAGATAACCCCTGGCTGTTTTTGGTGGGGTTCATGTTGCTTAGTACTTAGTTTTCTATGTTGTGTCTTGTGTTTTATTATTTGTCTGTTTGTCATTTTCGTTGTTAGCCATGGCGTTGTCAGTTTATTTTCGATCTATGAGTTTGACTGTTCGTCTGGTATCTTTGCCCCTCTTTTACACATAATGACAGAAGAAAGTTTTATTGTTGATGAAATTATTTCTGACTTATTAAATTTTGATCATGAATTAATTGTATTTTCAGGTAAAGTTTTGTCAGCAGATGAAAACAATGACTTATGTGCAATGGCAGTTGCTATATATATCAAAGATCAGCTAGTAGCCAGAATGTTTACTAACCAAACTAGGTAAATAAGTATTCTTGTAAAGCAAGACAAGATACATAACTCTATAAAAACAGGGCTTTTATTATGAGAAAAAAACACATCCTTGAAATTTTTTATATATTTGTTATGATTCTAATGGGATGTAAGATGGAGAAGATATTACAATTGGTTTATTTTGCAATGATGTTTATCAACATAAATTAATTACAACTGTCAACAACTGTTTGTCTAACATTGTAAGAATGTAGTCTCCTTGTAAGGATCACTGGTGGTCTTCTCCGCTATAATTAACCGCAAGGGTTGAATGGGGTACAGGAATTTGGTCATCCCCCAACTTAGTCTGTTCGGCTGAAAAAGGGGCAATCATTTGATTGTGCGTTATTATAGATACTTAGTCTGTCAGGCAGTAAAATCCATTTTTAAAGAGGGCAATCATATTGTGGTGCATAATTTATAGATACACAGCCAGGACAGGATGGAATGGGGTCTTAGGTAGCATGTTGTAGAGCAAAACTTCTGCCCCTAACAAACATATTCTCATGTTTTATTGACAGTCAAAATTGTTAGTTTATTAGTTCAATTGGGAATGTATATTTTTAAAAATATTTAGAAATGATGTTTGAAAATGATATTTGAAAATGAAATTAATCAAACCTTATGGTCTGTATGGTATAGAAGAGTTACTTGCTCAATATCTCTTGTTGAGTTTATTTTTTTATAATAAAAGATTAGAATATTTGAAGCTTAACTTACATATTTTTTTAAAGAATCCCAATGGATACAAATGCTCCTACAGAATGGGCATTAGTTGTTAATCAACCAGGTGGCGATTCAGTGTCAGTGAAAGCAACCTTGACAGATGGACAGATTAATGTAAGTATAATAAACACTTAAAAATATGTCAAATATAAAAAAGAAGATGTGGTATGATTGCCAATGAGACAACTATCCACAAAAGACCAAAATGACACAAACATTAACAACTATAGGTCACCGTACAGCCTTTAACAATGAGCAAAGCCCATACCGCATAGTAAGCTATAAAAGGTGGTTTCTAATCTACATGAAATATTTCATGTTGAGTGACTTAGAAACTGCTGTGCTTTATACTTAAAATGATTAGCGATAAGGTTACTTGAATAATTTTTTTTGATTTCTCACAGAAACCTGGTGAGTTTAACCAAAGCTCTCATTTGCTTCTAAATGAAAATATTTCAATGATTGAGGTTTAAGAGAAGTGCTAAGTGCAAAAAATATCAGTTTAATGTTTTCCACAAGCTGAAGTGCTTGCCTAACAGTCCTGATCCTGTTATTTATTGTCATTGATTAAGTCTAGATGTTAAATTCCTGTTGGACCATGTGTTAATTGATGACATTTGATGCACTAGTTATAAGATGTTTTGATTTCTAGTGAAATTACATCTTGAGACATTGTTTAAAGAATTGTTTAATGAAGAAGACTGCATCAAAACCTCTATATATCTGGAAAAGAAAAGTTGATATTAGTTTTTCTCTAATTCTATGGAAATTTATCCTGTTCTGAACCAATTGTATAAAATAAAATTAATCAATGTGTGGTTGCTAATGATCTCAAAAGATCATTCGATGATTTTAAGGGTCATAACCTTTTTAGCTAACTGGATGAACCAAAATATGCTAACAGGTATTAATGAAATTGACAACTTCATGGAATGTGAAAGGCACTGGAACGGGATTTTCATTTAACAAAAAAAGAAAATTTATTTTTTCAATCATTAGAGAAATAGATTCTTACATAGTTTCTCATGGATTATTGGATTTATCCAATCCCATTAGTTAAATTATGAATTTTAAAGTCGTCGCTGAGGCTTGGACTTTAAAATTGATAATTTAACTATCTTGATTGGATAAATCCGATAATCCACTGGTATCAATGTAAGAATCTATATTTCCACGTTACGTTTTCTTATAGTTTTCTTTCTATGAAAAATGAATTCATTTAACACTAAATGCTATTTTTCCCCAAAGTTAGCCTTTTACATGTTTATATATATTAGATGAAATACAAACTATATTTTTGATTTACTGAATTTGTTTGTTGTTGGTAGATGGACATTGGAGGAAGAACAATATCAATATCAAGTGACATTAATTTTACTACACCACTGATAGAAACAGACATCAATGGAAATCATAGGATCTTCCAGGTAATATATCAGATGTGTTGGTTATCATGATCACATCTTTCATATTGTTAATTAATGGGTTTTTTTAAATTATAATATTTAAATCTTGTTCTATTTTACAATACATAACCATGTTATTATCTCTTGTTGAAGAAGGGTAAGTGATGTAAGGGCTTGTAAAAAGGTTCCTATTACTGTCCATACTTTTCTTGTATCTTGAAGATAACAAATTCTTCTTCCTTTATCATTCATAATTTTTCAGCTGATTTTCCTTTAGTGGTAAGATAATATTATATATTTCTACCTTATTATGGTTGTAAAGTTTATTCATTTTCCAAATTAAGTGTCTAAAATGAGAGGTACACTGGTCAGAAAATGATAAGTAAAATACATTAATTGTATATATATTTTATACCGAAGATGTATTCCAAATATTGATACACATATCTGATTATACAATAGGTAGTATATTTTTTTCTAGGTTTTCAAAACAAGATTGATAAATGAATGAAATTGAAAAGTAATAACCTGAATGAAAAAAGGTGTAAATGTCATATTTGCATTTCATTGTCGTTTGATTTTCTAGACATCATTTGAATAACTGTCATTGTAGAAATTTTAAAAATCTTTTATTTTTTCAGCTTTCACAAAGAATGGGTGGAGGAAAATATAATCTCAGATTTTTTGGCACTGTGGTAGGTTTATAACTTTTAATTTATTGTTTACAGTGTGTGTTTTTTAATTTGTTCAATACTTAATATATTTTGTAGTTCACTTAATTCTTCTGCCTCTTATCAGCAATTATATAGATAAGACAATTGCTCTCATGTTAATTGAACAATATTTTAGAAGTTAGTAAACTTAGAATTGTTGATCTTTTTCATCTCTTTTTTAATTTTAATATTTCCACAAATATGAATTCTAATATGACGTCCTTCAAATGCTTTGAATACACACAGTGGTTAACTATGAATATATTGTATGGGCTGTTCCAATTGTACTCCCACGTCATATGCTTTTTTTAAAAGAGCTACACGACATCATAGAACGATGACGTCAGAAAATGAGCATTTTATGGGAAAATATACGCTCCTGAAGCGGAAAAATTCTGTGATGTAATAAATAAATAATGTTATTCAAATCATACTGTTACCACTTACCACAAATCCTTTTGATGTTAAAATATGCAAATCTTTTTATTTGATCAGTTCCCTGTATCAGTTATGGATGAGTTCACCAGTAAAATGTTGGAATACTTGCCTGAGAGGGCAGATGCAGATATCTCAACACTGATTTCAGCTCCTATGCCAGGAATGTTAAAATCAGTTACAGCCGTAGTTGGAGAATCGGTAAAAAATAATTAAAATTTCATATTATTGATTTTTAAGTTATTACCACATTCAGATTGAGTTATTCAATTTTTAGCTCACCTGGCCCAAAGGGCCAAGTGAGCTTTTCTCATCACTTCGTCGTCGTCATCGTCATCGTCGTCGTCCTGCGTCCGGCGTTAACTTTTACAAAAATCTTCTCCTCTGAAACTACTGGGCCAAATTTAACCAAACTTGCCCAAAATCATCATTGAGGTATTTAGTTTGAAAATTGTGTCCGGTGACCCTGCCAACCAACCAAGATGGCCGCCATGGCTAAAAATAGAACATAGGGGTAAAATGCAGTTTTTGGCTTATAACTCAAAAACCAAAGCATTTAGAGCAAATTTGTCAAAGGGTGAAATTGTTTATCAGGTTAAGATCTATCTGCTGTAAAATTTTCAGATGAATCTGACATTCCGTTGTTAGGTTGCTGCCCCTGAATCGGTAATTTTGAGGAAATTTTGCTGTTTTTGGTTATTATCTTGAATATTATTATCAATAGAGAAAAACTGTAAACAGCAATAATGTTCAGCAAAGTAAGATCTACAAATAAGTCAACATGACCAAAATGGTCAGTTGACCACTGTATGAGTTATTGCCTTTTATAGTCAATTTTTAACCATTTTTCGTAAATCTTAGTTATCTTTTAGAAAAATCTTCTCCTCTGAAACTACTGGTCTCAGAGGAGAAATTCTAGTATAAAAATTGTGTCCGGTAACTCGGCCAACCAACCAAATTGGCAGCCATGGCTAAAAATAGAATATGGGGAAAAATGCAGTTTTTGGCTTATAACCCAAAAAACAAAGCATTAAGAGCAAATCTGACAGAGGTAAAATTGTTGATCAGGTCAAGATCTATCTGCCCTAGAATTTTCAGATGAATTGGATCATCGGTTGTTAGGTTGCTGCCCCTAAATTGGTAATTTTGAGGAAATTTTGCTGTTTTTGGTTATTATCTTGAATATTATTATCAATAGAGAAAAACTGTAAACAGCAATAATGTTCAGCAAAGTAAGATCTACAAATAAGTCAACATGACCAAAATGGTCAGTTGACCACTGTAGGAGTTATTGCCTTTTATAGTCAATTTTTAACCATTTTTCGTAAATCTTAGTTATCTTTTAGAAAAATCTTCTCCTCTGAAACTACTGGTCTCAGAGGAGAAATTCTAGTATAAAAATTGTGTCCGGTAACTCGGCCAACCAACCAAATTGGCAGCCATGGCTAAAAATAGAATATGGGGAAAAATGCAGTTTTTGGCTTATAACCCAAAAAACAAAGCATTAAGAGCAAATCTGACAGAGGTAAAATTGTTGATCAGGTCAAGATCTATCTGCCCTAGAATTTTCAGATGAATTGGATCATCGGTTGTTAGGTTGCTGCCCCTAAATTGGTAATTTTGAGGAAATTTTGCTGTTTTTTTGTTATTATCTTGAATATTATTATAGATAGAGATAAACTGTAAACAGCAATAATGTACAGTAAAGTAAGAACTAAAAATAAGTCAACATGACCAAAATAGTCAAATGACCCCCTGAGGAGTTATTGCCCTTCATAGTCATTTTTTAACAATTTTCACAAAATTTGTAGATTTTTACTAACATTTTCCACAGAAACTACTGTTATAGATAGAGATAATTGTAAGCAGCAAAAATGTTTATTAAAGTAAGATCTTCAAAAGCATCACCATCACCAAAACACAATTTTGTCATGAATTAATTTGTGTACAATGTTTAATATTAACATAGACCAAGGTGAGCGACACAGGCTCTTTAGAGCCTCTAGTTTTATACACAATCAGTTTGACCAATGGAGTTTCTTGAGGTATCCAAGTAAACATACTTTTCCTGCCTATGGTTGCTATTCTCTAACGACACTCCCTCTTCTCCTACCATTAAAAGTTGAGGTCCACAATTTTGCCAAATGAATAGTGATGAAATTGAGGTTACACACCAAAACCAATCAATCAACCCAATGAATATCCAAAGCCATTCTTGAAGAAAACAAAAATTGGGGAAGAGCTACTCTATTGCCAAATCTCTAACTTAAGTTATGTTTTGTCTTAGTTGAGAGTTTTTTTTTATAATACATGCAATATACCAGTAGTCATATAAAATGTTATGTTGAATTATCTTGGAGATTCATACATTTTATTTCCTTAGATGTTTACCCTTATATACATTTTATTCTTCATTACAAGTCCAGATGTTGAATATTAATTGACTTATTGTTAAACTTGGTTTGGTTGAACTTATATGTGAGTCTGGTAGCTTCTAAGGAAGGGTTATATATGCTTCTTTGAGTGGTAAAATTTTGGGTCTGACTTGAATTGAAATATAGTCCTGGGATGGTAAGACAAAAGTCATGTAGATTATTTAGAATTGAATGTTTCTTTTTGGGTGTAAAAGTGTTGACTGAAGTACATTTTGTATGAAGTGCAGAAGCCCTTTATTCCAAAAATGTGTGCATAGTCAACGCTTTTACACCCCTATGAAGTTAGAAAAATAAGCATTCAATCTTATAATTACGTTTTTTTAGCTAGGATCATGAAAACATGATTTTGATCAATTTCTTTTTACCTGTGAATTTTATTGTTGGACCTCGTGTCACCTTCATTGTGTAATGAATGTGAATTTCAGAAGGATGCAAAATTGCTGTTAGCCAATCAAACTAACTGTATCATAATGAAACATGCATCTAATGTAATTATTTTAGGATGTCCTAAATAATTGATAAATTTACTTTTCAGGTGGCTGAGGGTCAGGAGGTTTGTGTATTAGAGGCCATGAAAATGCAGAACAGCCTAGTGGCAGCTAAAACAGGAAAGGTGCGATTCATAGATTTTTTTTGTTTGCATGTTCATTATATTATGTTAGTTATACAGACTTACCAACTGCTTTCATTCTCTTATGATTTGTTGATATTTTGAATGGGTTTCTGGATTACACAAAAATGATTATTCTTTTCATATTTAGAAGTGATATGATTAAAAGTTTCAAAAGAGCTCTCTGAACATTATTAGGCCATGTGTTGCATCAAATGCAGCTTGTCAGATTATGTTATCAAGTAATAAAAATGTATGTGTTTAAAATGTCTTTAAAATTTATATTCCAGATAAAGGCAGTTAATTTTAAAGAAGGACAGACAGTTGATGAAGGAGATGTGATTGTTGAATTGGAGTGAATTATTGTCAGTTATATTTATAATGATATTCCCCTTGTGGATCCAAGTAAAGAGGCCATCTAGAAAGGATTTTTAAAAATATTTGTTTTTCAAATCAAAAGTGCTATTGTGTGTGTGCTTAAGCTGTATGCTGAAGTACAAATCAGGGAACAAAAACAATCTTATGTTAGGTTTTCAGTTTAAAGTTGATGTATTTTTTGTATTTTTGTTATTTATAAAGACAAAGGAAAGATAAGTAAAGATAAATGAACTAAAAAACATTTATTTCATCAGTTCATGTCATAAAAAATAGAATCTGTTTGGTACATATTTATTTTGTTTGGGAATAAAGTAAGCATAATATTTACAAAAGAATATGCCATAAGGTTTGTTTAATAGTGAATGAAGGACACTATTTTGCAGAAAATCTTACCTTCAGAATTTTAATAGATATGCACTTACAAGAAATGAGTTCATGTGATATATATAATTTAAAAATTAATTTTTAATTCAATTTTTAATTATATGGGTGTTGTAATTCATTAAATTGTTTACCAATTGGAAAACATTCCCCTTCATGAAAGCAACACTATAAAGTGTAAGAAAAATTTATGAATGCTGAGTGGCTGTCACTTTGTACAGAAATAAGATCTCTATTTAGATAATTTACACTAACTTAAAGATTTCAAAGGTGTTAAAACATGCTTTGATGTATTGTCTTTTTTTTAACATGTTTTGAATTGAATATGTGGAAAATTGATAATTATTTTTTGCTTGTAAATGGTTTTTTAATTATGTACATTCTGTTAAAATGGTTTTTTTTCACTGCCAAGACACTACATGACAGTTTTATTCTACTGTAAAGACAACGATACAAAGTATACAAGCTAAATTGCAATTAACTGCCAGGACATTAAAATGTATATGTAGGAAATAAATTGGGTATACTTGGTTATTCTTTTGTTCTTTTTACAAATTCTTTTAACCCTATGATATAAGATTGCATGAAAGCTTTTGTTTGGAAAACAGTTAAGATAGTCTTAATCACTGTTTGTTATATATAATATATTTGAAGCAAAATATAAAGATATCTGGAAAAAAGGTTAAAATCTCTTCTGAATATATATACTTATGAAATATACGTACATAAATTAGCCATCAATGATACCATTTCCACATTTTTTTTTATAGTTTAGATAAAGATTATGCTGCCAACTGTTGCAATACTGCTTGAATAGTGCTGTCTGTCTTTTTTATATGACAAAGTTAGCTGTGATACTCTGTTTTGTTAAACATTTATTCTTATTTCTGTGTTATATAGGATTCACTTTGTATGCAGAATTCTCATAAAAACACAATTTTCTTTAAAGTTATAACCTAATACTTTAATGAATAAATATGCTTGTCTCATTCTTCATCACATCGATTTAATAAATGGCAAAAATCTGCTGAATTTCAAGGAATCAATGTCTTCAGTTAGTGCTTACATTAAATACAAATCTAACTTATTACTTTTGTTAAGAATGGCTTCAATAATATATCTTGCGCGAGTCATTAGTATTAATGTAATTGACGGCTAAAAGAAATTTCAATGATATGGATATTTTAATTTCATTATTGTGTAAAATATCCAGAACTCAGGAAAAATTTATAGGTTGATAGATATTGTTTATAAAACTTGCAATCAAATAATAGTATGCTGGCATATTTAACTTGCCATTCTCAGGTGTTACAATAAGAAATTTCTACATTCATTACATACGTAGTAATATTGGTTGTTAGACTATTAAATGTATATAAATTACTTCAAAGATTATACATGCTTTTTTGATAAATCCCTACTTTAATGATCTGCTGTCCTATTTATGAACTGTACTGTTAAAAGATTGTGCTGCCCTTACACAGGTTCGACAGTTAGGTTTTTTGAATAATTAATTGGTTGTAAAATTAGCTAAAGGTACCCATTATTGACTCTTTGCTGTCAAATGTGAATACTTGAGTACATGTTGTTTATCTGATAAAGACTATTTTATTTTGATCAGCTAAAGAACATTTGAATCATGTATCAAAACTGAGACAAAAAATCTCTTTATTGTTATTATTATCATGGAAAACGAATCTTAACTTTTTTTTATATAAGAACGACTGAAATGATGTATCATACATGAGCCATTACTATTTGTATAAATGTAACGGAATGATCATAAAGAGTTGTTTATTTGATTGTGTACTATTTTGATTTATAACAAATTGTCATGGCCAAATATATAAACTCATCATAGAAACCAGGATTAAAATTTTTGTACACAAGACACCCCTTTTGTCTACAAACTGCTTGTCAGTGTCTCTGACCCTCAAAACAAACAAGTTTAAAGGGCTTAATAAAGTTGAAGAGCATTGAGGACTCAAAATTCGAAGAAGGTTTTGAAAATACAGCTTAAATCTAGTTATTTACATAGTATGTTGACTTTTTTTGTGCATTATTTGTAATATTAACCTGTACAGATCATTTAATCATATGATTATTATGGTACGGGTTCAAGAGGTCATTTGAAAATAAACAGTGTGTAGTTGATCTGTTGCTATTCAACAAAAAAGAAAAAGTTTACCTTTGGCGTTATTTAGCTTCGCTAATGTAAAACAAATGAAAAAAGGGCACGATTATTCATTTTGTACAATATATTTTGTAGCATTTTGTTCCCAAAATGTGTATGCTGATAGTTTGTGATGACATATGTCTTTGCTGTGAAATCATCAGGTTTACTAAAATTGTGAAGCATTTAAATAGGAGATACAAATTTGCAGCTTTTCAGGCCAACAAAATACACCTTATTGTAGAGGCTTGCGTACAAAATTTGTCTCAACCTTAAAATCAAATATCAACGAAGAAATAATTTAACCTTTTATTGAGATTATTTCACATGAAATTAATTAATCAACAGTATTATTGTAATTGTCAGAAAATTTAAAAAAATCGTACTGGTATGGTAGTGAAACTGTAATGGGAAATATGTGTAAGAAACTATTAATGATAGTCATGATGATACTATTATATTTGAATAAAATGCAGATTATGAGCCTGAACCTTCTGAAGGAGTTATGTTAAAACATAAATCATTCATATGGTAACCAATTTTTCATACATCTGGTTCGATGTAGCAATTTTATTATTCTTTATTTGACTTTATGCATGAAAATTGGTTAAATTATTCATGAAATAATTCTATTATCAGATTGCTTTTAATAAATATGTATCTAAAAGGTCAATGATTTGTTAATTTATTTTGTCTAAGATGATAGCAAAAGATTAATTTTAGTTGATTTTGAAAGGAGCAATTATTCCAAATTTTAAATCAGATAAAGATTTATTTTTGCACACCATCTGTAACCTGTATCACCAAACACAAAAGCAGGTGAAGTAACATCAGGAATCAGTCGGTCCATCCAAAAGAAACATTTGGTCAAGGATTTCCTTCCATCTGTGAAAGGAAATTATTAAATATTTGTTCTACAGCTTATTAATGTGGAGTTGTATGGAGTTAGCAATTTTACATCTGCTATGTGTATACTTCCTGTTTGCCATTAGTCTGAATTTTTTCCAACACTCACTGTACCAGGAAAATTTTCGTCAGAAGTTTTCTTTGTTACAATTGAAATGAATGATTTAATATTTGGTCTCCAACTTGATGATAATAAAATCGAGATTTGAAATTAGAAAGCGAATGTGAAGAAGAGAAAACAACCCTACAAAAGAGCAAAAAACAGCCCAAGGCTCCTAATGGATCTTCAAAGCAAAGATAAAGTACCCTACCTTTGAGGAGGGTTTCAGCTGGCCCTTAAACAAAAATGTCTAATAGTTCAGTGAAAATGGACGTCACACTAAATCTCGAAACATGAATGAACTAACAAAAACCATATAAGACTAACAAAAGCCAGAGGCTCCTGACTTTGGGACAAACGCAAAAATGCGACGGATTAAACATGTATTGTGAGATCTTAACCATCCCTATGTCAACAGACAACAATACGCACAGTAAAACTCAGTTTAAAGAAGTCCATTCCGATTTCAGAATAGGTAACAAAAGAAGCAAAATGACGATACATAAATTAACAAAGGACTATCAGCAGTTACTGACATGCATACTCCAGACTTCAATTAAACTGATAGAAAGATAATGTCTACGTCATATTCAAATCAACCACAACCCTTCCAGTTAGGGGTTTAGATTCAAACCATCATATTATAATACCATTATATTATAGTATGCTATAAAAAGTAAAATCACAAAAATACTGAACTCAGAGGAAAATCAATTTGGAAAGTCCATAATCACATGGCAAAATCAAAAAACAAAACGCATCAAAAACGAATGGACAAGAACTGTCATATTCCTGACTTGGTACAGGCATTTTCAAATGTAGAAAATGGTGAATTAAACCTGGTTCTATAGCGCTAACCCTCTCACTTTAATAACAGTCTCATCAAATTCCGTTACATTTACATGATGCGTTAAATAAACAGTCACAATCAATAAAATAGTCAAAATATGGGAACATCAGTCATCATCGTATAACAATTTAACAGGACACAACAACATCTACTATCTACGAACACATGGATTGATTTGAGTGTCTGACGTCAGAAAAATTATATACGTCACATAAATTTGTCGTTCAATGTGCATACAATAGTTATCCAAAGTACCTGGATTATAAACAATTTTAAATTTTACATAGGAATGTTATTTTGTTTTTGACTAGCCACTCCTTGTCATTCATATTAGAACATAACTCATCATGCCAACAACTGGTTTTATAATAAATGTGTTGATTTCCGATACAAAGAAAATATGGGTGAATCAATATTAATTCCGAAATATGCCATGTTGAGTTGTAGCGAGTAAGCAAATGTTACGCCTGCTGACTAGCCACTCCTTGTTTGCATATAGTTTGAATTTAAAAACAGCCATTGAACAAGGACAATTGTCATCAAAGTTTTCTGAGCATTAGTGAAAGGAAACGATCAGTTATGCTCCCGTTTATATGTCACGTCTATCGATTGTATGCAGTGACGCTTGGCGTTGTACAAACGCAACAATACAGTTGTCTTTTCCTAAAATGTGACCTAGCATAAAAGATTTAAGCATTCACGAGCTACTTGACCGTATCATAATTGGAGCAGGAAAGGGTTTTTGCTTCAGTCAATGACTTCCCTACCGAGAAAATTAACAGACTTTCATTTAAGACCATATGTAGAAAATATACCAGCCTATTGACAAGATACAACATACCATCTTGATAGAATGGAATATTTAAACACTCTCCCACCTGAATAATCATTTTCTCGCTTGATGTTATTACTTTTTATCACAGACACTTGTCTCAGAAGTTTCCCCTTTATACCGCATACAGAAAAAAAAAACCATTCCGAGACAAGTACTTGATGTGCTTTCTATACTAACATACCCCATGACGATGGGTTTAAAGCCTGTAGAGAAGTCTGGAGCTCGCGGAACCCCTTTAAACTAACCAACTGAATGCATAGTCCAGCTTTTAACTTTTGCATATTGAAATGCAATATTTTCGCATTCAATAGTGAACACTTTCTCTATTTAATGGAACATCAATGGGAATAAATATGGTAACCGTCTTATGAACATATTTTTATGGGCAAATTAGAACAGCAAATGATCAGTTCTTCTCTTTACCAACCTCTCTCTTCATTCCGATTCATCGACGGTATTGATTGACATAAAGTTGAAGCTTGAGTAGAAAGCTGGTAAACCAGGGGTATTAAAAAAGTTAATCGGAAGGTACCAATACCTGATTGATAAATATTTTATATACAATTTACAAATAGTACTGATGGTCTTTAAAGTATAGTTTTGAGTACCGATGTTTTTTTATCCTCTTAATTTTGTGTTATAAAGTATTCTTTAATTTGTCTTTGTTAATAATACTTTTACTGATTAGTCAATTTTTGGTGATATACATTTGGCGTGGCTCTGTTCTTCTACATCACGTCATTTTGTCATTATAATTCTTTGGTAAAACTTTTGGAGTCTTGTCATTCATTTTTGCTAATGTGCTTTGTCTATATGCCTTTTTGTGTTTCTTTGTTACATACGATGCGGCTTTGTACTTATAAATCCAGTCATTGTGTTTTTGTGCTTTGTTTTTGTATTCTCGTCCTTCGTCTTTCATATTTGCAAATGTGCTTTGTCTATATGACTTTTTGCCTTTCTTTGTTACATATTTCTTTGTTTTATATGGATTAAGACAATGACACTTCGTTGACTGCTGTGCCTCTTTTTGATATTTTTGCCTATTGTTTTGTTCACACATGGTTGTCAATATGATAGAATTTTATGCGACTGTCATAGTGAGAGGTTTAGCTAGCTATAAAACTAGGTATACTCATCCATTTTCTACATATGAAAATGACTTATCAAGTCATGAATTTGACAGTTGATATCCATTCGTTTGATGAGTTTAATCTTTTTATTTGGTCATTTGCCTAGAGACTTTCCGTTTTTAATTAATCTAGGAGTTCAGTACTTTTGTGATTTTACTTTGTACTTTGTAAACGAATAATTGTTAGTTACCCACACAAGATTAGTGCACGTGGTTAGCTTTACCAAATTACTAGATTTCTTTATTACTAAAATAGTAAACTAACTATAGAAGGTGGGTTGTCATACTAGTATATCATTTCAAAACAATTTAAAATCAAAATTCAATCTTATCGCTGAATTTAACAGATTGACCGGGATTTGACCTGGAGTTTTAATTATAGAAAACAATTATATCTCGAGTTGTTCGTGTATAATTTTTGTAATGCCAATTCATAACCTATGTCTAGATATTGAAAGACAAAGATGCCGGTCAAAAGCGCTCAAAAGAACTAAATTTTAACTACTTTCGAAGTTCTGTCATTCATTAATCTACATTTCAATGAGTGCTCGTATCTATAATGATTTTATTTACATTTCATATATCCAAGTGAACTTGAGATGAACGATACTACAGAATGTAGAAGACATGTTTCAAACCTTGAACTTTTCCACAATGTCATCTATGACAAATGTAAATGTTTCAACTTTCCATTCAGAAACACTTACCATTTCTCAGCAGTAATACCCTCTTATTCATAGTAAGGCGTTGACATACCTTAGTTATTACGGTACGCTCATATACATATTCACACTGTCCGGGCTTCATTGAAATGGATGTGCTCCTTACACAATACGATGACAGAAGAGTTATGAGGAAGAACAGTTAAAAGTTTTACAGTTACCATCACGGATGGGTTGACCGATACGATGTATCGGCGCTTCAACTAACTAGCAGAATGTTTTTGGGGTCTTATATCTCCAGTTAAATACCAGTATTGTCGGTCTTTGATATTCTACTGATTGTGTCCTATTTCCGATTGTGACATTTGGATTGGGTGTGACTTTGCATACCGGTGATGCATGAATAGCAAGATATGTTCACCCTGTTGATTAACTCGGTCTCGATTCGTTTAGAGTTCACATACGTTTTCCTTATGTTTGTTTGTAACTTTGTTTTGTAATCTATTTGCGAAACTTAACCATTGGTAAACTGCTGACATCTTGATTTAATATCAGTAATATGTCAGTTATATTTTGTCAAAAAAATAATTCAATGCGTATCTTTACTGTCCGCCTGATAGGGGGTGTCTGACCAGTTTCCTTTTTTTTCCAATGTTAAAACTTTTATTGCTGAATAAGTCTGTTTCGTAGTTACGGTTTGCTGTAAATGTTCGTTCATCTATATTTGATTAATGTATTTAGTTTCAAAGGTGTACATACTTGACAAGTTACCTGACAACGATTTCAGGCATCATCAGCTGATAGTAAAAATGGTACTGCCATAATTTATATAACGGATACATTTCATAACTTCTAGATGATTCACTTGTTTTAAAGTAATGGATAAGGAATTTACTGTTTGCAATAGCATAAATTGTTCTATATAATAAGGATGGTCTTATCCCGGGCATAAAAACAATGCCGTACTTGGCAAAACCTTTTCAACTTTTGATCTTTAGTGTTGTACAACTTTGTACTTTTTTCACTTTCGATCTTTTATACCTGGGCGTCACTGGTGAGTCTTGTGTGGACGAGGCGCGTTTTTGGCGTATTGAATTTTAAATTGATGCTTTTTGTTATCTATTTATCATGTTTTTCTTTGTCTAATATGTTCTCCTATTTATTTGTATTGTAGTCCTGTAATATTATGTTGTCATTTCAATGTTATATTTAACTTTGCCATTAAAGTGCGAGGTTTGGCATGCCACTAAACCAGGTTCAACCCACCATTTTTATTCCCCTTTAAAAATGTCCTGTACCAAGTCAGGAAGATGGCCATTGTTATATTATTGTTCGTTTCTGTGTGTGTTGAATTTTAATGTTGTGTCGTTTGTCTTCTCTTATTTTTGAGATATTAAGATAAGACGTGGCACGGTACTTGTCTATCCCAAATTCATGTATTTGGTTTTGATGTTATATTTGTTATTCTCGTGGTATTTTGTCTGAGGCTTTGTCTGTTTCTGTGTGTATGTGTGTTGCGTTTCGGTGTTGTGTCGTTGTTCTCCTCTTATATTTAATGCGTTTTCCTCGGTTTTAGTTTGTTTCCCCGATTTTGTTTTTTGTCCATGGATTTATGAGATTTGAACAGCGGTATACTACTGTTGCCTTTATTAGTTTCTTTCATTTCGTATGCTCGATTTAGCCTTTTAAACTTCTTTTGAATTCGAGAGTCATTGATGAGGCTTTTGAAGACGAAACACGCGTCTGGTGTAAATACAAAATTTCAATTCTGGTATCTATGGGAGTTTATTGTATGACAGTCTTACTAAATTGCGTTTTATTGACAACGATGTGCGAACAGAACAGTTAGAAATAGGTAAAAAAAAGTCCCAAAAGGGGTACAATTACACAATTAGATTGCAACACAGTCACTTTGTTGACTTCTGTATCCATATTTTTGAAAGTTTACCTTATATTGTCTGTTTGTTTTGTTCATACACCTTTGTAAATATAATGAAATTTTATGCGACGGTCATACAAGTTAGAGGTTTAGCTAGCTATAAAACCGGATGTAATCCACCATTTTTTACATAAAAAATGTCTGTTCTAAGTGAGGAAAATGACAGCTGTTATCCATTCGTTTGATGAGTTTGAGTCTTTGATTTTGCCATTTTGTTACGGACTTTTCGTTCTATTTTCCACGGAGTTTTTGATGTTTGTTTTAATCTATTGTTTTTTTTTCTTAGTGGTTTTGTTTTATTTCATTGTTCCTTACAGTTGATAAGATAAGTCAGGATATGATGATTTTACGAACATAGGTACAAATTGAGACAAAGTACAAATTGAGACAAACAACTTTTCCACCAAGATTTTGAGGAATACGAATCAAATCATCACTTCAGAAGTTAAACAGTCGTTTCATGAAATGTATTAATATTTCACTGTCTCATTGTCGTAAGGGTGTATTCTTCTGACATTTCAGTCTCATTGGAAATTCTTTCTGAATTTATTTCCAAAACATGGGTCACAAGTGGAAAATAGCAATGAATTTAATAAATATCATAATCAAACTTAACTCTGTGAAAGAATTGTGTATTTCCAATAAGCAGTTTTTGAGTGATGAAAATTTCAAATTTTATTATAATGAGGTCAGTCTATTTAGCTGAAATTTTGAGAAAAATTAGTAAGGGTTACACAAAATGATTGTACCAGAAAAAGAAACATCCCATGTAACTTTTTCTTTTCAAATTTCTTAGATATGTATTTGTTGTTTTATTTGTGAATTATTTATAACAAGGAAGTCGAAAGAATATTCACTTGTTCTTTAAACAGAGAAAAATCACAAACTTACAAAATTGACAACATGGTAATTTTCACACGGAAAAGCATCAAAATATGATAAAACTTTCTTATATTAACACCTACCTATAGGTTTTTGTTGTTGAATCTATTCAGATTGGTCCTCTTCATCTTAATTGAGATTATAAAAAAAAGTTTAATTGTTTTCACGGTAATAGCCCAAAAATGGGTCTACATTGATGAAAATTTGGAAAATCATCAAAATTGGGTATTTTCAAAGGGCCGTAGCAAAAAAAGATGAGCACCACCATATGATTTTTTCTTCACCAATTAATTTTTAGAGTCAATAAACCCCAAAAACTTCGTACTGCATATGCCTTTGGGTTCATATGGCATGTTCTGCATGCAGAAAGACCCTCTGTCAGTTTAAGCTTCCCGTCTCAGTCTATTTTAAATTATGGGATTACAATTACTTTCACTCCAAAGTTTATCTGTTTATACAAAAATAAAAGAGATGTAAATGTTCTTTATTTTGTCTTTTGTATCTGTAAACACTTCGTGACATTTGTTTTGCTATTCATCATCTATTCATAACTGGTAATTTTATATTGTATTTAAACGAGAAAGAAAATAGTACGGAGGTAACATAAAGAATAAGTTGAAATAGACTTATAAAACCAAGACCTGAATCAAACTGATAACATAGATAGAGGCAACATAAGTAAATCGGTGTTCAAAATCAAAATATCTCGTCTCATTTATTAAATGTCATTAGTCCACAAATGGGGAAGGGAGATTTTTTATTGTGGAATGGAACAATTAGAAATCAATCGTTGCATAAATATTCGAAACCAGTCAATTAATAGTGATGGCGTCCGTAAATGTAAAAGTTGCGAAGAGAAGACTTCAACTTTACAATTTTCCCTCCTAGGTTCAGTTACTTCCGTATAATCAGCAATCTCCTTGATGGATGATTTTGTGAAAGACAGTGCATGAACATAGCCCATCCGCCGGGATATACATACTTTGTATGAAGGTGATGGATTATTGATTGATAAAAAAAAGTAATCAAAGTGAAAATCGAAGTAATTTTTTATCGACTGATCCTTCTCACAAATTCCAGTTACAGTTGGCGTAACTAGTTATCAAAGATACCAGGCTTATAATTTCATACGCCAGACGTGCTTTTCGTCTATAAATATAAAGCCAAAGAAGTACAAAGGTGAAGAGCATTGAGCACCCAAAATTCCCAAAAGTTATGCCAAATACGGCCAAGTTAATCTATGACTGGGACAAGAAAATCCGAAGTATTTCGAAAAGTTCATATTTTTGTAAACAGGAAATGTATTTAACAAGACAATACATCACCAAACTTTAACTATTCTGTGTGAATGCATTATCTTTACAATTGAACGTGAACTTAACGCACATTTAGTCTTATTATTGAAAAGCGCTTGAGGCTTACAAAAAGTTATTATACCAACTTACATTAACTAATATAACTTTTAACAAGGAAGACATGTCTAAGGCAAGTCACAAAGAACACAAATTATATAGACACATACACTTTATTTAGCAAATCTTAGTATGATATATTTACAAACGTAAAAAGTAGACATAATTTTGTGTTTGAAAAAGAAAACAAGTATCCAGGATGATAATGATCGTAATTCATAACTCTGTTCTGTTCTGCAATATCGAAGAATTCCTTTTGATATTTCTGTTTACTACTTTTCATTTGCATAATAACACTTTTATGAATTCTCATTTTTTTTTAAAGATTTTCTGACACACATTTTTTTTAAAACTCTCTGTCAGTACTATTCATCCGTATTGTACTTAAAAAATAAGGTAAGTAAGCCCATATAATGAAGATAGATTTGTTTATCTTCCAGGTGATTCTAACTAAAATAGTTCAATTTGGTTTCGATATCTTTTTTTATTGCTGGACAATTTCCGCAATATGTATAGACGTATCTGTATCACATTATGAAATGATCTTTCAATCAGAAAAGTTTTAAATAATAAAACAAAACTCCTAACAATATTAAACAATGTATATAAAATATATATTTATGAAATATGCAGATATATGAACTGTGTAGGGTAATTCTGGGAACAGTGTATCTAACGTTAATATGTATGTTCCTGGGTAATTGTCAGTGCAAGGAGTTGTTTAAGATTATTATGTGTATACAATCGTGTTGGATAAAATTCCTATTTCTACAATTAATTTCGTATTAAAAAAAATATCCTCTTATTTTACTTATTCACACACTAAATTTTTGTCCTGTTCAATTTTATTATTGATATTTTTTTATTTTTTTATTTTTTCCTTTTTTTTAAGTCGTTGATCTTTTACATCTTGTTTCCTTTTTTCAAATCTTTTCCCGATGCTAGGCATATATAAGAACATAATTTTTTTAATTTATGTTCAAAGTTGTTTTTATTTGCCTTTTTTTCATTCCTTAGTCTTCAACTTCTTGTTCCCTTTTTACTTTTTTAAAATCTTTTCACGCCGTTATGCACGTATTGGCTTTCACTTTCCTTCTGTGATTTATGTTGAATTTCAACACACAATCTATCCATTGCATCAACCATACATGTTATTTTTACGGAAAGTAGAATAACGGTTGATGTATTTTGGTTTTTAGGGAATGCAGGATACTTTTTTGCACATTATCATCTTAAAGATGAAAATGCATTTTTTTTTTTAATTCTTTGTACTCTCTCTGAAATTCTCGGCATAGACAATAATCCGTTTAACTGTTTTCACCCTGCCTTATAACTGTATACCAAAGTTAGATACATAGCTATCACTTCTTATACAGCGCTGGCAACTGCCGCCAAATTAAAATGTATAAGAGAAAACGTTCGATGATGATTAAACTAAGAAATACATGTCAATACAAAAATGTACTAATATAACAATACCTATCTTTTCGTTCGCCAATGATATAATTTTTTATCCGACTGGTGAAGTAAAATAATGTTTAAACTATTTCAATACTTTTTTAAAGTCGTCGGATTATCAATGTTGTAAAATTAAACTTCGTAAAAATGTATAAACGAAAATAATAAACTTTTCTTTGGATGAAAAGGAATTGTCAAATTTGATCAAACTAAAATAACGAAAATTGAAAAAAAAATGTTCCTGGTATACATTAAGAATGTAAAAACGAAACAACTGTTCACAAACCTATATACACATACACTTTTGAAAATCACAAATTTCAGTCTATATTCAAATCTTTATGAACTCGCCATTTTTGACCTTTTCGAATGGGTCATTGCTTTCGGACTCGTCGGTACTGCTTGATGAGTATCCATCTTCTGATGTTGTTGTTTCTAACTGGTCTGATGGTGTCCTTATTTTTTCTGCGGAATCCCTTTTCAAACCATTTCTGTATATTTTTACCTCTGACGTGCCTCCATCAAACCGGCCTTCGAGTTTCTCAAAATCAACGATAAATCTGAAATGGTAAAATAAACAAAACAAACTTAAGCCCATAAGCTAGGAACATTTTTTTTGAGGAGCTCATGTTTGAATTGCTATATAAACAAACAATGTGTTGTTAATATAAATGACAAGCCGAACAATGCAACTAATAGTTCATTGGCTTTTTGAAGCATTGATACTGATAATATGTTTAAACAGATTTTGGTTATGTAAGTGAAATAACTAAGTTATTATATAGCACATGTAACGTTAAACTATAAGGTATTTGCAAACGAGACAAATCTCCATCAGATCAATGACAATGAAGTAAGCAAAAATAGGTCACCGTTAAATTATCCTTTGATAAAAAGCGAAAACCGTACAGCATACAAAGTTATAAAAGTCCCGATATGATAAATGGGAAACAGTTCAAATGATATAACACTCATATAAATTTAGGTGCAAAACAATAAAAGAAAGACATCCGGCATCATACGACAACATCCAAATTTAAGGCTGCTGACTTGTGACAGTCACATACATTATCATGTCGTTAAGTTAAATATGTTTTCTGGCGCAACACCCTCCTCACGACATGGGACAGGGGTGTAATAGCACAACATAAGAACTTTTAAAAACATAGTTGAAAACGTCTCAACTTATGAGCTGCAACTTATCATATCGATAAAAATCACACACACACACAACAAATCCATTGAAATAAAAAAAAACCCAACAAATGACACAATGTACAGAATAATCTGATCTTACAAAAAATGATTAAAGTGACAAGTATTTATGCATTCATGACAAGTTCTATCAAGAGAAAATTTCAATTAGTTGTTATCTCGAGATTGTTATAAAAGAATATTAGTAATCAACAAAAACTGAAAAAGAAGAAGAAGATTTGGTATGAGAGCCAATACTAGTACTCTTAATAGTTAACTGCCATATTAACAACACTTTCTACACGAACGAAATAGAAATATCAATCAGGATATTCCTAAATAACATTCAATAATATAATCAAAATATCTGTTTAACTTACCTTTTTCCTTTGAGGGTAACAATTGCTGTCTTTGCGAGCAAGTATTTTCGGTGCTTGTCTTCAAGATATTTGCCGATGTCATCTGGAATGTCTTCATTTACGTTGCCACCAAAAATAGACCAGGAATAACTATGATTTGCAATGGGACATTCATCATCAGTTGAAATTGATAGATCATCTGAAATTTTCGGTATTTTGACTGCTGAGCTAACAATTTGTTCCTTGCCAAACAACTTTCTTTTTCTGGTTAGTTTTTCGTTAGAAATGTTAATATACCCTTTTTCGACTTTATATGGAATATACCGATTCTTGTTATTTTCTTTAAAATCATTAGAAGCCCAACGTAATATAGAAAGTATTCTTTGCTCACCTTGACTCCATTCTCTCGGATCCAAATTATACTTGACCAGTATTTCAAGCACTGAACTTTCTAATAAACTGTGGTTTTGACGACAAAAAGCAGCGCAGGACTTTCCATCAACGTAATTGCTACACAAATGCAAAAATGGACATTTTCGAGGCGGCTGTTGATTCCTGCATCCTTTAGTATTATAGAATCGACAGATGACAGGGACTGTTACTCTACATCTGTTAGCATCATGCTGAAGTAATCGACATATATTTTGTAACTTAACTCGATGCAGAAAATACTTCCATTTTGTTTTTCTATTGTGCTCATTATCAAAGTCATGAATAAATTTACAGTTAGTCATTCCACAGGAGCTAAGAAAATAAAATTTACAAATATGAAGGGCATTGCATCCTCCTTTGCATGAATTTGGAACATTTGCGTGAGCTTGGCATAATGTGGCCTCTGTCTTGGCACGAACTCTTCCATTTTCCTCGGGCGATTCTCCCTCTTCTGCCTCTTCAACAGTTTCAGTTGCAAGTTCAAACACCTTCGGATAGTTCTCTAAGAAAGTTTTCAAATCTCCACTTTCTTCATCTATACTTTGTCCAAATGTCTCAATCCAATCGTTTTGAAGTTCTTGAATTTCAATTTCTCCTCCATTTTCTAAAATGATATTGAGTAAAATAGAAACTTTATCTTCAATGGCATATTCTTCAATGGGTTCAGATGACACTGGTGATAATTCACATTCTAATTGATTGTCTTCGTATCTACCTGGTAACATCAGATGGCTCAAATCTGAATCATAATTATCTTGTGTGTCACAATTTTCCTTTTGATATCTACCACTACGAAAAGCATTAAAATTGCCCCTTTCAAAATTTTTTCCGGTTTGCCGTCTACTAATGTCCAAGTGTTTATCAAAATAATGTGACGATCCCTCGGCATTTTGTCTATCCCTGTTTTCGAAGTCATGAGAACGCGTATTTCTATATTCACTCTGCTCTTGAAAATCTTCTTTTATTTCATGCGAAGTATGTCTTACGTTCTGATCATATTTTCTTTTATGCCTATTTCGTTCATGTTTTATATCTACCTTTTCGTCGTAGGAATCGTTTCTGCTATGACCCATTTCGTTTCCTTTCTTTAACAGGGGGTTACGACGTCCAGAATTCTCCCTTCTTTCGTGACCAACAAGCCTCCTTGATTCTATTCTATCATTTCCTAGTCGACCTGTGTTAGAATGCCTCAACGTGTTCTTTCGAAACTCCGTCCGTGTTTGTCCAAAATATTCGAAACCATCATGAACACGAGAACGTCCGTCTTCTTTGAATTGGAAATCCCTTGTTTCATCATGGAAATTGTGAGGCTTATTATATTCATCGTTTTTTCCATTGAATGTCATTGACCTTTCATGTGTTTGGTGGTACATGGCTGATCCAAAACTATTTTTTTCAATTTCTTCAAATATGTTGTTCCCAATATCCAATTAATGTATGATTATATACCTTCTAAAGACCTTGACAGCAATTTCTTGTGTAGCTTAAATGTTCCAACAAAATTATTATGACACATTTTCATATATTATACATCATTCGAAACAAACTTGATATTAAAGGTAAATGAGGGATCCAAGTTAAACTCAGTAAAACAATTTAATAATTTGAGAAAGTATGGGTCACTGGGCTTTTTCCCATGATATGTGTTGTGCAAAATTGTCAGAATTTGTTTACATTATGCATGGAAACCTGAATTTGTATGATAAAAAGAAATCTACACTAGAATTTGAAGATAAAATATTATTAGAAGATATATGTATTAACATGCTTTCAGATAAGAAAAAGAAAAATTGGGGTCACCGGTCTCGTTTTCTAGCTACACAATACAAAAGGTAAATTCACAACACAATCTATTTTAAAATCACTTTACCCTGATATCTGAGTGACCTCCCTTAATATGGCAAAGTTGAAAAAGTGATAAAACACAACATTTTTGTTTTAGTAAAATACAACTTTCAAGTTGTATGATAAAACACATACTTTTCTACATTAACACAAAAAGTCTTACGCATGAATATCAAACTGCTCTTAACATTTGCACATTTTATTAGAGATCGAGAACGACTGTTATCTGCTTTTTTTCAAATTTCAATATGGAGGAAGACACCAATCGGAAGTTTTGGAACGTTCGCCTTCTTGAATCACTCAAACAGCATATAATCGGTCAAGATTATTAATGAATTTGACAAATTTTTATTTATTTGTTTGATTATTTATGTACACAAAGAAAATTAAGTGATTCCTTTTCATGAAAACACTGTTTTTTTTTCTTTTTCACAAATACAGTTTTTGAAAATTGCTTGAAAATGTTTAAAATTGATATATAAGGGAGAGAAACTAAGATAAAAAAAAGTATGTAATTGAAGACTGAAATGAATTACATTTTTGTTGCCTTTCCCAAAGATAACTATGTAGAACATACAAAAACCGGATACTTGAATTTTTCAAACGACTGTTCTAGTTTGGCAAGAACAGTATAAAAATATTAATTTTACTCAACAAAACACAGGAAATCAATGTTTATAAATTTTCACGCGCATAAAAAATAATTAAGATTTGTAGGGCTGAAAATGATTATTCCGTATGAAAAAAGTCTCCTGCATCCCTCTTCTAATAATAAAAAAATATATAAAATGATCGCTGATCGCCGCCTGAGATCTATTTATTGAACGGTTTACCTACTCTATCTTAGAGCCGACAATGATGAAATATAAATGAACTTACTTTCCAATAGATTTTACATTAAAAACACAATCTGCTTATCCAAATTAACTAACATTATTTTCCCTCTAACTACTATATGCACAATATTTCCTTGTCGCTCTTTAGAAATGAACTTGGATCAAATTTCACAATCTGATTACATATTACGTCATTTGTTTAAATGGAAATGTGTTTCCCCAAAGTCATACACACCTACTTTCACTTTCAATACTGTAGTTAAAGTTTTTTCTTCCAAAATAAAAATCGTCCGAGAATCAGATCATCTATTCTTATGGTTCCAAAAAAAAGTCACATAAAAGAGCTATTGTCGTGAACAATATTATACACGTTGCTGCAGAGAATCTACCGGATGCCTGTAAAAAACATCAAAAATAATTTGATTACAATGGACTGACGGTTTTAAGTTTTAAAAATCGACCTTTTATACACTTCTAGATAAAAAAAAATTATTAGAACTCTAACATGTCTAAGAAATTATCTGTATAAGGAATGTAACAAATAACATATAATAATACCGCAAATGGTTTAGCGCTATAGAACCAGGTTTAATCCACCATTTTCTACATTTGAAAATGCCTGTACCAAGTCAGGAATATGACAGTTCTTGTCCATTCGTTTTTGATGCATTTTGTTGTTTGATTTTGCGATTTGATTATGGACTCTCCGAATTGATTTTCCTCTAAGTTCAGTATTTTTGTGATTTTACTTTTTCAATTCCTATTTCAGAAAAAAATGTTCATCGGATAGCAAACATTTGAAATACATTCACCAATTTTTTTAGAATAAAATTTACATTGTCCTTTATCTAATTCATTTGTAAAAAATATGTAAAATACAGCTCTTAATTTCTGAAAATGACAACAAAGAAATTTTCTGGTCTTAAGATCTGAATATTCATTAGTGGATAAACTTGATATGTATGTGTATAATTACTTGGGTGCGTACCAAGCTAGGAGTATGTCACCCATTTAAAGTCCAAATACTTGGAAAAACAAAAAAACAATTTTCTAAAAATCTGATCGTTCGATATCTTAACGTATATATAGTATTTATTTATCTGGATTACCTACTTGCATGTTGATAGGGTATATTCATCGATAGTAATTAGTGCGAAAAAAGTCGCCAATCCCGTGAATAGAAATTTTCAATGTTTGGCATGCTTTCAATATATAAGGAAGCTACTAATATTAATTATACGAGGCAACATTTTAGTAAAAAGTTAAAACAACACTATGATGTAGAGCAATAATATAACAATGCACATTGTTCTCTGATGTGAAAAAGAGAAGAGCTGTACCTTATAATACCTGAGCATTAAACTAGTCTTAAACATGCGTTTATGGAAATTAATACCTAAACTAATTATTTTTCTATTGGCTGTTACAGTTTTGGAGCAATTTTTTTGTCTTCGAAAGTGGGTGGGGAATTTTTTTTTTGTCAGAGTCATTATTTTAGTTTTTCAACGTTATCAATCAAATTTATTTTTTCAATATTTATGGGTGAATCTGGATTTAGAATATTTTGTTTGACATCTGCATTATTGGTCAGATAGTTTTTTTTTCTTCATTAGATAAAACATACCCCTTCCGGTCCACTTAAAGTTGTAAGGTTGTTCCCTTACAAGGACATGTAAGGTCAATAATCTGTTCATGTTCGAAGCATTGAAATCAAATTTAATAAAAGCCGATGTGCATGAAGACGTCGTTGCTGACAAATGGCAAAGATTCACGTCTATCAAACAACACTATGAACATAATTTATTGATTCATGAATGATTTTATGCTATTTGTTTTCTTTGGTTGCTGTTGTTAAAGATTTCCAATTGGTATTCAGCAACGAAGCAAAAATTAACAAAATTAGAAAGGCAATAACAGAGTTGCACATCAGTCACGGTATTTCAACTACTATAAGGTTTAACGAATACCTTTTCTTTAAATATTTCATTGCAAGAACAGAAAAAAAGGCCAGAAACATAACATACCTGTCCAGAGCCAATGGCTGCAAAAGTGCAAAATTTTACAAAACTTAGCTTAGCCAACAAGAATAAATTTATCTTTGCTGTTCATTAGATTAGAGAAACTCGTAGTATTTTTAACTTTACAAATATTTCCTGCCAAAAATTTCAGCCGGTCAGCATTAAAAAAAGTACAATCATATATGTAATGAAATTCATCTGCTAGCACATTTCTGTTACATAAATCACATGTTCTTTCTGATCTTTCAATGCTATAAAATCCACCACATTCAATAGGTAACCTATGACTACTGCACCTATATTTACACAAGTTAATTCTTAAATCAAAAGGCAATGTAGTTAAATCATCTTCAAGACCAAACTCAGACTTATACATTCTATAATTTAAACATTTTGACGTATTAAACATCTGAGTCTTCCATTCATTTACAAATAAATTGAAATAATACTGTTTCACATTTAAGACAACTGACAGTGTGTATCTATATATTTATTATTCCAGGCATTAATAAAACCACATTCTAAATCGATCAAAATAAATTTTGTGATACAATTGCAAAATCAATAACAGAATTATTACAAGTCATAAGACAGTCCAATATCCCTGTCATTACCCACTCTACCATTAACAAAGAACAGTTCTAAACTTCTACATAGTTCTAATATTGTTTTGCCATATTCATCAACCTTATGCTCAACTTGTGATTGTCTTACAACAGGAATTCCACATTCCTTTAATATATGTAAATAAGTAACAAGACTTTGATTATGATTAGTTTCGTTGCCCTTCTGTATGTACTCTTATTGTGACTGATTTGTCGTTATATAGATAGAATTAGAAAAAAAATAATAATCTGAAGATATCTTGTATATACCCCGGACTAGCTATGTATGTAATAATTCTAAAACAGCCAAAACAGCAAATTTTGACTTTAAAGTTTTAGGTAAATCTATAGTTTAGAATTACATAATATTATATGGCCTTCAAAAATTATAAAACACACAAAACAAATGAAGGAAATATCAATATCCTCGTTATTTCCGTAGTTTACAATTAACCAAGATAGACTACAACTATTACTTTTATACATACACACAAAAAAAAGAATAACAATACTTACACTGTAAAACAGAACATCTTATTAAAAATGAAACCATCTTTTAAAAGTAAATATAGTTTCATTTAGTTTCCAGTTGGAAATAACAGGAATACTACACACCCGTCTTCCTGAAATGAGTCTGCGGATTCAAATTACTTTGGGAGATTTAAATAAAAAACACAATCTGGGGAACCCTAAAAAGCTACATACTTAAAAACGGTCAATTTGCTGTATATTTCTGATAGAAAAACCGTTTTTACTATTTCAGTTATGTATTTGCATCGATCATTGTAATCTACCCCGTGAGATAATCAAAAACTGGATAACCAAGGCTCTTTCCTCAATAATTCTATAGCAATGCATGTAAAACCAGATGCTCCACAGGGCGCAGCTTTATACGACCGCAGAGGTTGAACCCTGAACGGTTGGGGCAAGTATGGACACAACATTCAAGCTGAATCCAGCTCTAAATTTGGATTGTGATTAAATAGTTGACACAGCATAGGTTTCTGACACAGAATGAATGTGTTCTAATGAACTTATTTTTTTTTTTTTTCTCTTAGAGCAATTCACTATGTTGTTGAATATTAATCCTCTCAAAAAAAAGTTTGAAGAAATTTTCTTTTTATTTATGAAATTTGAAATGAGAAAATTGAACCCAATTTTTTTTCTTCACATCCCCCTTTCCCTTATTCCAAAACTGATCTCAATTAAAATTTCTAATGGAGTTTGCAACAATAACTACTCATTTTTAAATACATCATAAAATATTAAGATGTAAAAAAACTGCTTGTTATCACTGAATGGTAAAGATTATTTTAATCTATCAGTTGGTAGTGAAAAGTGAATATACATTGTATATTGTATATAACAAAGATTTAAGTTGATTCTGGACAAAGAAAGATAACTCCAATTAAAACATTTCTTGCTATTGCACAATATTGTGCAATTAGATATTTCTTGCTTACTATTCTGGACAAAGAAAGATAACTCTAATTTAAAAAAATCATATCAAAGAACCCCAAGAATTCATTTTTTGTTAAAATCAAACTAAGTTTAATGTTAGACCCTTTGGACTTTAATGTAGACCAATTTGAAAACAGGACCAAAAATTAAGAATCTACATACACAGTTAGATTTGGCATATCAAAGAGCCCCATTTATTGATTTTTTGATGAAATCAAACAAAGTTTGATTTTGGACTACGATTTGGACCAACTTGAAAACTGGGCCAATAATCAAAAATCTAAGTTCATTTTTAGATTCAGCATATCAAAGAACCCCAAGGATTCAATTTTTGTCAAAATCAAACTTAGTTTAATTTTGGACCCTTTGGACCTTAATATAGACCACTTTGAAAATGGGACCAAAAATTAAGAATCTACATACACAGTTAGATTCCACATATCAAAGAACCCCAATTATTCAATTTTTGATGAAATCAAGCAAAGTTTAATTTTGGACCCTTTGGGCCCCTTATTCATCAACTGTTAGGACCAAAACTCCCAAAAATCAATATCAACCTTCCTTTTATGGTCCTAAACCTTGTGTTTAAATTTCATAGATTTCTATTTACTTAAACTAAAGTTATGGTGCTAAAACCAAGAAAAATGCTTATTTGGACCCTTTTTTGACTCTTAATTCCTAGACTGTTAAGATCAAAACTCCCAAAATCAATACCAACCTTCCTTATGTGGTAATAAACCTTGTGTTTAAATTTCATAGATTTCTATTTACTTATACTAAAGTTATGGTGCGAAAACCAATAAAAATGCTTATTTGGACCCCTTTTTGGCCCCTAATTCCTAAACTGTTGGAATCAAAACTCCCAAAATCAATCCCAACCTTCCTTATGTGGTCATAAACCTTGTGTCAAAATTTCATAGATTTCTATTTACTTTTACTAAAGTTACTGTGCGAAAAACAAGAAAATGCTTATTTGGGCCCTTTTTGGCCCCTAATTCCTAAAATGTTGGAATCAAAACTCCTCAAATCAATCCCAACCTTCCTTTTGTGGTCATAAACCTTGTGTCGAAATTTCATAGATTTCTATTCACTTTTACTTAAGTTAGAGTGCGAAAACTAAAAGTATTCGGACGACGACGACGACGACTACGCCAACGTGAAAGCAATATACGACGAAATTTTTTTCAAATTTTGCGGTCGTATAAAAACTCATCATAGTAACCAGGATTAAATTTTGTGTTTACACCAGTCGTGCGTTTCGTCTACAAAAGACTCATCAGTGACGGTCAAATCCAAAGAAAGTTAAAAAGGCCAAATAAAGAACGAAGGTTAAGAGCATAGAGGACCAACATTCCTTAAATTTTGCCACATACAGCTAAGGTAACCTATTACGGAGATGTAAATTGCAAGTGAGCAAATTACGTAGTAAACATCTACAGAATTTTTGACTTTTGGTACGATGGTTGGGGTTACAAGTGCATATTTTTTTTTTATCAGAAATACAAATTACGCAGCCACTAGTTTTTTTTTCATTCTCTTTCGCATCAGTGCGGCAGGAGATGGTATGGGTATTTTGACAGGGGGTTAACATTGAAATATGCGTTTAGGGTTATTTTATCAAAATCTGATAAATAAAAAAAACATGTTTTACTTATAGGATTTTTTGGTCCTCAATTAATGCTCTTCAACTTCGTACTTTATATGGCCTATTCAACATTTTTTTTATTCGAACGTCACTGATATAACTTTTATAGACGAAACGCGCGTCTGGCGTTTATATGAAATTTCAATCTTGATGTCTATGATGAGTTTATCTACATTTGAACAAACAGTTTTTTTTTGCGCTTTTGTGAATATTATCAATCATATGACAAAAAAGTTGATACAAAATGGGTAGTATATTGGGTGACCTTGTGCTGTCTTTTGTAAGAAACCCCAGAATTGATTAAGAGCAAAACACAAGATAAGAGATGCGCAAGAGGTTGTTATAGTTTATATTGATAGGTTTCAATATGTGATATGGTTTAGGATTAGTTGCGGATAAAGATGCGTATCTGATAAAGAAACGAGAATTCAATAATTATATGGAAAGAAAAAACAAACAGACGAAACTATAAAATAGGTGCACAATGGCATTATAAGGATCAGATTCCTAGAAAGTGTCATTAATTATGATGTGTAGGAGGAAAATTAGATACAAATTTCAACAATATAGTGTGCAGATATCCTGCACTGATCGTCTTATCCTTTCAAAGTCAAACCTTAAAATCATTAACATGAAGAAGTGAAATAAAGAATGGAAAAATGCAAAAGTTAAGTCAAGTTAAGGTTCTTTATGTTTTAACAAAACTTTGATGGTTCAGAGTAGTTGCAGATACAAAAGTGTCAGGACGTGCGAACAGGCATGAAGACCAAATAACCTCCACCCCTTAAAAGATAACTTTGTGTATAAAATAAAATACAAATGCAATAATAAAATACACAACAAAGGAGAGAAAGAATTTTTCATTCAAGTTTGAGCAACGCATCTTTTTTCGAGAATAACGGAGACTTGGACACATAAGGAATCGGATTATATCATGTTACTATTTCACTATCCACAAATTAAAGTCTGGTACCTTTGACAACTATTAGCATGTTGGTATGTTCTTGGTTCTGTAGTAGTGTGTATTTCTCTATTAAGAATGTTTTTGTATTTATTTGTACTGAAGTCCTGTCATGTAATGTTGTCATTTTAGTGTTATATTTAACATTGCCTTAAAAGTGCAAGGTTTGGCTAGACGCAAAACCAGGTAAAACCCACCACTTTTCTTAAATGTCCTGTACCAAGCCAGGAAAATGGCAGTTGTTATCTTATAGTTCGTTTCTGTGGGCGTTTCATTGTTCTTTGTTTTTGTTGCACTTCAGTGTTTCTGTTGTTTTTCGAGTTTTCCTCTAAATTGATGTTGATGTGTTCCCCTCATTTTAAGTTTGTTACCTGGATTTGTTTTCTCTCAATCGATTTATGACTTTCGAACAGCGGTATACTACTGTTGCCTTTATTCAATCAGTATACCACGGGTATCTTTATACAAGAGATCCCCTTTGTCGAATATATTTTCCTTCATATGAATCTGTATATCTGGGAGTACGGTATTTTACTTTTTCATTCAAACATTATTAGATCGCAGTTTAGCCTTTTACAAGATTGTTTTTCTATCTAACCTGATGAATGTATCCCATAAAGTTGTCAAGCTCATTGCAATGATGCCAATACGTTAATCATGATGATTTTGAAATACATGCTTGAGAATACACCATAGAGGGCACCTGTTGCGGGATATTCAAGATACCTTCAGGTTTGTCTCCAGCTAACTCAATAGTTATTCATGCAACATGCTTTTGTCATTTTAAAATAACTGCTGAATCAGTACAGTTCACTGGCATAATGATTTAAGCAGCCCAGTAATCATGGCCTTGAACACTTAAATATAAATGGTGCAAAGTTCATAAAGAATGTTTATTGACAGAAAAGGATGTATCTCCTCCAGCTAGTATGACCTTCGAAAGATAAATTATTCTTCCTGTTCCATTTGTTTGATCTTTTGATTTGGCCCTTGTTAAATGACTTTCCATTTTGAATTTTTCCTTGGAGTTTCGATATTTTTTTTTATTTTACTTAAAACATGCCATGAGCAATCCTGGCCTTGAAGGCATAAAACTTTGCTCAGTGCTCGGAGCACAAAAATCATGCTCGAAACATGAAATCCAGCAATTTGATTGGTTGATTTTCAAGTCTGAGTACAAAAATCATGCACCAAAGTTTTATGACCGTGAGGCCTGATGTTAGTATTTATTATTTTTAATAGGGAGATATTTTTGATTGAGAACAATGAAAGAAGTATTATTCTTATATATTGAAATACATGTCATTAGCATATCATATAACCATGATAACCCTCCTATAATATTCTTTGAAGACTTTCAGTCAGTATTAAAGCAGTTAAGATGAGTGACATATTACATACATAAAACACAAAGTGTGATCAACATTTTAATATGAATATAAGAGTAATAGTTATACATGTTATACTAGATTAACATAAACATCTGTACAACAGAGGATTGATCAATAATGGTGGATTTCAAGTTGTATTAAAAAAATTACACAAAAAAATGACTTTTAACATTCAAATATAGTAAAATCTCAGGAAATAGAAAATTGGTAAATAACCTTAAATGTCAACTTGTTCTTTTTGATGAAAGTGTCAAACTGGTATAAAAATAGTTTCTTACAAAAAAAATGTTTAACAACTTTCTGTGCATCATTAGTTAATTAGACACAATCAGACATTTTATATCCAATGTAAAATATTTCTTTCTCCCTCTACTATATTATTTCCTTGTGTTTTACATAGCGTTTTAAATTTGGAACACATCAGTTTTTCATTCAATATAATAATTTTAAGACTTCTTTTTGTCCTCCGTTCCAATTTTACCATATATATATTCCAATGCATCTGGTTTCCATGTCTTTTTCACCAAAGCATTATTTTACACTCGATGCATCATTCCTTTTTTTCAATTTCAACATCCTGAACATACATCACTTTAAAAAATCTATTAAACACCTGCCTTGCAGACACATTTAATTGTTATTGGTCAAGAATCTTGTTTCACTCCTTCATTTTCTTTTCTATCTTTGTATACATTTGATTGTGCTTTGAATCCTCCATGACATACATTTTTCTGTATGCTTTTTAGTGTCTACATAATGTTGTATCAAGTTATTTTTTTTATTTTCAGAAATTTATTTACAAATAATGTACATAAATACACAAGTATATAATATGTATACTTTGTAAAATTGAGAAACAGTTACTAAATATCAGCGATTGGATTTTTCTAATATTACTGTAATTTTTCTTTCACCTTCCTCCTCTCAGTTTACGAATGTTCACTTATCATTTTTCCACAGAATAGGCAGCTTTTTCACACTTGTTATAGTGTTTATCTCCATTGTTAGAGCCATTTATATTTTAGACCAAAGGAAGGCACTGAAGAGCATTTATTTTTGAATCCACATAGACATCACAATTTTTACTATTATATGATATTGTACTGAACAGTGCAATGAACAATGCCGTTTTCTCCAATGAATTTATGTTCATTGCAAACATTTTTTTAGTAATAAAGCATGATTTTCAATTCCTACTTCTTCTAAAGCACATTATCTTCTTTAGGGTTATCATGACATTTTTTTTCGCAGCACATTTGTTTTTGGATAGCAATTGGATGCCAATCAAAAAATATCTTTAATATAATTTGTTGATATTCCTTCACATAAAGGTTCTTTGCATGAGTGCAAGTATATATACACACACGTTTTTTTACAATATAAACATGATAAACATATTTTCCTTGAAATATAATTACACTGCTGAAATAGCTTTTTTTTCTGTCCTGGATTCTTTGGAAGGTCATTATTGTTGTTAGATCAGGGACAGAAGTTGATCCCCACAAATTTACTTCAAAATCAAACTTTTCTCAATTCAGAATTCATTCCTAACAGCAGATAGTGTTGATGATGACAAGATAAACAAATGAAATATTTCAAACCTAATATTATACCTTTGGCAATGTTTTGTAATACTGTTCTGGTAATTTCTTAATACTATACTATATTTCATATTCATTAAGTACATTTTTAAAATACTTTCCTTTTTGGAGTTAGACAATCTTGAATTCTGTATGTATCCTTTCTTTGTAGAAGGTATAACCATTTGTTCCAATGTCACTTTATTCCAGGATTTCTCATTTACATGTACTTCTTTCAATTATTTAATAATTTTTCTTTAAATTCTTCTTCAATAAACTATGGTTTATTTGGCTCTTCTACCATTGCTCTTTTTAGTTTGACAATAGCCGCACTTCCAGAATAGCAGCCTGATAGTTTGTTAAAATCAACTGTAAAGCTGAAACATAATAAAAATGGTTATCAGTAAAACTTTCAACAACAACAAACTGTCTATCAAGCTCATACAATAATGCTATGTCAAGCTCTTAACCAAGTGTTTATCATTTCTTTACCCCAGTTTAGATACATTTAAAATAGACAACCAAAGAAAGATACCACCAATACTCTTCAATAGAGGACTAATTAAAGACGCTGATTGGGGATGTTTTGTCATCCACATATTTTGCAATCTGAAAATTAAACTGCCAATCAAACTTACATCTAATATTCTTAAACCAGAATTTAGGTTTAATATTTTTATTTTGGAATGTATCCTGTATTGCTTATTGTACCTTTTCTTTAAGTTGATGATTTCTTGCTAATGTTGAAACATTTTAGTGGCCTGTCATTTGATTAATTGTCGTTTGTTTTGTTTCCTGTCATGCTGGTGGCAAATTACACCATTGGAAAATTTATTGCTTCTCTTTATATAGTAAATAAATATAATCTTATTAGAAAGAGAGTTGAGCAATATTGAATTGCACTGATTAGTCACAAGGATGAACTATAGCCAAAAAAATCATACTTTGTACAGCACAAAAGATTGTTAAATCAGTACATGTAAAAAGATTGCTGATATGTACATTTGTAGCGTATTACTACTTTCATGACCCCCCCCCCCCTGAAACATATTATATACAAAATGACTTACTATTTTCCATCAACTAGCACTGTTGCTGTTTTTGCTGCCAGAAAGTTTTGATATCTAGTTTCCAAATCTTTGATGGTATTCTGTGAAATTTCTGTCCATTTATTGTTGTCAGCAATAGACCAGCATGGAATCTGATTAGTTGCATTATCATCATTATCTGGTACCTGCTTGGTTGTAGTCTCGCTCTTTAATGATAGCTGATTGGTGGTGGCCTCATCCTTTCTTTGAACCTTATTGGTTGCTGTCTCATTATTCAAAACTGCAGAAGATTTTGAATTTTTCTTAGGATTATATTGTTTTCCTGCAGAAGTAGCACCATCCTTTTCTAATTTCAATGCTGTATCCTCTATCAAATCTTTTGCTGCCATACACACATTTCTCTTCTCATCTATACTTGTTTCCTGTGAATTGGTCTCACTTGATATTGAACTCAGGCTTGTATCCATTACTTTCTGAATTTTGACTGAAATAACATCATCACCACCAACTTGTACCTTTCTTTTCAGCCTTTCTTTCGTATGGTCAGGTTTTTCATCATCCATCCCCAATCGATTTGACGAGCACTTTCTTCCAGTCTTTACAAGTTCATCTTTAAAATCATTTAATGACCATTTCAATAATGCTAAAACTCTGGTCAATCCATCAACTAAAACTCTTGGATCTAAACCATATTTGCAAAGGATTTCATACACATTTCCCTGTAGTAAACTATGATTTCGACGACATGAGGACCATATATTACAACGACCTTCAACAAAACTGCGACAAATATGAAGGAATGGACATTTTTGCTGCTGTTGTTGATTTCCTACTTTCTCTTTGGTCCTACACCCTTTTAAACTGTTGTAGAAATGACATATAATAGGGACAGTCACCCTGCATCTGTTTGCATCATGTTGGAGTAAAAGACACAAGTTTGGTAATTCTACTCTATGAAGGTAAAATTTTTGTTGTACCTCTATATTGTGATCATCACTCAAGTTGTGTCCAAACTTACATCTCATCATGTCACAAGAACTCAGAACATAGAATTTACAAATATGAAGTGCATCACAGTCACCCTGGCAAGATTTTGGATGATTTGAATGAGCCTGGCACAGTTTCACATCTGATTTTGCACGAACTAATTCAGTTCCCTCAGTGCTCAATCCACCCTCTTCATTATTTGCAATTTCCGTATCAAATTCAAACACTTTTGGGTATTTCTGTAAAAAAGGTTTCAAAACTTTATCATCTTTAAATCGATGCTTGACAGTACTTACAAATTCTTTTTCTAAACCTGCTACTGTATATTCTCCACCGTTTTTTAGCAGTAAATTTAGTAAGTCAGATATTAAATCTTCAACTGCCTCTTTTCCTAACAACTCTGGTTTAATTACAGGCAAATTTTTCAGTTCTTCCGCAAAATCTGGATCTATAACTGACTCTTCTTCTTTACTTTCAGAGCAAACATCAGTAGGTTTATTTTTCAAGAATTCTATAGCCATTTTAATACCAGATTCATTTGTTGGCCAATCATAACTACTTTGGTTTGATTGAGAGCTTACAACACTTTCTTCTAAAGGTTTATAAGTATCAGTTCTCTCATTTTTATCTTCAGAAAAATTCCTTTTATTCCAGTTTCTGTCTTTGTATCTTTCTTGTTTTGGATTACTGAAATGGAGGTCCTCATATCCTGCTCTTTTAAAATTCCTTCTTCTATCTCTAGCATCATGCACTCTTGTCTCATTATAGTACTGACATTCATTGTCATCTGTTTCTCTGTTATGATAATCATGTAAATCCCTTCGATCATAATCATTGCTATGCTGAAATTCAAAGTTATCTCCCATATCATAACTTCTGGCATCATATGGGTCTCTTAAATCTTTATTATAAGTTCTGTTTTCATAAATATCATTGTCTCGGCTACAACTGCCTCTATCACCTTCAGCAAAGTTAACGTCTCTATCTCTACGTTCATTTATATTGTCTCTCTCATAATACCGATCATATTCTTTGTCAGCAAATTCAGCATTATCTCTGCTGTAACGACCCCTATCTAAATATTCAAATGTATCACTAGCATGCCTTTCCCTACCTACAATACTATAATCATCTCTATCATAACATTGCTCCAGACTACCTGAATTTTCCTCAAAATTCCTATGGCAATAGCTTGTTTCATCTGACGTTTCATACAGATTTGATCGTGGGGAATTTCTAAAGTGACTTTTATCAAATATTTCTTGTGTATCCTTAAACCCTATATCATCAGTATTCCATCCTGGTCTATCTCTCTGAGCTTCTCTAGTCTTTGCTCTGCCACGTCCTCTGAAACTGTTGCCGCCAAACTTACTACGGGCACGCCCTCTGCCTCTCTGGTAGGGTCTCATGATTACTTGACTTTTCTTTTAATCTGAAATTTTGGTGCAAAAAAAATTTTCATTAATAATTATAAAATGTAGGATACAATCTGTTTCTGAAAGTAAAAGAGAATTACTGCAAATTGTGTAAAATGAATAATTCTAAAGACTAATTAATGTTGAAATGGGGTTGGAATAATATTGAGGTACATGTAGTTCGTCAATAAATAGATTGCTTTGCCAAGAGCAGCTGAATACAGCCACAGAGGTCCAATCCTGAAGTTTGGACAAAATGGACACAATATTCGCACTTGATACAGGTCTAAATTTGGATTGTTATTAAATATTTGACACATAATAGGTTTCTGAAACAGAATTACTGCAGTCATAGAACTTAGAATCTAGGTTATATGATTTAAATTTATATATTTTTTGTTTTTGTGCAATTCATTATGCTGTTGTGAAATGACCCCTTTCCCTTCCTAAACAAAGGGTAACCTACTATTTACACAATACACTATGCTGTTGTGAATTAACCCTCTCCCCAACCCACCCCTAAAAAATCCTGTTTACCCCCTTTTTAGCTTTTGTGCAAGACACAATGCAGTTGCCTATTGACACCCCCCCCCCCCTTTATTTTGCAAATAGTTCAATACCTGACAATTCTTTATTCATAATTTACAAGTTACAAGTAGTGTAGGTAGGTAAATCCAAACATACACAACATTGTATTTCAAATGTATTTGAGTTACCTCCCTTACACTGCTTTTTTAATTGTCTTAATTGTCCTTTTATCAGAAAAACCTAGTTCCCCCTCCCCTTTTTTACCCCTAATTCTTAAATGGTTTGAGCCAGAACCCCCTAAAATTTGATCCGAAACCATCCCTTTGTGGTATGAAATCTTGTAAAATTTCAGAGATATTTATACATATACATGACTTAAACACAAGTTTTTGTATGGAAACAATAAAAATGCTTTTTTGGGCCCCTTAATCCAAAACTGTTGGGACCATAACCCCAAAATCAATCCCAACCTTCCTTCAGTGGTACTGAACGATCTTGTAAAAAATTATAGAGATCCATATACTTAAACTAAAGTTAAATTATTGTCTGGACACTAAATGCGTCTTCAGACAACGACATGATTGCATTATGCATGTACATGTACAATGCAAAAAAAAAATTACGTCACATAAGACTTAGTTACCCTTTATGATTTTCATATTCTTGTATGTATAAATATATTAAATTATCTGCCTTTAATTTTTAACTAAAATTATATGGAAAGAAATACGATTTAAATTCATTTTTTTATTTCAAATCCTCTAAAATCATGAAAATGTCAAAACTTAGTTTGATAAAAATAAAAATCAGATCTTTCTTCTTTTCTTCTTTAAGTTTTCTAGTTTTCCATCTGAATAAAGATGATTAATAACTGGTGCATACATGGCCTATTTATTTAAAACTATCACTTTTCCCTTTGCTAGATATAGATACATGTACATGTTCATCATGTACATGTATAAGATTTATTGGACATGGTGTGGAACATCTGAAAATATCCCCATAAGCCTTATATTTTGAAAACATTATATGGTAAATTTAAATCAACCAATCATTTTGAGGGACATACATATAAAATTGAGAATGGAAATGGGGAATGTGTCAAAGAGACAACAACCCGACCATAGAAAAAACAACAGCATGTATACTCAGTGGCAACTTGATTACAAATTCCACCTGCAAACATAGATCAATTTGACAAAATTTATTGATACTTAACAGGGACAGTCTATACTAGCCGCACTGGTCACACTTATAACAATGTCTATACAAATTTGCAGACAGAACTGTGTGGTCGCTGATGTCACATGTCTCCATAGCAAATCTTTTCATATTTAAGATGTGTTCTTCATAATTACATGAATATGTTCAAGTTTAACAGGATTTTTGTTTATGAAATCTTATTTTATACATTTTGTTATTGTAATGTGCTGCTTTTGAAAAGATTCCTGAGATAGTTCTTTGAGAATATAAATATTTGACACTTAATAACACATAATATTCAATGAATTAAACGATAGAGTTTACTTCTTTGCTATGTTGAGAAATGCATACAATTAGGTTGGTCTAATTAAATGGGGAGTGTGATCATGGGACACAGATAATGCCACCACTTGCATATAACATTATAAAGGGACATAACTTCAGAACTGTAAAAGTGACAATACCCAAATTTGTACTTGATCTAAGTTGTGATGTGTGGTAATAACTCATAAGCATTGTTTCTTAATTCATAACATTTGGTTGAGGAAAACTAAAGATAGATTAATTGATTGTTTTAGGTGTTTTAAGTTACTTTTAACACCACTTTAAAGCCCCCCTTTTGCGCTATTTCTGGACAGTATTTGTTGGTGGAGGAAGACTAGTGAATTATTAAAGATTGAAGTGGAGTGCACCTGTACAAGCAGTGTTCGAACACACAACATCAGTTTTGACTTGCCTTGCAGCACAGGCACTTGTTTCTATCCATAGGAAGACCCACTATCAACATATATTTAGGTATCAGGTCCGTTTGCACCCAATATACTTCTGCACCCATTTTGTATTAGAAATGGGGAGGTCAAATTTCATTTATAAGATATTTTTTATACAAAAATTGAGAATGGAAATGGGGAATGTGTCAAAGAGACAACAACCCGACCAAATAAAAAAACAACAGCAGAAGGTCACCAACAGGTCTTCAATGTAGCGAGGAAATTCCCGCACCCGGAGGCGTCCTTCAGCTGGCCCCTAAACAAATATATACTAGTTCAGTGATAATGAACGCCATACTTATTTCCAAATTGTACACAAGAAACTAAAATTAAAATAATACAAGTATAGTATGATGTATATACCAAATAATTTTATTTTCTTGAATGAAATTTGAGGAATTATCATGTAATTTATTTTTTTAAATTTGATGAATAATAATTATAAAATGTTAATTATGTACGATTTCTGCTAATTTGTATTTATACACAGCCTAATCTGGTTTTAAAAAAATCATGATTGTTGTTTTAAGTCTTGCTTTGATGTAAAAAACTGCATATATTTAGCTTGGCATGACTAAAACCATTTAAGATTTTAAATTAAAAACATGAAATATAATTGTTTTCACAGCTTGTCTCCTTTGGTTTCATGTGTGTTAGGACAAGTATGACAATATGATGGCTAAATATTTATTGTAATACACTTTCCAAAACTCGTTTTACAAATAATTAAAGGGGGTATCATTGGGGGGGGGGGGGGGGGGGGGGGGGGGGGGTTTGATCCCAGATCCCGCTTACTGTTTTGTCAGATTTCCGTATCCTGCTTACACTATACATTTTTATGTGTAACAAATTCTCATTTTTTGTCATTTACCTTGTCCTGCTAGACCTCATTTCCCTTTTTCACGACACAATAATTTAACTTTCATGTGTCACGCTTCCAAAAAATGGGCAATCCCCTGTTACACTGACCCCAATGAGACATTAAACACAAAACCAATAAAATTTGGACACGGATCATTATTATTCTTTACCAAAAAAAACGATATAAAGGTACAATGTACAATTAGTATATTTCATAGTATATGAAAGTTAAAATAAAATGTGAGCACAAACGTGTAGGGTGCTAACAGACTTTGGATGCAAATGTGTAGGGTGCAAATGTGAAAGGGCGTGAACATGGTTGGGCGCGAACGGACCCAGATTCGTATATTTACGAGTCTTCCTATGGATAGAACCAAGTGCCTGTGACTTGCAGTCAATTATCAAGGGGTGAGTCTACACTAGCAGAATACATACATACAAGGTCATGTTTTTCTCTGGCTGTTTATGACGTCTTTACACTAAATCCATTGTATGTTGGATGTGTACATATTGATTGTTTAGACTTAGAGGCATGATTTTTTTATTAGTTGTTAGTGGCTTTGAACTAGCTGTCAGATAACTGTGAGTACTCTCAGATCTGTTCATTGTGTCTTTTTGTGTTGGGATGTATAAGTATGCGGCCACGTCCACTTGTATTTTTTGTCTATCTGGTCCGAGAACACAATTAATTCATAGTGCATTTCTTTTAGAACATAAATGAAAATTTAAAAAATCCCACCTGCGCTTTCTCAATGAAATTTTTACAGTGTGTTGTACTATTTTTGGAACAAATTATATTAAAATTATAGAAAACGTCATCGCCTCTAACTCAAAATATGGACAATTTTGTGTTTAGGGTGTCTCAAAATCTTTTGACAGCTTCCAAAGTGCTAATTTTTAACCTTTTTCAGCTGGACCAAATCACTACTTTCCTGTAAAATTCTGAACCCAAACTTTTTTGCAGTGTTATTTCACCCCCCTACTTACAATTTGAGGCATTAAACATGGAATAATAAATTTGGAAGGGGTATAAAAATTAATTGCAAGTAACCCACTGTTAACACTAGGGACTATATTCGTGAACAACGAAAATCAAGGGACGCCAATTGTGGTCTCGGACCATCTGATGAGTTAAGCCTTTTTCAACTGATTTTTATAGTTCGTTCTTATGGTGTACTGTTATACCACTGTCCCAGGTTAGGGGAGGGTTGGGATCCCGCTTTAATACATGTTTAACCCCGCCACATTATTTATGTATGTGCCAGTCCCATGTCAGGAGCCTGTAATTCAGTGGTTGTCGTTTGTTAATGTGTTACATATTTGTTTTTTGCTATTTTTTTTCACATAAATAAGGCCGTTAGTTTTCTTGTTTGAATTGTCTTACATTGTCTTATCAGGGCCTTTTATAGTTGACTATGCGGTTTGGGCTTTGCTCATTGTTGAAGACCGTACGGTGACCTATAGTTGTTTCAAATGTTTGTTTCATTTTGGTCTTTTGTGGAAAGTTGCCTCATTGGCATTCATACCACATTTTTTTTTATATACATGCTACCCTACATTCCCAAAAAATCAGATGAAAACAGCTCTTCACCTGATAACTCACATTTAGTTTCAGGCAACTTAGAGCATGCTTTTATATTTTCAAATGTCAAATATAAACTCACGAGACATTACGCAACTTTCCCGCCATACATAATTATTTTACTACGGTTGTGGCGTTTACATATGTTTTTCTAAGCTAAGAAAAGTCTTATCAACTAATTGGGACTGATGACAGAAAACTGATTAACCATAACCTGAAATTATCACAAAAACGAAGCTCACCTTACCTTTAAAATATTAAATGGGAAATCAAGCTCGGGACGACAACGAAAAAACAAATTTTAGTGCTATTTTAAATCTGTTGACTCCGATCTATAACCGCAATTGTCGGGATCAGGGGATTTCTTTAAAAAATGGTATAAATTAAGTTACAAATAAATATATCAATTTTATGGTCCATCTCCGCAGGAACATATCACTAGTATTTCTATTGAATTCAAAGGATGTTCAGGATAATCAGTTGAACAAATCCTTGAAAGTTCGGTTGATGACACTCATGACCACAGGCACCTTATTATAATAAGGTATATAGGATTTTTTTTTCTGAGACAAGTGCCTGTGCTCATGACTACAAAACAACTGAAGAATAAAATAACATCGATACAAACATGTACATATCGAGTTGAATTGCTATTAAAAGATTACAAATTAATATTGCAAAAAACTCAACACGAGTAACTAATATAGCCGACATGGTGACAGTTTATCATGGCTCTGAAGGGATATTGCAAATTGGTGTTTCATTAACGTCCAACGACAAATATTTGTAAGTATATATATCAAATAGGCAGAAAAGTAGCAACACAATCCAACCAAATAAGATATATATAATTAGCCGTCAAAATATCATACCAGGTTCTTTTACAGAAAGATCACATTCTTTTACTATCATGAAATGTACATATAGACCTAGTCCTATAACATATGACTTCGCATTCTTATTCAATTTTAAACGTTTTTATACTGATATTTTCATTTTTTATTTTTTTGGAATGCTCGGGTGGCACATTGATAGTAAACACAATATCAGAACAATTCATAGAAATAGTAAATAATGCCCCCGAGGTCATATGTTATAGGACTACATATAGAACTATAGCTATATATATGTCGTGTACAAGATGCGATTTTATACAGGTTATAACATGTACAAAAATGTTGTACATTTTATATCTTGTATAATGCAAAAATACAAGTTATAACATGTACAAAAGTACCTCATACATGTTATAATCTGTACAAAATATGGCTTGAAAATGGTTTCAACTTGTACAAAATTTAAGATTAATCTTAATGAAGTCAAAAATACATTTAAATTCACCAATGCATAAAGAACAACAAAAATAATTTTTCTGTAGAGGACAATGAACACAAAATTTCAGAAATATATGTTTCATGACTTATGTTGTCAAAATGTGTTTTTATGTAATTGTATGTTTTATGCTTTCCATCATGGCTTAAATAAGTGTGACACTATTTACTAAAAGCTTGCATTTCCCCAATGACAATTACATTATATACTACTAACTAAATTCATCCAAAAAATTTAAGAACAATGACTTATAATTTTGGGTAATACTCCTCCCTCTCCTTTTATAGCATGCAAAGACTAAAACAATTTCTCATATGCTTACTCTATAAAAGCAAGAGAAAGCTGAAATAGTTTAATTGGACCACGCTTCATTGTCAATATATTTGGATCTACTCTTCAACATTTTTGGCCATCAGCATGACTTATGTAAATTTGTTACTCAATTTTTATTTTATAAACTATGAGATCATTGCATGAGGCGAATGTCATTTTGATTGTTTTTAAATATATATCCTCTACTTTGAAAGCATTTATTTCTGGCCTTTGGATATTGTCTGCTCCATCGGCAGTTTTTTTTTTTTTAGACACATACCCCATTCCCATTCTCAATTTTATTTGTACCCATTCCCATTCTCAATTTTATTTGTACCCATTCCCATTCTCAATTTTATTTGTAAACACATCTATCCTGGCTATCCTCAGACATATATATCTTATGACAGGTCTTAGCAATGCTTCAAAATACCGACCCCTGGACATTAAAGGTATCAAAAAAAGGACAAAACACACTAGCATGAAGGAATAATAAAAAAGTTATGAAAATATTATTGAGGTTAATTACATCTGTTGTAATAATAGAAACATATCCTTATTTTTCAATTTTGTACAAGTTGAAACCATTTTTCAGCAATATTTTGTACAGGTTATAATTTACATGTACGAGGTACTTTTGTACATGTTATAACTTGTATTTTTGCATTATACAAGTTATAACATGTACAATATTTTTGTACATGTTATAACCTGTACAAAATCGCAACTTGTACACGACATATATATAGCTTGTCAGGCGCGAATCCAGAAAGGGGGAGAGGGTACGGGGGGTTGGAACCCCCTTTTTTTTGGACGATCAATACATTTGAATGGGGACATGTAACTGGACCCCCCCTTTTTTTGTCTTGGGTTAGGACCCCCCTTTTTAAAATGGCTGGATCCGCCCCTGCTTATTATTGTTTGTGAAACTTACCTTTATTGTGTATTTGCCTGATTTACATAACAAAACGGTTTCGACACAAAATAATTTAGATTGAGCTATTCGTATACACCACGTGCACATACCATGGAAAATTTTAACACAAATAATTCTTTGACACCAACTTGATGACATAGAAAATAGGGCACCATACGGCATCAACAATGAGAAAAAAATCATACCACATAGTCAGCTATAAAAGGCCCCGAAATAACAAATGTTAAACAATTAACAATTATTTAACGAGAAAACTAACAGCCCGATTTATATACAAAACCATGAGGACAAAAAACAAATGGAATGCACAGTAACAAATAACAAACATTAAAATAAAAGCACCTGGCTTGGGACAGACACATACAGAAGGAAATTAAGGGTTAAATATGTTTGTGGGCGGCCAACATTCCCCCTAACATGGGACATTGGTGTATCTCCACAATATAAAAGAAAACAAATCCGCTGAAAAGGACTTAACTCACAAGACTGATACAAAGAAGAAAAACAAGAAACAAAAGCACAGACCGGGTTTGGCAGGGTAGTTATACATCCCAACTCTGGTGGATAGTTGTCTCATAGGCAATCATACCCCATCTCCTCATAATGACATTAATGTCAAAAAATGTGTCTGTGTTAGGATTACGGGTCTTCCTTTGGACTGTTACCTTGTGAACTAGCATATTCAAAATCCGGTTCAGGGTGTATGTCTTGTTAAAAGCAGAGTTAATAAATATCCATATCATAGTAGCATGTATCCGTCATGATATGCATGTAATAGTTTCCACTGAACTCAACCATCGTCATCATTGACTTTTCATTTTCAAACCATCTCTTGTGTTCATCTAATACAGCTGTTAAAACCTGTTGCACGCCAGGCTAATCTATAATTTCGTTGTTTCTTGTAATTCTGCATGTATCTTGATTCTCTGCTCAATATTTCAAAAATTTCACTATATTCGAAACTACTCATCTTTAAAATCAAATAACTGACCTTCGAAATTTTACATCCGATGATAAACAAGGTTGTCAGATTTGATGAATTAATCTTATTTTTGTCTTTGCATTGTATTTTTTTTTCATGTTTTTGTTCGAAAAAACTTCAAATGCACATCAATAGATCAGTTCTTTCTGTTTTGCGTAGGCTTTGTTATATCCACGAAGACATTAATTAATTTTTCCATTTTTGTCTCTGACAAGTAAATTTACTATTTTAAAATACAATTATTAATCGTGTTTGATTTCATAGATAATGATTTGTTAAAAAACCAACTTTTATTATTTACATTTTACAGTGAAAAGCTTGTTATCTACTATTTCAGCTACTTAATAAATTTCCTTTTCTCACGAACCAATTTTGAAAGCTAAGCAACGGATTTTACTGCATTTTCTCACCCGAGAGTCACAGCGAAGCCTTCAATCCGGAGTAAAAAATCTTGCGCTTCATGAAAAGTTATAGATAAACCATAGTCTAAACGTCTTGAATGGAATTCCTTGCTAGATGCCGATAATCCAAAATCTTTGCAGGGAGACTTTGATTCGCACAGCAGATAAGACTACAATAGTAAAACAACAAGTCCTTACTACATTCGAGGCAATTTGAATTAAATCTAAGATTGTCATTATTATTCAACAAGATCTAGGGAATACATTTTAAACCACCTATAATTCTGCAACATGCTTTAACATTTAATTACAATGCTATTTAAGGGTTGAAACTTGTTACAAAATGATTTAAAGAGTTGGGTATCATGTGGATATTAGATTTTCCGACAGGAAAGTCAAGCAAATATTTCAAAAACATTTTTGTTTATTTTATTGAATGTTCTTATCAATGTCAACGTAAAGTAAGTTAAGCACAATCATTATAAAACCTGATAGGTAATGATTACTTATAACTATATTTCTTTGGGTTTTTTTGCTTTTGTGCCAATTAACATTTTATTTGCACCAAAACAGTTCATTGTCTTTGAGCCAACAATACAGAAAATGGTTAAATAATAGATCTTTATTGGAAATATTAGTTTTCTCGTTTGAAGTTTTTTACATTTGTCATAGCTGATTATGCAGTATGAGCTTTTGTAATTTTCAAAGACCATACAGTGACCTATAAGTGTTAATTTCTATGTCATTGGCAATCATACCACATCTTCTTATTTTATAGTGTAATAATCATGTAAAAACAAAATTGTGATAACATAGTATAACATATTGGTGATAAATTATATTCACCAATAAACCAAAATTATAACATTAAAGACATTAAACCCTTTTGAATTTTTTTCATACTGGGATTGTAGATTTTGCTTCTCTATTTGACAGTGGTTAACTGTATCATTTACAGCGGATTCCAGTGAGTGTGTAGCGAAAGGTAATATCTTTGGTTAGCTTGCTTGTTAGATGAACCGCGAAGTCATTATTATGTCAGGTGTTCTACCCACCTTTCGAAGTAGCATAGTCCAACCGACAGATCGATTGGTTTTCTGTCGGATTAGTCTATTCTTAAAGTAGGATAGTTTACATAACCTAACAATAACTTCACGGTTCAGCTAACAAGCAAGCTAACCAAAGATACTACCTTTGGCTACACACTCAATGGAATCTGCTGTAACGGTGTTGCTGTGCTACATTTGTTGTGATTCTGACTTTGCACCTTGCAACTCTATTTATACGTTTTATATTCTTTTTTTTAATACATCATATTTCCTTCATTTCATGTCTTTAAAAATCACAAATGCATTTCCTTCGATATTTTTATCCGAATTAACTAAGTCCAATTGTCACCTAGAACATAAAAAAAACATTTTTCACCAGTTTTATACGAGCAATCAGTATGAACTCACTTACTTACCCAATGAGGAATGGGTGATTCTCTAAAACATTTCTTATACGAGCCTCGCATTCAGGATTCAACTTGCATCAAATTAGTTATATTCCACCTTTAAATTGGCGCAAAAGTAATACTTATTCAGTTAAGCGCAAATGAAATACGATCCTGTGGCGACAATGACTTTTACTGCATTTTTCAATAAACAGCTTCGCCACAAGCACGTGATACGCCCGTCGTATTGTGTGTGAAGTTTTAAGTAAAAATCATAAAAAGTTTCAGAGACACGACGCGACATGATGTGACCCCCCCCCTTTTTTTTTTACAAAAAGAGTCGATTACTCTTAAATCGTTTTTAAATCATCATAAAAAAATATACAGATCTTTAGATTATTATAACTAAGAAGAGTGTAAAGTTTTAAACAATATTCATAAATTGTTTTGAGATACGGCGCGACATATTAAAACCCCACTTTTCTTTACCAAAATAAAAACAATTTCTCAAAAATAAAATTTTGAATCATCACCAAAAGGTATAAAGATCTTTAGATTAATATAGCTGAGCAGTGTGTTCAGTTTTAATCAATAATCATACATGGTTTTTGAGATACGGCGCGACATGTGAACCCCTCCCCCCCTTTTTTTAACAAAAAAACTCAATAACTCTAAGATATAACATTGAATCATCACCAAAAAGTATGTACAGATCTTTAAATTATATAGTATAGTGTTTTTAAATACATCTGAAAAAGTGAATTATGTACTGATATTCTTTTGACAAAAAAAATCTGAATTAGTATTGTCTGGTAGAGTCTGAAACTTCATCCAGCAAGATAAAAATTAGATAACTTCAGGCTGGCTTTTCTGATTATATAGTAATATTATCCCATGGAATTCAACGCTAAGTATCTACATAAAACTATTTTTTAATCTGAAATCTCCTTCACTTTTTTTTTTTTAGACAAACAAGGAAATAATTGCATTTTCGTTGATAAAACTATTTTTACTATTTATATATGTGTCACACTTATTGCATTGCAAAGATATGTAGATTGCTATGAATCTACTTATGTAAACTATTAGTAGTGGGAAGAGACGACAAAACATTAGAAAGAATTTGTTGTCACAAATATACCTTTTGAATAAGCCAACATATGTTTAAACTTCCCGTGGTTTCGAACAAACAAGTCTATTTTTATTGATCATTTATTGTAAGTAAACAATTTACCTGTGTACAAGTCCATATCATACGGTTACATGTAAGTTGTGTGAAACGTGGGTGATTCACATAATTATACAGGTTAAAAAACACAGAGCATCCGTAGTTACTTGAAGAAGAAAAAAATGGCTGACAAACTAGCAGAACTGAGAGCGAAATGTCTAGAGCGAGGAGCTGGTGGAATACACGGCATTGGCAGGTAATTTTAAAGCATTGCTGACTTTCACATTTTTCAAGCGTACCAACAATTTTAAATTGATAACTGCTTTTAGCCTGGGGTTTAAATATGTCTTGACTGAAACTAGAACGTAGTATTTATGCGTTTTACTTTTAGAAATGATCATTACTTGGTGGTTGTGACATTGTTTTAGACTACGTGTTTAATATTTTCTGAGTTGAAAGACCTCGGGAATTGGAATCATTACTGATTATGACAACATGCACAAGTCGAATAAAATGATAAAGCTACTATAAAAAAAATTGAACAGAAACTTGTCTGCCTCAGAAAGTAATCTCTCGACGGTCGATCTCTTGGACCATTCAGTTTGTTTAAAGCAACACACAACTTACATTTCAAATGGGTGTTAGCCAAAATATCATTGTCTATACCCTTCCGAAGCACCTGAGATCACATCAGTTATCGGTGGGGTTCGTGTTGCCTATTTTTTTGTTTTCTATGTTGTGTCATGTGTACTATTGTTTGTCTGTATTATTTATACCCTTCCGGAGCACATAAGATCACACCAGTTTTTGGTGGGGTTCGTGTTGCTTATTCTTTGGTTTTCTATGTTGTGTCATGTGTACTTTTGCTTGTCTGTTTGTCTTTTTCATTTTTAGCCATGGCGTTGTCAGTTTATTTTCGATTTATGAGTTTGACTGTCCCTCTGGTATCTTTCGTCCCACTTTTATATAAAGAAAACTATACTTGGTGCTCCAAGTAACCAATATTGTCCACCTTTCAGTTTGCATAAAATGTATATAATGCAATGAGAACATTTAAAATAGTTCCCAGCTATTAAAACGCAAAATGAAAAAATAATGTCATCTTTCAAGTGTAATGTCTCCTATACAATGCTATATTAGTCGACTAATGATTGTAGGCAAGTGACTTACAGTTTCTCTAAATCTTGAACAGTTACTACGAAAAAAAAATCACAAAGAGTACATACATCGTCATTCAACGGCAAACACTCGGTAAAGAGACATTTATTTTCTATATTGAGTAACCTGCATGATTTTTTTTTTCTTTTTCTGTGAACGAGCTTTTGGTAACTGCGAGCCCTCTCAGATTTTCACTCAGTTGTGTCTCAGGGGGTTTGTAAGTTGGTTTTGAGTTTTATATCGATCAGATAAGTAAGCTTGTTCTTTTTAGTTAATTAGTTTATTAGAATGGTGAGGGGTTTATGAAGAGTTTCAGATCCTGAATTGTACACTCATTCGAAATAAATTACAAGAACACATCGTTTTATTTTAAACTTAAAATTGTAGGTTATGCAAAGAACAATTGTTAAAAAAAGAAACGTCGATTCCCTTTTGTTTTAAACAGTTAGTGCATAAAAATCTCAGGTGACAAGCATTATGTACATTTATATATTATATACCATATGATAATGTGGTTCATAAATGTTGTCGCTTCTCTTTTTTATATAGTCTAGACCGTTGGTTTTCCTGTTTGAATTATTTTACAATAGTTTCTTTGGGCCCTTTATAGCTTGCTGTTCGGTGTGAGACAAGGCTCAGTGTTGAATGCCGTACTTGACATATAATTGTTAACTCTTTATACATTGTGACTTTGATGTAGTGTTGTCTCATAACACATTTTATTTTATATTAGCCGTCGAAGACATGTTCCTGTAATGTTTGACATTATGAAATGTCAGAAAATACAAATTAATCACTCAGTTAATTTTGATGTTGTAGAACTTTTCGAAATATTGACGACGATGGTAGTAAATCTCTTAGTCTTGAGGAATTCAGATATGGTCTAAAAGACTTTGGCCTTAGCTTTCCAGAAAGTTCTGTGCAAGAGTTGTTTACCTACATTGACAAAGATGGCAGCGGTACAATTCGATTTGATGAATTCCTACAAGCAATAAGGGTAACTATCATATTATAAGACGCGAAGGCAACTACAAGTGTTAACATTTTAATCTCTTTTAATTGTAGCTATTTTAAGCGGCAGTAAATTATACTTAGCGAATGTGAGAAAGACCTTTTGGTATTCTGCACAAAATTGCTGAAGTGGTCTGTAAAACTCGCTCTCCCCCGGTTTTTAGTCTCATACTAAAAAGTTGTTTTTTTTCTGACCTTTGCCCTGCTACTGTCTAAATATATTGCTTGACCTACACGACCAATCAGATTTTTGTTTAATTTCGTTAGTTAATATATGGTAACAGTAATGCTTAATAAACTAATGGTGAAATACATAAACAATTTAAAACACAAGATAGGCGAATAGGTTGATAGATAAGTATTCCCTTATTATCAGAGGTCAACTTTGCCTTGTTTACTTTACCTTCCAGCCTCCTATGTCGCAGACTAGAATCTCAATCATCAACGAAGCATTTAAAAAGTTTGACAAAAATGGTGATGGTGTAATCTCCGTAGCTGACCTCAAGGGTGTTTACGATGCAAAACACCACCCTAAATACAAGAGTGGACAAATGACAGAAGACCAAGTTTTTAGAGAATTTCTTGACGTGTTTGACCATGGTGTTAAAGACGGAAAGGTGAGTTACCATTTTTTTGTTATGTAGTTTGTTTCAATGTAAATTCTCATGTTCGATTTTCTACCATATGTTTTTTCCGTTTGTTATAGCAAGAAATAATTAAGCGATTAAAAGAATCTTTAATCTCAAATTAATCAACAATCATATTCATTATATGCAAAACATACTGCATTTTATAGAAATAAAAAAAATAGTCGAAGCATGCACAAAAACTAGTTTCATTATCTAAATTGGGGTAACTGACCACAGCTGTTTTAAAAGTGTTATCGTACGATACGTCAAAGTGTAATAACCTATCGCACGAAAGTGTAATTGCAGATGTATGGTCAGTTTCCTTCGGTTTGTTCGATCGGAGCACCAGAATTGCCGGAAAGTGGACGTGCACAAGTTGATGATATATTTTTTGATAATATAACATGCATCCATAAAATCGAATTCAGCAATGAGGGTAATTTCAATACATAATTTGAAAGATAAGTGCTTATGTGTTGGCAGTTCTCTGTGAGTTAAAAAAAAAGAACATGCAGTGAAATTTGTCTACACCTGCATGTCTGTATTTTGCAACAATTATGCAACAAAATTCAATCATTTAATTAAAGTTTGTCAATTGTTCATCTTTCTTCTGATCTACATTGAGTCTATATTGTTCTGTTTAACTTTATTTTTTATGTGACCTAGGTGACCAAAGAAGAATTTATCAATTACTACAGTGGTGTAAGTGCCTCTGTAGATACTGACCAATACTTTGTGGAAATGATGAGAAGTGCATGGAAAATGTAGGGAGACTGTTCAATAGGAACTTCAACATTAAGACAAAGGATGGTCGATATTTAATACTTCTGCAAGCAGTAGGGACGGCGATATACTAGTTGATGAGATTTGTTGAGCAACAGCTAGATGCAGTGAATAATATTTACCTCATCCTAGATCAAAATGTATATTATGTAGGAATTATTCATGTCTGCCCATCTTTCTATGTATGTCTGGCTCATAGTTTGTCAATACAACGAAGGATATTATGATATGCATTTAATAACTGTTTCCTAACATCAGATTGTATCATAAAGAAAGGAATTTAAATAATTATAAAGGTAATTAGCTTTGGTTAATTTGCTACCCTTATAGATTTGTATACCTCATTTTCAAATATGAAAAGTCTTGCCCAGCTAAAAACTTCATGTATTTCAAACTATATTAAAATCAAAATTAAATGACTAGTCACTTACCTAGTTCAATTTTACTCAACCAACACGCAAACATGCATTGTTGTTTCCCGTTCACAACTTTTTAAATCAGTGGAAGTATATCTATAGAAATGTGTTTCAGAAGGTCATTTTCACCGATTTTGTTTGTCTGTCTCAGAACTTTTTAAATGCATCAATATATATTAATGATAATTTGTATTAACTGTTCCAATCCCTGAAATTACTGTCAATAATGTTCATATATGAGGTTAAAATGTTTCTGAGAATTCAAGTTTACAACTAGCAATGCTAGGGTTAAGTTGAATAAGCCGAACGTATATATTTCCAGTTATAATTCCATTTTATTGACAAAACTTGGTAAGCAACCCAAACAGACATACTAAGTCAACATGACAATAATTGGGAGCCAGCAAAATTTGTAATTATGAACATATCAATGATAACTCAAGTCAACACAAAAATGAAAAAAGTAAGTTATTATAGACAACCTTATGACATTCAACAATGAGGTAAACTCACAACGCATAGTCGGCTATAAAAGGCCCCAACATAAAAAATATGAACCATTTGGAATAAGAAAACTTGAAACATTATTCACAACTATAAAGATAAGAAGATGTGGTATGATTGTCAATGAGACATCTCTACCGAAGACCGAATGACATAAAAGTTAACTACTACAGTTCACTGAACGACCTTCAACAATAAGCTAACCCCTTCAACCATAGTCAGCTAAAAAATTGACAAATGTAAAACTGAATTCAAACGAGAAAAGTAATGTTTATGAATATATGAAACGCAGCAACAAATTACAACCGCTGAATTACAGGTACAAAGAGAATGTGGCCCACCCCTGCTTACCTGGGACAGAGGTGAAACAGCACATCATATGAACAAACTATACAAATCAGTTGATTTACACTTTACACGTCAAATCGTTACCAATAAAGGCAACAGTAGTATACCGCTGTTCAAAACAGAAAAGCGTCTAACGAAAACACTGACCGGTTTTCGAAGGATATTCATACATTCCCTCTAAAAAGACACCAAGCCAATACGAGCTTATAAAACATCCTAATTGACTTAGTTGTAAAAACGTCATTAACAGTAAGAGAAGCAAATGACCATGTGCAATACCAAAATACAGATTGTAGAACCAGGAATATGCATATGTGTATAACAATACTATTAGTTTGATTTTTATCGAGCCTGTAACTATAAGAAACTATAAGCAAAAGAATAACTATATTTTTTGTATAAAGTTTTTGTAAGGTAAACATGCATTTTAAGAGTAAGATTATCCGACATTGATCTCATTTTATTGGATCAAGTTAATTGTATTTGATAATTGTTATGGAGCTTTGTATTTAGAACTATCAACAATATACCAGTAAAGCAGGCGAGACATTTCAACATGTGCATGCACTCTTGTTAATTGACTAATAACACAATCAATATTTTACCAATAATTACAGTTTATAGAATAACTTTATTTAAATGAAGAATTTGGTAAAGGCAATTTACGAAAAACAAATACGATGGACATTGAATTTCCAAGTTCCTGACTTTGTTTAGGCATATATATAATGTTAATGGTAGTTTCTTATTTTAAAGCAAATACTTAATTCATCACATGTTCTACAATAGCAAACAATTTAGTTGTTTTTCAAGATTCATCAATGTATTTGATAACATTTAGAGATATGTTCACTTGTTGAATCTCACATGTTCAATTATCTTAAAGTTGACATCATGTTTTGGACTTTGTCACTGTAAATAAAATTAAAGTTGTAAGACTTATAATGTACCCATATGTCGAACAGCGTCTATACTGTCATGGTCGTGTGCCATTTATCAAAGGAAATCTATGATTCAGGGCATCACAAAAAGAATACACATATTATTGAACGAAGGTAATTCTCACACACACATATATGAATATGATGTTTGCTGATTTGATAAAGCCTTTTCAATAGCCTAAAAGGTAAAATTTTAAAACTGAAATAACAAAGTGTCGAGTTTCATTAAAATGATAAGACTCACACAGTCAAACGGAATTTTTAAATAAAGGAAACAGTTGTATACATAAAGGCAACAATAATATACATAAAGGCAACACTAGTATACATAAAGGCAACACTAGTATACATAAAGGCAACACTAGTATACATAAAGGCAACACTAGTATACATAAAGCAACAATAGTATACATAAAGGCAACACTAGTATACATAAAGGCAACACTAGTATACATAAAGGCAACACTAGTATACATAAAGCAACAATAGTATACATAAAGGCAACACTAGTATACATAAAGGCAACACTAGTATACATAAAGGCAACAATAGTTTACCGCTGTTCGAAAGTCATAAATCCCGTGTTTAAAAGTCATAAATCGATGAGAGAAAACAAATCCGAGTTACAAAACTGAACTAATGGAAATACATCAACTATAAGAGTACAACAAAGGAACAACAGGAATAACGAAGTGCAACAAAAACAAACGCCAACATATGCAGAAAAGAACTTTTTGATAACAAATGCCATATATAAATTCAAAAGTAGTAAACCGCATTTCGACAGTCATACATCGATTGAAAGAAAACAATTCTAGGTTATAAAATAAAACGGAGGGAAACACACCAACCATAAATCAGGAATATTATTTCCTGACTTGGTACACGACATTTTAAGATACTGTTACATTTTCAAAATAAAAATTATTCTCTACAAATGTCAAACTAAAAGTCACAAATTTCCTATACCAAGACCCTGTATTAAAGTTCGCTTTAGCTTGTTTTAAGCTCATTTTTAGACCGTTCTGCAGACCGTGCATTTGTTCATGATTAATTACACCAACTTCTTTTGAACACCGGGAATAGTTGTCACATAGGCACTAAATACTAAACACGCGAACATCGTCTTATTATTATTTTTAGTCTAAAATCCATACAAAGAATAGTATATTAGATTTTTGTCGAGCCTTCGACTTGAGTTGAAAAAAGCGAGACATAGCGATCCTACATTCCGTCGGCGTCGGTGTCGTCGGCGGCGTCCACAAATATTCACTCTGCGGTTAAATATTTTGAAATTTGAAAAACTTACTGAAATATCCGGGATTTCTACCAAACTTGGACAGAAGCTTTTTATTGTTCAACAGAAAGTATCCAAGAGTAAATTTTGTAAAAATAAAATTCCATTTTTTTCGTATTTTACTTATAAATGGACTTAGTTTTTCTGACAGAAACCATAACATTCACTCCTAGGTTATAGTTTTTAAAATTTAAATAACTTTCTTAAACCACCTTGGAATTCTACGAAACTTGGCTAGAAGCTTGTTTATGATTAAAAGATAGTATCCAGAAGTAAATTTTGTAAAAATAAAATACCATTTTCCTGTATTTTACTTATAAATGGACTTAGTTTTTTTCAGTTAACATTACATGCAGTTTGCAGTTAAAGTTTTTAAAATGTTTTAAAGGTTCTTAAACTAGCCTGGATTTTTACCAAACTTGGACCAAAGCTTCTGACAATCAAAAGACAGTATCGAGAGGAATAATTATTTGATTTTTTTCATCATTTTTGTTGAGTGTGGGATTAACAGCAAAAGTAGGCGAGACTCTGGGTTCCGCAATACCCTTACAATTTTTTAGAATAAGTAAAATTGAGAATGGAAATGGGGAATGTGTCAAAGAGACGACAACCCGACCATAGAAAAACAACAGCAGAAGGTCACCAACAGGTTTTAAATGTAGCGAGAAATCTTCGCACTCGGAGGCGTCCTTCAGCTGACCCCTTAACAAATATATATTAGTTCAGTGATAATGAACGCTATACTAATTTCCAAATTGTACACAAGAAACTGAAATTGAAATATATCAAGACTAACAAAGGCCAGAGGCTCCTGACTTGGGACAGGCGCAAAAATGCGGCGGGGTTAAGCATGTTTATGAGATATGAACCCTCCTTCAATACCTCTAGTCAATGGAGAAAAGTATACGCATAACAATACGCACATTTTAAATTCAGTTCAAGAGAAGTCCGTGTCTGATGTCAGAAGATGTAACCAAAGAAATAAACAAAATGACAATAATACATAAATAACAACAGTACATACTTTCTGTGTTCTTCTAAAAATGAGACGAATTCATTAAAAACCATGTTAATGAAACCAGGTATACAGACAGAGACACAGATTATGTTATTAACCAATCAATGTGTCCTATGAATATATACATATAACTTTGTATTTAACAATAACTTTGAATCAAATTATGAAATAAGATGTCTCATCTTTTAATTACTTTAATTTTCAAGTCATTTGTTTAGATTTGATGTACTTTTAAGGACACCGCTGACTAGTCTGGCGATATCGTACAGTTACCGTTCGATTTTTTATGTCTGTTTGTTTGCACTTCTATATCATAGAACTATTCACAATTCCATTAACCCGTTTCCATCATTTTCATGCACGTACACGGGTTGTCTTATCCAAGGCATAGATTACCTTTGCCGTATTTGGCACAACTTTTTGGAATTTTGGGTCCTCAATGCTCATCAACTTTGTATTTTTTTTTAGGCTTTATGATATAACTATTTTGATCTGAGCGTCATTGATGAGTCGTATGTATAAGAAACGCTCGTCTGGATTATCAAATTATAAGCCTGGTACCTTTGATAACTATTTATAACACTGGGTCGATATCAATGCTCGTGGACGTTTCATCCCCGATGGGTATCACCAGCCCAGTAGTCCGCACTTCGGTGTTAACATGACTATCGTTGATATGGTCATTTTTATAAATTTCCTGCTTACTAAAGTTTGAAACTTTCAAAAATGCTAAGGATTGTCTTATCCCAGGCATAGATTACCTTTGCAGTATTTGGCACAACTTTTGGAATTTTGTGTCCTAAATGTTCTTCAACGTTGTATATGTTTGGTTCTATAACCAATTTGATCTGCCCATCACTGATGGGTTTTATGTAGACAAAACGTGCGTTTGGCGTATTAGATTATAAGCCTGGTACCTTTGATAACTATTTACACCACTGGATGGATACCACTGCTGACGTTTTCTTGATATCAATTGATTTCCATTTTTTTAACTTAACTATTTGACCTGTCAGTGTTTACGTTAAGTTTGTTTTGCATGTTCATTCATAGTAAAATGATCTAAAATAACGATCCATTGCTTATCTTATATATTCACATTATGAGATAAGGAGAAACCAATTATTGCATAGAAGTAAGGCAATATATATTATATATCAAATTATATAAGCTATATGTCTGTTAGATTAAGTAACCTATATAGTTTTTAATTCGTTTGTGCATTTATTTTCATATATTCCTGACTTGGTACAGGCATTTTCTTTTTAAGAAAATTGTGGATTGAACCTGGTTTTAAAGCTAGCTTAATCTCTTACTTGTATGACAGTAGCATTAAATTCCATTTGAGCTATTGCCATCAATGAGTGTCGTTGTTGTCTTACGTCGTCCGTTATAATCCTTCGCGTTCTAGATTTTTTTAAATATTTTCTCTGAAACCAGTAGAAAAATTTCAATTACACACACAAAGGCTTAATTGGTATAAGGGTACAAGCTTTGTGATTTAATGACTTATCTACTAACATTTAAACTATATCATAATAGAAAAATACATGCAAATATAATCGAAAGAGAAAATTTGATATTGGAAAAAGGCTCAGAATGTTTATATTAACAAAGTAAGTCGGTAAATGCAAGTAATCGAACGATTCCTTATATAAGATATTGTCAATGTGACAATTTGTCGTTTTTGTCTGATATCTCGAAACTTTAATAGATAGAAACTTTAATATTAAAAATTACCAGTAATATAAGATCTGTAGTAATGCTAAGCATTACAGAAACCGTTAAGAAGCTACGGCCAATAAACGATTATTTCGATTTAGATAAATGCGCTTTTATATACTATATTAAAAAAGCATTGTAAAAGACAGACATTGTAATTGGCCAAACGATCATCAATTCGTTTAAAGCCATTGATCTAAGGTGAGGCGGGACTTTATGAGAAAAAAATGGACCCTTGTTTCATTAATAACTAACGTGATGAAGGTACTGCAGTTTTAATCGAGACATTGCGCTATGATAAACTAATATTTTTATCTTCAAACTCATTTACAATTTGGATTACATATACAACTGGTTAATCTTAGGTTTAAAATAATGCATTTTTTCAATAATATTTTTTTTAAATTTTAGTCATACTTATTGCATGTTTCAATATAGCATATTATGAATTGTCTTACCATGAATCATAGTGTAAAGAAATAGTAAATGTGAAAGAATTGATTTGTCATGAGTACAAATGAATAAGCAATTTGTATATCCTTTGATAAATCACGTCGTTTCACATTATTATTTTATTGATCTTAGTAATTTATTTCAAGAAAACAACTTTTACATAAATGTTTATCCATGGGTGAGCTCGGTTGGCGTGTTCGGAACCCGAGTCATCTGTTTCTCCATTCTCATGGCGTTTCATGCTAAATCCATGGGATTGTATTTTGACAAATGAGCAACAAGGCATTATTGAAACTGGCTTCCCATTGTTTAAGGCTGCATCTATTTGCTTTAGCGAGAGAAAGAAACACATACCACGTTTAAGGTCCAAACAAAAATAACCTACTTACATTATTGAAAACACATGGGACAATTACTGTTAAGTGGTAGTCGGACAAAAATAAGATGTAGTTAATTTGCGTATTTTCCTTAAAATAATGCTTTATATGAAAAATTACGTAGACATATAGTAAACCAAAGTTTTGTACAGTAAGCTTGCATTTATTTAAATGATCATCAATTTGTAGTTTTCATTGCCCTTACTTTCAGTTCCATGCTGCGCCATTTTGTATTCTGTTTGCAAATTATTTCTTTTATGAGCCTTTGGAGGGCATTTAAAGCACATGTTGTCATTTTGTAATTAACATCTGGTTGATTTCTTGCATTCAGATCTTCTGTAATTCACCAATCGAGCGCAAGCTGTATACTTGAAACGTCAATAATTTGCAGAATTTCCGGTTAAAACACCTGTCTCCCGTAGTTACATGTTAAAATGGCTGACATTCTCATAAATTTGAGGGCCAAAATTTTAGAACGAGGACCAAATGGTTTAAAATGCATAAGCAGGTAAAAGATTTGAAATAATACACATTTTCCTAGTTTAACAACATACATAAGTTTATTTTGAAATAGACATCTCTGCTGCAAGTCTGATTTCTGTTGAGCCTGTGCCTTCTGTAGCAGAAAGCTCGACACAGGGATAGTGATCCGGCGGTCGCAGCAGTGGCGGCGGTAGCGGTGGTAGCGGTGGTGTTAATGAACATCAAAGCTTTATAGTTTAGAAGGTGAATGACATTGTTGCTTCATACTTATATACATATGCCTTATATTATGTAGTTTCCGTCTATCATGTAAACTGTCTTTGACCTCATTTTCATGGTTCAGTGGCTAATTGATAAAAAAATGTGTAATGTTTAATTCTCTCTTTTTATGAGTAATAGGATAACAACATGTAGTATGTGCGTACCTTGCAAGATCTCATGCCTGTCAGACAGTTTTCGCCTGAAACTCGACCTCATTTCATGGATCATTGAACAATATATGTTTTTCGTGGTCAAGTCCATATCTCAGATACTGTGTTCAATAGGTCTACTATATTTGGTAAATAAAATGATTGTAGGGTGTACATGTCCAACTGGCAGGTGTCAATTGACTATGACCTCATTTTCATGGTTGAGAGGTAAAAAAGTTCAGTTTTGTGGTTTGGTCTTATAATACTGTATACAAAAGGTCAATCATATTTGGTGTATGGGAATATTTAACGATGTACATGTCAGTCTGGCAGTTTTATTTGACCTTGACCTCATTTTTACGGTTCTTCCCTAAGTGTTTAGTTTTCTGCTTTGGTTTATTTTACTCAAACTAAAACAAAAGGTCAACTATATTTGGTGTTTGTAATGATTGAAATATTTATATGTCTGTCTGGCAATCATCATCTAACGTTGACCTCATTTCACCACTGATTGGTAATGTAAGTTTTCATGGTTAAGTTTGTTTCTTAGATACTATAAACAATATATGAACTATTGTTAATGCATATATTGATTGTAAGGTGTACATGTCTGTCTGGCATTGATTATCTGACCTTGACCTCATTGTCATGGTTCATTGGACAATGTGTTTTAATTTTCTGAATAAGTTCTTGTCTTGTAAACTATAAACAATAGGTCAACTTTATTTGTTGAATTGAATGATTGAACATGTATTTCCGGTTTGATTTATCTGACCTTGACTTTATTTTCCTAAGTTTATGTGATACTTATAGTTAAGCTTTATTCTAAGGACTATCAACATAAAAATGAATGATCAGTAAAGCAGACGACAAATTTCAGGGAGTACGTTGCATTAAGCCTCGGTCACACCTTACCGGATAGCTCGAACGGATGCCTAACGGATAACTTTTTTTCAATTTTTTCATGTCCGTTAGACGACCGTTCTTATCCGTTAGGCGTCAGTCCATATCCGTTGCATGTCCGTTAAGCGTCCGTTTTATCCGTTGACGTCCGTTCTGTCCGGTGGAAAATTTTGAGCATGTTCAAAACTTTGAACGGACGTCCAACGGATAAAATGTCCGTTGAACGTCCGTTAGGCGTCCGTTAGGCGTCCGTTAGGCGTCCGTTAGGCGTCCGTTTTGTACGGTAATCGTCCGTTTTGTATCCGTTACGTGTCCGTTATGTATCCGTTGGAGATCCGGTAGAATAATTCACCACGGACGTCTACCGGACGCCTAACGGACGCCTAACGGATGTGAAACGGACATTAACGGAAGGGTAACGGATAAAACGAGTGCCTACCGGATGTAAAACGGACAAATGCCAATTGCAATTTCTCATGGTGTATTGCCTTTAATTTTTATATGGTTTATTGCCTTTAATTTTTAGATTATTTTGTTCATCCGTTTTATCCGTTACGCTTCCGTTAGGTGTCCGTTTTATCCGGTACTCGTCCGTTAGATGTACGTTCGACGTCCTTTCTGTCCGGTACGTATCCGTTTCACGTAAGTTAAATGTCCGTTGTGTGTCCGTTAGGCATTCGTTACATGTCCGTTAGTACACCAACGGACTCCCAACGGATACAAATTTTGTCAACGGATAACTTTTTTTTTATCCGTTAGGAGTCCGTTCGAGCTATCCGGTAAGCCTCGGTCACACCTTACCGGATAGCTCAAACGGACGACTAACGGATAAAAAAAAAGCTATCCGCTGACAAAATTCTCATCCGTTGGGAGTCCGTTGGTGTACTAACGGACATGTAACGAATGCCGAACGGACACACAACAGCCATTGAACGTACGTGAAACGGATACGTACCGGACAGAACGGACGTCGAACGTACATCCAACGGAAGAGTACCGGATAAAACGGACACCCAAGGGAAGCGTAACGGATAAAACGGACGAACAAAATATTCTGAAATTAAAGGCAATAAACCAACTAAAAATTAAAGGCAATAAACCATGAGAAATTTCAATTGGCATTTGTCCGTTTTACATCCGGTAGACATCCGTTTTATCCGTTATCCTTCCGTTTCACATCCGTTTTATCCGTTCGGCGTCCGTTAGGCGTCCGGTAGACGTCCGTTGGTGAATTGGTCTACCGGATCTCCAACGGATGCTTAACGGACACGTAACGGATACAAAACGGACGAGTACCGTACAAAACGGACGCCTAACGGACGCCTAACGGACGTTCAACGGACATTTTATCCGCTGGACGTCCGTTCAAAGTTTTGAACATGCTCAAGATTTTCCACCGTACAGAACGGACGTCAACGGATAAAACGGACGCTTAACGGACGCCTAACGGATAAGAACGGACGTCTAACGGACATCAACGGATTGAAAAAAAGTTATCCCTTAGGCGTCCGTTCGAGCTATCCGGTAAGGTGTGACCGAGGCTGTAAGGTGTGACCGAGGCTTTAGCTTATGCTTTTTGAAATGATGGTGTATAAAAATGAGACAGTGTCTTCTATGTCATCATGACCGGCCAATAACCTTTAACTTTTACCTCAAAATACTTAATTAGTTTCACATTTTCGTATCTGGAACAACACATTATATAGAATTAACACATGGCAAGAGTGAAATCTCTTTGTTCTTACTGTGATATAATCTGGATAATGCACAGCAAAGGTATGCATTAACTACCTCAGTTATACTGCACAGTTCATATCTATTTTTACCTTCAGGGGCGGTTCCTTGATTTTGAAAGGGGCGTAATTCTATCAAATTGAAAAAAGTATATCACCGAGTGTAGCGAGACTAAAGAAAATATTAACGATTTTAAGCTAAAACACGATACTTTGTCAATCCAAGGGTTAACGACCACCTGTTTGCCCCCACCCCCGAATCCGCTATCTGACTTGAAATTACGACAAAGCTCATCTTCGTACAAACATCTTGGTTTCTAAATAGGAAAAAGAAAGGTTTCTCATTCCTTTAATTGTTTTTATCTAAGCTGGGACATAAACTATTTTATTATATTTTGTGTACAACGTGAATCTAAATCAGTGTTTTAAAGTTAGAAAGATATTTAAAAATTTTTTGAAAATTTCTGCCAAAAAAAGAAATGTATCAAAGAATATCCGAATAAAAGAAATCTGATTTGGATTAGGTTCAGACTCAATAGAATTTATAACGACTTTTTGAATATCTATTCCTATGAAGGCACTATTTTTGGATCGAATTAATGAGGACCATATTTAATAAAATTGAGAATGGAAATGGGGAATGTGTCAAAGAGACAACAACCCGACCAAATAAAAAATAACAGCAGAAGGTCACCAACAGGTCTTCAATGTAGCGAGAAATTCCCGCACCCGGAGGAGTCGTCCTTCAGCTGGCCCCTAAACAAGTATATATACTAGTCCAGTGATTTAGTCTAGTCTGTTTTATATATGCATATTTTGAATTCTATGCCATTCTACTGAGTACGTCATATAGTATTTCTTGCCAATGTATCAAACAAAGTACCAATAGCCGGGTTTTTAAAATCACTTTGTTAGTAAGGTTTCGCTAATGAATAGAAATATGAATATGAATGTAATATGCACAAAAATCAAAAAAAAAGTATCAGATAATTCAAAAATAAAGTAACTGTGTAAACCTAGTAATTTTATTTTTAACAAATAATCACAACAATACTCTCGAAAATAAAAGGCATTTCATCGAAACAAACTTGTCTATTTTTATTGTAAATACGCATTTCTTTCAAGGAAGTAATTCGTATATTTACCTATATATGTATGTTTCTTGGAAATGTGGGTAGCTCCAATGCTTACCGATATTAATCACATTTTATCCATAGTTTGCTGTTTGTTCAAAGCTGTAATGTGACCTTTAGTTGCTCAAATCAACCTTAATTGGACGATTGAAGTTGTCTCATTGGTAACCAAACCACATATCCTTAATTTATACAAATGGCTATCCAATTTACTGATATAAGGGCAAAATTTGTAGAACTAGGAGCCAGTGGTAAAAACGGTATCAGCAAACAAAGTTTTTAAACATTTTTCTAGGGTAATCTTAAATTGATGCATCTGCTAAAAGTCTAAGTTTTATATCCATATGTACATTCGATTCTATTTAAGGCAATGCCATTTGTTTCCTTTAGGAGAACTGAGCAGTATTCAGGAAATGTAACCTTTCAAGCGTTTTGTACAGCGTGAGCCAAATTACATGTATAAAAGAAGTCTGAATACATCTAATTTTAGTAAATAAGTAAATTAGTACCTTCAGATGAGCAAACAATACATGTTTCTGTGGTATACTATATTTGCGTTACGGATCTAGTATAAGTTGTCACATATCCGTGTGGTAGAGTTGTTATACGGACATCAAAAATATGAAGGCGGAAAACCTCATTGACCGACTTCAAATACTCTGAATTGAAAAAGGTGACATAAAGTTTCTTATATAAACGTTATTTGGACTCGGTTGTTTAGTTGTTGCGTTGGTACATCGTTTCTCCTTATCTTATACAAATGGCTGACCATATCACAGATTTAAGGGCGAAATGTTTAGAAAGAGGAGCAAGTGGTTTTCACGGCTTAAGCAGGTTACTAGTAATTAAGTATTGAATTATTAAATATTTTTCTAGCGTTACAAAATATGAATTTAATTTTAAATTGATACATCTATTGCAAGTCAAGGTGTTATATCTATAATGGAAACTGAGAAGAGTAGTATACGTAAACTTTCGTGTTTCAGACAAATTTAACAATTTTATTTTGTCAATGTTTACAAAGTATGCATGTGACTTAGCGTAATGTAATGCATAGTGGTTCATTTCGAAGAAATAAGTAATAATCCGGAAATGCAACCTTTTATTCTGTTAGAAAATTATTCGCCAAAGCACAAGGATGAGGTAACTTAGACAAACTTAGATTTAAGGATGTATTTAGGTGAGGTTTTGGAATAAGTGTCAAATGGTGATTTTCCATACAATACAAGGTAAAATATTTTGCCCCATAACACCTATTTATCTTTTAACATAAGACTTAATGGCTCATAAAAGGTCATTTGACAAAATTTAAGCAGATACTTGATTTTGTTCCTTTGATTTCAAACCCAAATAATACCAATGCAAATATAAAAGTCCGAGGCAGCCTAATCCCGTCATATTTTCTAAATAAAAAATCTCAAAAAGAAGCTCCATGACCTATCAATATTTTTAGCTTATTTTGATCCTTTACTTATACTTCATCAGGTTAAAGTATCAATTTTGAATTCTTGATTTACTTAATTTTACCTTAAATCACCTAAGTATTTTCGTAAGTTAATTTATACCAGTAAACAGCTGTTTGTTAGAAATCAGTTATGAACAATTAATACAGGTTTTTGTACCAAGTCAGCAATATGACGGTTGTTAGTCGTGTGATGCGTTTTATCTTTTGATTTTGCCATTTGATTAGTGACTTTCCGTTTTGAATTTTCTATGTAATATAAGTAATGTTTATACAAACAATACTTCCGTTGGTAATGTAATGCTGAGGTAGAAAAAGCCTTAATATTTCAAAACAAATAAAGTTTGGAATCAAGTAATTTATAATTATGTCCTTATCAATAGAAATTCATGTCTTGGCTACTGGGCTTGTGATACCCTCTTGGAATAAAAACTCCACCAGCAGTAGTATCGACCCAGTGGTTGCAACGCTTATAATCAAAACTTCACTTTAAATTTCAATGTTTGGAAAGAAATGTTAAGTGTATCTTTTGGTCATAGTCATTTAGTGTAAGTAAATAGTTATCGAAAGTACCAGGATTTTAATTTTATACGCCAGACGCGCGTTTCGTCTACATAAGACTCATCAGTGACGCTCAGATCAAAATAGTTGAAAGCTCAAATAAATACAAAGTTGAAGAGCATTAAGGACCCAAAATTACAAAAAGTTGTGCCAAATACGGCTAAGGTTATCTACTCTTGGGGTAAGAAAATCCTTAGTTTTTCGAAAAATTCAAGGTTTTGTGAACAGAAAATTTATTAAAATGACCATATAATTGATATTCATGTCAACACCCAAGTGCTGACTACTGGGCTGGTGATACCCTCGGGGACGAAACGTCCACCAGCAGTGGCATCGACCCAGTGGTGTAAATAGTTATCAAAAGTACCAGGATTTTAATTTTATACGCCAGACGCGCGTTTCGTCTACATAAGACTCATCAGTGACGCTCAGATCAAAATAGTTAAAAAGCCAAATAAATTCAAAGTTGAAGAGCATTGAGGACCCAAAATTACAAAAAGTTGTGCCAAATACGTCTAAGGTTATCTACTCCTGGGGTAAGAAAGTCCTTAGTTTTTCGAAAAATTCAAGGTTTTGTGAACAGAAAATTTATAAAAATGACCATATAATTGATATTCATGTCAACACCCAAGTGCTGACTACTGGGCTGGTGATACCCTCGGGGACGAAACGTCCACCAGCAGTGGCATCGACCCAGTGGTGTAAATAGTTATCAAAAGTACCAGGATTTTAATTTTATACGCCAGACGCGCGTTTCGTCTACATAAGACTCATCAGTGACGCTCAGATCAAAATAGTTAAAAAGCCAAATAAATACAAAGTTGAAGAGCATTGAGGACCCAAAATTACAAGAAGTTGTGCCAAATACGGCTAAGGTTATCTACTCCTGGGGTAAGAAAATCCTTAGTTTTTCGAAAAATTCAAGGTTTTGTGAACAGAAAATTTATAAAAATGACCATATAATTGATATTCATGTAAAATGTGACCTATAGATATCTATATCTCGAAAAAGGGTGCTCTATAGCACCAGAGGATAAAATGCATATCATCCATAGTTTTGTTCAAAAATGGCTGATTTGGTCACAAAACTATAGACGAAATTTAACACAGTTTATAGCAAGGAGACAGTTGTATTCCCGAAGACACTTAAGTATTTAATTGTCCGTTTTGGTAAAAAAAGAATGATATTGTATGATACAATAAATAAAAAGACAGACACACATAAAGCAACTTTGCAAATTATAATGTAAATATATTCATAATAGGATACGGCAATTTTAGGTTAAAATTGACATTAATCTGATGTTTCCCTGAACACATATACCCAGATTTCTATTGGCCTTTTAAACTTTATTTTGACGATACAAAATGTTAATCTTGGTATCTTTGATGAGTTTATTCCTAACGTACGCAATAATACGGGAGTAAGGGACACACAACCCTTCCCTAACATGGCACAGTGGTACAGCAACGCATCACAAGAACAAGTTGAAAAAAGAATCAACGAAAATATGACATACTTTAACAAATGAAAACCACTGAATTACAGGCGTCTGATTTAGGACACGAACATACCTAGTGCTGGTTGGATAATGTTGTAACATTACAACATAAGAAAAATATGTAAAATCATAATATATATCGTTTAGTTGTCAAATATTAAAACCTATCAGATTATCTTGAGTGGCAAGAAATGAAAAACAAATACAAAAGCAGAAATGCTCTGTTAACCTTTGTTTCATACAGTTGATGCATACAAATCATGAGGCATATTTTAGTCGTCGAAAAACTGAAAACTTGCAGTCAAGTTGATGTAAGATTTGACTTAAGTTAAGGATAAGGATACTATTCACTATTTTGTCTTTAATTTATATTGATTAATTTCTAGAATATTTCGACATATGGACGTTGATCATAGTGAATGGCTAAGTCTCAAGGAATTCAGTGATGGCCTAAAGGCCTTTGGTCTAAGCCTACCTGAAAGTTCCGTAGAAGAGTTGTTTAAATACATTGACAAAGATGGAGAGAATGGAATTCTATTTGAGGAATTTCTACAAGCACTTAGGGTAATTACCATAAAGGAAGAACACAATTCTTAAACGTCAATTGTACAATTGTAGCATTTCTATTTATGCTAAATTTTTGAATCCGTTATTTCTTACCAATTCGTACACCTTATATCAATATCTTATGTGTTTTAGGTTGGTTGATAGCTTGTGCATATTTTTCATATGTATACAGATATAAGTAAATGTGGTATGAGTTGCATTGAGACAATTGTCCATACAAGTTACAATTTGTCAAAGTATGGTCTTCAAATGAAGCCTTGGCCCACACCGAACAGCAAGCTATAAAGGCCCCCAAAATGACTAGTGTAAAGACAATTCAAATGGGAAAACCAACGTCTAATCTATATAAAACTGAGAAACGAGAAAAACTTATGAACTACATCAACAGACGACAACCATTAAACGTTTTAATGGTACCAAACCTTCTTTCTTTTCTGAAACAATAGTATAACATCACAACATAGAAAGACACACTATAAAATATAAATTGAAAGGCTTAACACAATCAAAAATTCCAGCAACACAAAATAAATATCCAATCAGACAGCTTTAGATTATTTTTAACCTTTATAAAGTTAACCATATCACTACTATGACTTATAATTCATGCCCAAGCAAATTATGTACAGCGTAATTTCATACTCACCACTCCCTAACCATCTAGAATCTGTTTTGAGCAGGAAGCATGAGGAAGATGTTGGGGACATAATTTAATATAAGTTAAACTCTATTCATACTGGGTACTATACTTGTAGACGACAACGAATCTATGAAGATTCATGTTACAGTGTTGGAATGTCAGAAATACTCTTAGACGTCTACCGTAGTATATCAATGCAACTGTATGCTGCGAAGCCTGCTTTTTTTCTAATTTGACGAAAAATCATGAAGTTGAAGATTAACTTAATGAATTAGTGTGCTCTTTAAAAAAAACCACAAAAAAAACCCTCACTGTTTACAAATCTGAAAAATCAGATATTAGAATTTGATTTGATTTAATTTTTTGTTGGTATAATGATTTTTGTTTCAATGTTAATTTTAACCCACCAGCCTCCTATGTCGCAGACGAGGATTTCGATCATCAATGAAGCATTTGCCAAATTTGACAAAACTGGAGACGGAGTAATTACTGTTGAAGATCTGAGGGGTGTTTATAGTGTTAAACGTCACCCTAAATATTTAAATGGAGAAATGACAGAGGATCAAATTCTCAGAACATTTCTTGATGTGTTTGACCAGGGAGTTAAAGACGGAACGGTATAAAAAAATATTTTTATTTTTGTTTATGTATCACAAGTATAAAAGAGAGGCAAAAAATACCAGAGGGACAATCAAACTCATAAATCGAAATTAAACTGACCACGCCATGGCTAAAATATTAAAAGACAAACATATAAACAATTGTACACAAGACAAAGTATAGAAAACTAAAGATTAAGCAACACGAACCCCACCATATTCAATTTATTTAATGTTTCGTTTGATACTTATTGTGTCACTTTTTTTTCTCATGACTCCATAAAATATAATAACATGTTTGGTCTGAGCGTCACTGATGAGTCTTATGTAGACGAAACGCGCGTCTGACGTATAAAATTATAATCCTGGTACTTTTGATAACTATTGGCACCTCTTATCAACGTGCATATACACACAAGTATAATAATGTATTTAATAACGCATTTAGCTAAATAAAACTGGTGCTATTACTAACTTTATTTCGTTTCTGCAAGTGTTTCTGTCATTAGAAAGGCGGTAAAATAATCTTAACCTTTTACGAAAAACTGGGTACAAATTTAGAGAGATAAAAATAAGTTTCTGCAGTCTCATATTTCTTATAGTAGAAGAACAATTTCGCAAAGAGATATCTTGATATAAGTTGAATACACATGTCAGTTAATTGATAATATATAGCAAACATGAGCTATCTATAGAAGTGTTTTGATAAGTCTAGTATTATACTTTATATTGCATAGTTTGACCTCACCTTTATGTTTCTTAGGTGACAAAAGAAGAATTTACCAACTACTACAGTGGAGTAGGAGCAAATATAGATACAGATGAAGATTTTGTGAAAATGATGAAAACAGCATGGGAAATATAACAAAATTGTTTGATAATAATTTCAATTTCCATACCAACAATATCTGGAATAATTTACTTATATCATTTGGGTTGTGATAGGTGCATGATATTATTCGTAAAACAGCTTTAAAATTTAAAGTATTTTATTTAACTCTTTCTGAAAAAAAGTATGTAAAAATCATTTAAGAATATTTTTGTCTGTCTGACGTTTACCGCCAAATATATAACTTTTATGGTAATGTGTTTAGACAGACACGACATTGTACATATATATATATATTGTGTATACATAGGAAACGTAGGAAACAGTTTCTGATGTTCCTAACATGTATAATCTATTTTATAATGAATTTCAATAATGTCTATCGAAAAACTGTTGAATGGTTATGCATGCGCCAGTTTAATTTTTGGTGAATGTATAACACAGGAGGTGTCATAAATGATCATTAGCTAGTTAGAAATGTCTTTTTTTTTTAATGTATCGGTTGTTCGTATGATGAAAAAGTATTGTGGTTTCCATTTATAAACGGTTTTTTTATGTTTAAGTTATTTTATCAAAGGTAAGTATAAGTATTTTTGATTATCGTATCAATATATGCAATACCTATAGACACTGTATAGATTGTTATGGATAGAACATATTTTATAAGGAATGTCATTTGTAGAGATTATTAAGATTATATCTTCATTGTGTACATTAAACTCATCAAATATGCCAGAATGTTAATAAATATTTGTCGTTAACTGCTTAATCTTTTAGCATGAAAAGTTCGATGTATTTGACTTTTATGTTTAGTCGTTGTTTAATTTCTAACAACTTTATATACTAGTATTTCATAGGAGTAAAAGAGAAGCAGAAGTTACCCAAAAGAATAGAAAAACTCATCAGTCGATAACATACTGACATGTAAAAACAATCAAAAAAGAAAACCAAAGTACAAAGAACAGTCTACTATAAACAACTTTAAAAAAACCAAAGACTGAGCACCACAACTTTCATAGATATGTCCACTGTCACAAACAATCTCAAATGTTCATTAACTTGTTATTTTACATTATCGCTGGTTTTGTCATGTTTTCTGTGTTCCCACCTTCGAGTGCATATTTTTGGGTTTATATAAGGGATAATATTTTCATAACTTTTACAGCTTTTACTGGCCTCATCTCCTTCCATTTGGAGAGGATGCGATTCTCAGTGTGTTACCCACTTCCACTTTTGACTATTTGTAGTTGTTTTTATTTTATTTTAACTGTACTCGGTTTTGTACTGGTAATTCAATTTCAAATTTTGAAAAAAGAGTATTTTCTTAGATGAATACTTTGTTTTTAGTCGTTTTATAAGTTGTTGTTTGAGCTTTTTATTGTTTGTTATTATTGTGAGCTATAACACTACAGTCTCAACCTAGGTTAACAGTTAAGCGCTATCAAACATTTGCAATAACGCCACATTCTGGATGTTCCCGTCCCAGATCAGAAGCCTTTAATTTTGTGATTGTCGTTGGTAGGCGTGTATCATAAGTGTCTTTTGTGTGTGAGTTTTTGTATTAGTTTATTGTATTTTGATTTCGAATGATGATAATCGAACAGCATTGTATACTATTGGTTGTTTTTATTTAAAATCAGGCCGTTGATTTTCTTGTTTCGAATGTTTACATTGTTGAACATTTTATTATTTGGGCCTTTATTTACTTACTTTCCAATGTTGGTTTTAACTTATTGTTGAAAGTGGATAGTGACCAATAGTTGCTAAAACCAACGTCGTTTTGATCTTTGATTGTTTGTTATATCATTGGCAATCCTAGAACAACAGTTACAAATTTCTGTTTAAAAATCGGAAATTAGAATAATTTGAACCCGAATTCACATTTCATCTGGTATCGTGCAGATTTAAGTTTTGCGATTTCGTCATCGTTTCGGCTTACATGTAGAATAGTTCGCTTATTTGCCATTTGATTACTGACTTTCAGAATTTTCCCTACAATCCGGTGTTTTTGTTATTTTACTTTTTATTCAATATTGATGTAAGAGTTTTAAACATCAGTAAACATCAGCGATGTGGTTTCGAAAAAATAATTTGATACCATCTTTTATACGTGCTTTGTTTTCTATATTCCGAGAGGAACCTAGGCATTCAATTATTCACCATACCAAATTGACATCAAACAATATCACCGAGACATGTAGGCGCAGGTGAATTATAAATCCCCAGTTGATACGATATTCCACGGTGTGTATCCTATCATGATTTCCTTGAACGAAGGTTGCTACTCGTAATGGAAATTTAAACAAAGTGATGAAGTCAAAATCATTTCTTCGACAATTTTATGGATGCTATCAGTTGGTTAACCGTTATAAAAAATCTGTTTCGTAGATGACGATGGATATGTTAGTCCCGCCATACTTTTCCCCAGATGTGAAGTAACGAATTAAACATCATTATTTTTGAAAGCTGTCGTTAATGGCGTATCATAAAAAGAGAATTGAATACGAATGCAATTTGGCTTCGTCTCAACTTTATGTTGTTATGATAACAATAACATACTAATATGAACAAAAATAAAATAAACAGTTATCAGATTAAGCAGAATTAAAATAACCGAGAATGACTTGTATACAAAAGAATTACAACAATACGACAAGAAAGACTTTTCGTCAAATCGAGCAGGTATATTTATATTGTTCATTATCATTTAATTCAAGGAATCGATTAACCTATTCATATTTATATTTATATACATGTTTCTTGGTAATTATTATGTCAACCGATATAAAACACAGATCATTTGTAGTTTGCTGATTGTTGAAGGCTCTCAGGTGACATATAGTTGCCTGAATCAAATTATTTGGACTCTGTTTGGTAGTTGTCTAATTGGTAATCACATATCCCTGTTTTATACAAATGGCTGACCATATCACAGAATTAAGATTGAAATGTTTAGAACGAGGAGCCAGTGGTATACACGGCATCAGCAGGTAATTTTAAAGTAATGATTATTTTTTTTAACAGCACCTTGGGATATAAATTTTGAGTTGATTTATCTGTTGCACGTCTTTGTTTAATATCTATGATGAAAACTTAAAACATTAACTTTACTCAAACTTTCGTATTACAGACATACAGTATTTTACAATTTTGCTTTCCCTTTATTCGTTGTAGTGTAAATGTGATTTGGTCAACACAATGGATTATTTTTCTCTTTTCATTGAAAGAAGTAGATCTCGTCAAATGAAACTTTTTCAACCGATCTGAAATAAAAACTCACGACAATTTTTACAGCAATTGATAACAAAGTTTCATCCGTCATTGGTGTCATAGTAATCCTTAGATATTAGATATTACGTTAGCATAATGTCTGTTTTCAGATATATACTAATACCTGTAGGTCAATTATATTTTGTGTATTGAATGGTCCATGTCCAACAGTCAGCGTTTATATGACTTTGATCTTAAGTTTATTTTGAAAGATCTTGAAAGTATTAAGGTTATGCGATATATATATTCATGTATTGTTTACATTACTGTCTAGGACAAGCTAATGGCCACCTCAAGTGGTGGGATGTTTTTTCGCTGTGGCTGCGTTGTAGAATTGTTGATGGACTTATGCTATTTCTGCCTATTGGTCGGGTTATTGTTTCTTTGGCAAATTACTCGTTTTATCAAATATTTGTTACGAATACGTAATTTTTTGCATATGCAATAACCTCAAAATTGTCCGGGGCAAAAAAAAAGTATATTGATATTGTGCCCTGATTCCAAATGGCGTGACGTCATCGCATTCTTAACGACACTTTTGTAATAAAATGTGTAAGATTAAACTTGTTATATTTCGTTAAATTGTTATAATTGAATTTTATTTTCTCTTTTCTGTAGAACTTAAATATGTGATAAATAGATTATAACATGTATTTTCCATATTGGCCCTGGTATCATCCTTCGACCCATATCGGCCCTCGGCGAAAGCCTCGAGGCCGATATGGAAGTCTCAGGATGATACCAGGGCCAATATGGAAAAGGGCATGATATAATATATACTTATTCTAAATTCCATCTTAAATACTTTCAACAGCAAATTCTATCATGATTAATGAAGCAAACAAGATATATCAGCGCGTGCAATTGTATTATCTTATTTGTATTAATTTGTCTGATACGTGTAATATGCACATCATAGATTTAAATACTTTGAAATAAGATTGATTTAAAATAAATCTATTGAAAACTGAACAAAGAAAATATCCATAAAATGTATACCTTTGCATTTTAATAAAGAAGACTAATTATCACTATACTTCTTAATAAATAGATTATTCATATATTTTCCTTTTAAATCTCGTCGTGTCTAAAAAATGTCTACATCAATTGTCCATAGTCCTTAATTCTAAGAAAAGAAATACCTATGTATGCTTTTACCTTGGAAACGGGTGCTTTGGAGAATTGCCAGTTTTAATACACAGATCAAATTTACTTTATGCGAAAAATAGCTAACTCATAAAATTAAGGGACAAATTTGTATAACGAATAGCCAGTAGCATTTCACAAACGTTCTCGTATCAAAAGGACACTAGCTACAAAATATATGAAAAAATATATATTTTTTTGTTTCAATCATTTAAGAAAGTGAAATAGTGGTATAATATATTGCTTTTAGTAGCCAGTGTGGTTCAACGTTGTCAAAAAAAAGCTAAGAAACATTGAAAATGAATTATTCACTTGCAAGTCGAAAAATCTACCTCATTGAATTCGTATTCATGTGAAATTCAAGTTAACCCCATAGCTAGAGATGGATACCGCTTGCATGTATATATTCCTCAAATTTGTAGACATAACATTTTTGGGTTCAGGTTTAATTTTAGTTTTTTTGTTTTCTGTGATGTTTTGTATACTGTTGGTTACCTTTTCGACGGTTTTTGTACCTTTTGTTAGCTATTATTCGTGTGTGTTCTCTGTCCTATATTTTCTCCAATTTATTTGTATTGTAGTCCTGCCATGTAATGTTTTAATTTTAATGTTATATTTAACATTGCCATTAAAGCGGTAGGTTTGGCATGCCACAACCCACCATTTTTCCTTAAAATGTCCTGTACCGAGTCAGGAAATTGTTATGTTATACTTCTTTTCTGTGTATGTTACATTTTAATGTGTTTCTGTTGTGTCGTAGTTCTGTTACTTTTGATGCGTTTTCCTGAGTTTAGGTTTGTGACCCGGATTTGTTGTTTTTTTCCTCAATCGATTTATGAATTTGGAACAGCAGTATTATCAGTATACTACTATTGACTTTATTTTATTTTTGCCAAGGGCACACGCGTTGTTTTTTTTTCGACTTATGAGATTAAATGTCTCTATGGTATCTGTCGTCTTTCTTCTTTAGACGAGGTATACATAAATTGTGATGTTATTCCTGTCTAACTCTATTCCATTCTATAGATAGTGCCTATTGTTTAGTTGTCAAATATTTAAACCTGCCAGGTGATCTTAAGCATTGACGAACGGATACAAAAGCCGAAACTGATACCATTTTGTTTAGTACAGGTATAATACATTGATTTGATATTTGACTTAGCTTATGGAACAGTATATCAATAACTTTTTTGTCTTCCTGCATATTATATTTTTTTTCTAGAACTTTCCGAAATATGGACGTCGATCACAGTAATTGGCTAAGTCTTAAAGAATTCAGAGATGGCATAAAGGAGTTTGGTCTTAGCTTTCCCGAAAGTTCAGTAGAAGAGTTGTTTAGCTACATTGACAAAGATGGTCAACATGGAATTCTATTCAACGAGTTCCTAGAAGCACTAAGGGTAACTGTTATAAAGATAAAACTCACAATGAATACAAAGGGTTCTTCTGGTTTTCTGCATTTGTGGAATTTCAACATGCCAAAATTTCTTTTAATTCATGAAGATATTTGCATTAAAGATAGAATGAAGGAGATCTGATGTGATGGTCAATAATAAAAATGTTATCCATAGACGAGAAATGCGGATTCACAATTTACAAAGTATCATCGTACGACCGTAGATAATAAACCCATATAAAATATTAAGCTATAAAAGGCCCCGGCATGACAACATAAAAAAGAAAGAAATTAAAAAAGAACTACAACGCCCTTGCATATGCCAACAACAACAAATAAATAACAGATAAGGCAATGACGACCGAATTAGATGCCTTTTTCTAATTTGACGTAACAATTCATCATTATGATTTATGAATTGAATTCTACCAAAACAAAAAAACAACTCATTGATTTATCCAATTTCCTTTTTTTACTTTTTTTTATTTGTTTTCTTTTTAAATTTGTTTACATACCAGCCACCCATGTCACAGACGAGGATCTCGATCATCAAAGAAGCATTTGCCAAGTTTGACAAAACTGGTGACGGGGTAATTACTCTTGAAGATTTAAAGGGTGTTTACAGTGTTAAACATCACCCTAGATATATAAATGGAGAAATGACAGAGGACCAAATTCTCAGATCATTTCTTGATGTGTTTGACCAAGGAGTAAAAGATGGAACGGTAAAAAAATAATTTTGCTTTTATTCTTATGTATTTGTCTCCCTAAAATTTCAATCCTGTTATCTATGGTGATAGATAGGAAGATGTGATATGAGTGCAAATTAGACAACTCCCCATCCAAATAAAAATTCGTAAAAGTAAACCATTACAGGTCAAAGTACGGAGCCTTGGCTAATTACAAACAGTAAGCTATAAAGGGCCTTTAAAATTACTAGTGTTAAACCATTCAAACGCGAAAACCAACGGTCAAATATATATAAAAACAAGAAATGAGAAAGGCGTATGAACTACATAAACAGACGACAAATACTGTACATCAGATTCCTGACTTAGGACAGATGCAAACATTTGCAGCGGGATTAAATGTTTTAATGGTACCAAACCTTCTCCCTTTTCTGAAACAATAGTATAACAAACATACTATAAAATATCAATTGGAAGGCTTAACTCAATCAAAAAAACGCAAATTAACACCCAATGAACGAATTAATTTGATGTGCGATACCTGAATGCAAATACATAGTTAATAAAAACTATAAGGGTTAAGTAATTAAGGTCAAAAGTTAATTAACAGGTTTTAACAAAGTTAAAGTACGATACCTCTGTGAAATATTTAACGCTTTTTAAGAAAATTATCTCTTTCGAAAAACACTGTGACATATCCTACACAGGTAAATGAAAATAATTGTGTCGTTAAGAATACTTGAGTTTATTTACATGTATAAGAGCTACTACTGGTCTTTTTCAAGTCATAGCTTCTTACAAGTGTTTTTGATACGAATTGTGCCACTTACTTTTCTCCATAATAACAAAGATTGGCACTGCTTATCTAGATTTACAAATGTAATAATCAAGTATATACACAACTTTTCAATAAAGTATTGGATGGAAATGAAAAAATGAACAATCAAATTATCATTATAAATCTGGTCCGTTTTCTCACATACGGTCCCATCAAATTATTTTTGGGGCAAATTACAGTAGTGTTATCGAGCGAAATTGTAATAAGATAGGTATGGTTAGTTTCGTTTAAATCTAATCGATGGTTCGAGATTTATTAAAGAAATAAAATTAAGCATTTGATACATAATTGAAATTGTACATATTTGATTGGTGGTTTTCGGTATAATTTGAACTGCATCTATTTGCATCCACTAAGTTAGTTTTGATTTGGACTATTTATATTATCTATTATGTTAAAGATAAAAACTCCATTCGTATAGTGTTAACAGAACCTCAAAGTAAACAAATGGACTGGTATATTTAAAATATCAATTAACATTTAAACCCTTTTCGAAATAGCATTGGGCTTAAGTGATCGATAAATTCACAAGGAACTGGCCATTAGTCTGTTCTCTAGATCTAGATATAAGAATTATGTCTTCCCAGATAGTGATTATTTATATTTTGATTGTTGTCTTTTTATTTGGTTTGATCAGCTCCTCAAAGTTAATATTATATTTTGGATTTTCATTCTTTAAATTTCAATAAATATACAGAAACAATGATATTTTGTAAATTGGAGAATTTGAAAGAATGATTTTTCTCTCTCTCAAAAAATGTCTAAAATTTCGACCCCTTTAGCTCTTCACGAAGCTTATGATGATAAAGGTTAAATAACATATTTTGAAATGGTTACAATTAAGATTTCTTGTGAACATACATGTTTTTAGCCATCGGATCAAAACTGTATTGTATGCCCTTAATTGTGGGAATGCGCATCTGGTGCAGTAAAAGTATTACCTTTTATAAAGTTGTTACCTTACTCAGCATACAACCACAATGGAATAGTAATTTATTATTAGTATTTTGTAATAATATCGAGGACTATCTAAAATCAAGGAATTTAGCTCCCTAACGCAAAGACTTAATTAATGTCCTGCATTTGCTGTACGTTTGGTCTTATCTTGTTTTGATCAGCTCATAAAGGCTTATATGAAGGGTTATTGAAATAATTTGACCGCGTTTAACATTGAGGGGATATCTTTTTCCGAAAGCGCATTTATGTCATGAGTTTAGAATTTTATTTTATTTTCAAGTGTAAAAAAATGATGGATTGAATTTGGCCTATGAAGGACGGCAATACAATCGTTTTCCTTAAAAAAAAAAAGTAAGTACAAAGTCAAAGAGCTGAAATAACTTTCTTTGGTCTCATATTTTTTTGTAGTAGAGTATTATTTGCACAGAAATATTAGGATATAATTCTTTACACATGTCAGTACATTGACAATACATAGAAAATATGAGCTTCAATGTATTTATATAATTTTGGTAATAATTAAAGCATAATTTTTATAACGCATTGTTTGCCTTCATGTTTTTATAACTTAGGTGACCGAGGAAGAATTTACAAACTACTACAGTGGAGTAGGAGCCAATATAGATACAGATGAAGAATTTGTCAAAATGATGAAAACTGCATGGAAAATATAGCAAAACCAGAAATATAAATATAGTTTTTTTAACTAACAATATCTGGGATTTGTTACAACTACCACTTTGATTCATATAATCACATGGTTTTATTTGTAAAACAATGGTTAGATTTAAAATATTTATAATCCCCTTTTCCGAGAAGAATTGTATGCAACTCTTTCGGTTTGTTTGTCTGTCGTAGATTACCAAATAAATGGTACATTAGCAACATTTTTAATCGGACAATACATTGTGAAATTATGTTTTGAGTATGAAAAGTTAAGTTTTATCTTAAGTCGGTAACCTTTGTGACACAGATTCGTATATTGGTAAACTATTATATCTTTTTTGCACAATGAATTTACAAAACTTTGTACTGGCGTATGCATAACTATAGTAGGTGTCAAAGATGATCATAAGTTAGTAAGAAATGTCTTTTTGAAATGCCAAATTAAAAAATATTTCTGAGTGAATCGTGTATGTCAATAATGTAAACGGTACTGCTTTTTCTCCACAAGATGCGCATTTCCACAATCAATGTCTTTTCAGTAATGCTGGAGGCCAAACTATTTGGAAATATAAAGCTTATTAAAAGGACGAAGAGATTATAAATGACGAATAAAAAATGATTGTGGTATCCTTTTATTAACATGTTATTTTATGTTTCAGTTATTTGATCAAATGTAGGTATCCTGGTGTTTTTTCTATAAATATTTCATCAGATTAATTTTTTGTGTACACTGTATATCATGTTGTAGATTGAAACAGATTTTATAATCAATAAAATTAATTGTAAAAATTATTATTTAGATAATATCTTCATTATGTATATAAAATTCATCAAAGATGTCAAAATGTTTAAATATTTAGTGTTTATTGCTTAAAAGAGGGACGGAAGATACCAAAGGAACAGTCAAACTCATAAATCGAAAATAAACGCCATGGCAAAAAATGAAAAAGACAAACAGACAAAAAAAGCACACACAACATAGTAAAACTAAAGAATAAGCAACACGAACCCCATAAAAAAAAAAACTAGAGGTGATCTCAGGTGCCCTGGAAGGGTAAGAACATCCTGCTCCACACGTGGCACCCGTCGTGTTGATTGTGAGATAACAAATCCGGTAAATAGTCTCATTCGGTAGGTCACATTCATGAAAGGGAAGGGGATTGTAGTTACGACGTGAGGAACATATACGATATCATTTGTGAAACGGTTATTATATAACGGTCAACCAACTCCTGATGGCGTCCGTAAAATTTACGAAGGGATAATTTCAACTTCCCCTATTCGAACTCTTGGTTTAATATCTTAAGAGCCAGTGGTATAACCGGCATAAGCAGGTAATTTTAAAGTAATGATTTTTTTACAGCACCTTTGGATATAAATTTTGAGTTGATATATCTGCTGCACGTCTTTGTTTAACATCTTTGATGAAACTTAAAACATAAACTCTACTTAAACTTTCGTATTACAGACACAGTATTTTACAATTTTCCTTTATTCGTTAAAGTGTAGATGTGATTTGGCCAAAGCAATGGATTTTTTTCTCTTTTCATGGAAATAAGTAGATCTCGTCAAATGAAACTTTTTCAACCGATCTGAAATAAATACTCACGAAAACTTTTATAGCAACTGATAACAAAGTTTCATCGGACCTTGGTATCATAGTCATCCTTCGATATTTGATATAACGTTATCATTATTAGGTATGTTTTCAGATATATACTACTACCTGTAGGTAAACTATATTTTATGGACTTAATAGTTGTAAGTTGTACATATCTGGCAGTCAGCGGTCATATGACTTTGATCTTTTTTTGATAGATCTTGAAAGTATTAAGGTTATGCAATGTAGTGAAATAATAAAATTAACGGTACCAATTTTCTTGCACCAGAATCACATTTCGACAATACATGTCTCTTCAGTGATGCTCCTGGCCAAAATATTTGAAATCCAAAGCTTATATAAAAGATGAAGAGCTATAATCAAAAGGGTAAAAAAAGTATAGCCAAATCCGTGAAAGGAATCAGAGCTTTGAATGAGGGAGATACTTTTCTTAATTTATAATAATTTCTAATATTTTGTAACAGCAAATTTTAATAACACAAAAATCCGTATTTTCATGCCAGTACCGAAGTACTGGCTACTGGGCTGGTGATACCCTCGGGGACTAATAGTTCACCAGCAGAGGCATCGATCCAGTGGTAGTAATAAAATTAATGGTACCAATTTTCTTGCACCAGAATCGCATTTCGACAATACATGTCTCTTCAGTGATGCTCCTGGCCAAAATATTTGAAATCCAAAGCTTATATAAAAGATGAAGAGCTATAATCAAAAGGGTAAAAAACGTATAGCCAAATCCGTGTGAGGAATCAGAGCTTTGAATGAGGGAGATACTTTTCTTAATTTATAATAATTTCTAATATTTTGTAACAGCAAATTTTAATAACACAAAAATCCGTATTTTCATGCCAGTACCGACGTACTGGCTACTGGGCTGGTGATACCCTCGGGGACTAATAGTTCACCAGCAGAGGCATCGATCCAGTGGTAGTAATAAAATTAACGGTACCAATTTTCTTGCACCAGAATCGCATTTCGACAATACATGTCTCTTCAGTGATACTCCTGGCCAAAATATTTGAAATCCAAAGCTTATATAAAAGATGAAGAGCTATAATCCAAAAGGTCCAAAAAGTATAGCCAAATCCGTGAAAGGAATCAGAGCTTTGCATGAGGGAGATGCATTCCTTAATTTATAATAATTTCTAATATTTTGTAACAGTATGTATGAATACATTATTTTTTTTAGGACCAGCTAAAGGCCACCTCAGGCTATGGGAATTTTCGCTGCGTTGGAGAACTTTCGATGACTTTATGCTGTTTATGCTTATTGGTCGGATAATTGTTTCTTTGGCACTTTACTCGTTTTATTCTCTGTTCTATCTTAAAGACTTCCAACTTCAAATTCAATCATGATTTATGAAGCAGATGAGATATACCAGCGCGTGCACTTGTATTATCTTATTTGTATTGATTTGTCTGATACGTACAATATGCACATTATAGATTTAAATACCTCGAAAATAAGATTTATTTAAAAAAAAATCTATTGATCAAATAACTAAGAAATATCTAGAAAATGTATACCTTTGCATTTTGTTGAAGTAAGAATAATTTACATAAAGTAAGAATAATTATCACTATACTTCTCAATAAATAGGTTATTTATATATTTTCCTTTTAAATCTCGTCGTTTCGAACAAATATCTACATCTATTGTCCATAGTCCTTTAATCTTAGGAAAACATAACGAACGGATGTCTATATCTTGGAAAGGTGTGCTTCGTAGAATTGCCGGTTAATACACATATCATCAGTTTTTTAATGCAAAAAATAACTGACTAACTCACAAAATTAAGCTCAACATTTATACCAAGAAGTCAGTTGTATACACCTGGACGTTAATATTTAAATTTTCAGAATGCTTCTATCTCAATACCACATATAACCAGAAATTAAAATTGTTAAATCTACTGCACGTTTGAGGTTATATGTTTATACCTACAATAATGATACCATCCAATTTGCGTCCAAGTAAACATGAGCGTGTTGTGAATGCTTGTTGTGATATTGTTACCTCTGTTTTTGTCAAACCTTTTTCTGATTTTATATCATATCACAAGCAAGAAGACAAATATTCATAAAGCAGCTTTAAAAAGTTTTAATTTGGATAGATATATGCAAGGTTAGGGCAATTGTAAGTTAATTAAGATATCAGTTTGAAATATAATTTTTCACTTTCATTTAACATAGATCTGATGTGTCCCTGAACAGATTTGTACAATTTTCTGCCTTTTAATCATTTTTTTTCTTTTGTGTCACTGATGTTTTTTGTAGACGAAACGCGCGTCTAGCGTACACAATTATAATCATGGTTACTAGGATGATTTTCTGTCTAACCCTCGAACTAAACAACATGTGTTTTTTTTTGTGTTGTATTTTTGTCGTATAGCTCTTCAACGGTTTTCGGTACTTATACATCCGTCGGATTTCCAATGTTTGGCTTTGAGCGTTCCTGGTGAAGGTAAATCCAGAAAAATGCTTCATAAGGGTGCAACGTATTAAATGTTGTTTGAATTTTTTTATTAAGTGTTCAGATTTCATACGAATTAATGAAATGCTAAAGATACTAAAATGATAGTATAACTCATATTGAGTAAGATAAACGGACAACGCCTAGAAAAAACCCATTCAAACAACAAAAGTACAAACAATACTCTACTAAGAATTTTTTACATAAGAAAATGCCTGTACCAAGTCAGGCATATGACAGTTGTTATCCATTCGTTTTATGTGTTTGAGCACTTGTTTTTGGTTTTTGATAAGGGACTATCCGTTTTGAATTTTCCTTGGAGTTCAGTATTTTGATTTTTCTTTTTTCTTAACACCACCAAATGAACAACATAGATAAGGCCGTTAGTTTTCTCGTTTGAATTGTTTTACATTGTCATTTCCGGACCTTTTATAGCTGACTATGCTGTATGGACTTTGCTAATTTTTGAACGCCATATGGTGACCTATGGTTGTTGATTTTTGTGTCATTTTGATCTTTTGTAGAGAGTTGTCTCATTGGCAATTTGACTAAGTTTTCAAGAAGTGATATTTCTAAAACCAACAATTTCAAAAGTTCCCATCGATTCGCGGATAAAAATATACATAAGAACCCTTACTATATTCGATATGACCACTTCAAAAACACCTGTACCAGTCAAATTGCACATCTTTATCGGTGATTAAATTGGTCCATTAACCTAGAAAACAAATATTCGTAGATGCCATAACAGACACCATCATTTTGATTGGAAGAACGGTTGAAATAAAAACCAGAACAGTATATAAAATTCAGGTGAACTCATTATTATTTATGTCTGGAAAACATAAACAATAAGTGGTAATAATTGTACTTTTAAACAATAACGTCGAGCACTCTAAGGTAGATAACTTGTGTCTATTGTTATTTGTTTATTATGTGTGTATTTGATACCAATCAGATAAGTCGATGCAATTGCCAAATTATTCATGAGCACTTGTCTCATGTAAGGACTGGGTTTAAGAGCGCAAACACATGTTTAGTTCGTTTCTAATTTATTGACATCCAAAGTCAGTAGCCGCATTAAATCTAGTGAAGGTATTTTTTTTTCATAATTATTGGATTATTTTTGCATTGATTTTTTTGTAGAATTAATCATACCACTGGCTTTCTTTTTAAAATCATGTGTCATGCAGAAGATTTAAAAGTTTAATTTCACTCTTTGACCACTTGTTTTTAATGTATAAATTGAAGGAAAAAAAATAACTGCACTAAGATGATGTTGTCCGTAACACTTGCAACGCAGCATATCTTGTAAATACTAAGCGATGATACTCATGTGAATAAACCCATTTTAAGTAAGGACACTTGAATTTGTACATAAAACAAGATAGATATAGTGTGTCGTTCCAACAAATTATAATCACACTCCCACTCACCAACTTCCACCATGGACCTTATGTCGTACCAAAACTTTATGTATTTACCAACAACAAGAATTCTAAAAACAAATTTGAAAGACAAGATGCATAAATGCATAGAAAAATGGTACAATGTAATCAAAATGATTGCAAAGTATTTGAATTCTTTGAAGTTCAAACTTTCCTGATGGAATTGGAACCTTAGTTTTAAAGTTATTTCTTAAAGAGTTAGGGGATGTTCATGTTATAAATCATGCAAGTACCGAATCATAAACTACTGAAAGTGTGAAAACAAAAGACGGTTTTAGCTACCTAGATTACTTCTCCCTACAACGATAAAAAAAACAGCGATATAAAGGGTCGGTTGATTAATTTAACTTATGCCTGACTTGTTTTTTTAGTTCTGTACCTTTACAGTCTTACTTTAATGTTTGTGTTATATTCTAGTTTGTACTTACCAGCCTCTTTTTTCCATTGTGATGATGAAGTTAACATTTAAAGAAAACATATGCTTACATATATAATGTAAAATTTCCCAGCTAAATAGTTTTCACAAATTGCGTCATCAGTGACGTTATCATGTAACTTAATTTTGTTAAATAATGATATTTTTGCAGAATTCTTGGAGTTTCTTACTGTACTCCTTTAAAATATAATAAATCCCAACTAGTCTTCCCACTATTCCAAATGATGTGTTTAGAAGATAGGGAAACAACATTTGATTTTTAAAAAAAAAGGGCTAGCCACAAGTATTATGTTGTTATGAAGCAAAATTGTAATAAATTTTCCCCTGAATATTATTCAATCGGAGGATCAATATAGTAAAATTCGTTTATTTTCTGATTGAAAGACAGTCGAAAATATATTTCAATATCAAACATCTGTCGATAAACAGCAATCAAATATACCAGGCTAATGATTTGGTAAGCCAGACGAGTGTTTAGTCTACTTACTCTCTTCATAGGATAAATGTAAATTAAAGTCTGCTTTAATTATCTACAAAACAAGGGCTTTCCAAAGCTTTTTATTGACAATGAAAACATAAACATCAACAAAAAATTAATGGTCACTCAGACTTGGTGGACGTTTTATAATCTTTAGCTGTGGTTTTCAGCCATCTGATTTTATGCTGAGGTGGTTTGAATTCGAACCGCATTCGAATCTTAATTTTTATTCTAGGAGCTACAATTTTCTTGCAGAAGGTCGTTGGTTCTTTAAAGGAACTTTGGCTTTTTCTACCCATGATTCGTAACAGAGATACTATGAATATGGCCAGCAACCAACATTTGAAAGAAGTATGGTGTGAAAAATATTATTTTCTTAGTTTTGATAAATAAGTATCAGTTATTTTTTTTTATGTATTTCTAAACCACATTATAAGCCTATCAATTTTCTGTTCAGTGGTTTTGATAGATTGTCGTGTTTTTTTTAATCTGATAGGAGTAATGTGTAATCATCAGTCAAATGATAAAACATCTTGTCTTTTTTTTTTCTAAAAAAAGGTTCATTTGAAGGAACTAAGATATTGTTGATATTTATTCCGTTTTAACTTCACAAATAATACACGATGATCCTGAAGTATAGATTCTGGGTACTGAGTTGTTTATCATCTTAATAATATATTATGATATTCTTTCATTTGTCTTAATGAATATTTCTTTCACTGTTTATTCGGGTTTTTGTTTTTATCAATTTGACGTGACTCTGTACTTATACATCCCGTCATTGTGTTTTTGTTCTATGATCATTTTTGTATGTTTGTCTTAATTTTGCTAATGTGATTTGTCTATATGTCTTCTTGTGCTTCTTTAATACCTTTGACGTGGCTGTCTTTTTTTTTATACATCCCGTCATTGCGTTATTGTTCTATGATAATTTTTGTATTTTTGTCTTTTATTTTTGCTAATGTGGTTTGTCTATATGCCCTTTCTGTTTCTTTCATCCATATGACATGACGTGGCTCTATACCTGACTCATACCTAGACATCCCGTCATTGTGTTATTGTGCATTTGTAAAATAATATATTATTGTCCTTCATTTTTGCTAATGTGCTTTATCTATATGCTTTTTTTGTATCTTCTTTGTGACATATTTGTTTGTTTTTATATCGAGTAAGATTGTTGACTGATGAAAAAGTGTTTTACATATTTATATCAGGATAAGCTTCAAATATTTTTTTCAAAGTATGCTTCGTTTTTTGCATTTAAATAAACTCAAAACCTGTTTCATGAGTTATTGCCAGTATTTGATGAACATTTAGAACTGACTATTTAAAATACTGATTAGTTGATGCTTTCTGTGAGGATGCTTTTCATAAGCTTCTTTAGTTAATACTAGTAATCCCGACAAGACTTAGATTTTGATGACTTCATAATGAAATACTCTAAGTTCTGTTCAAGTTGTTTCATCCTTTATCTAATTATCGTCATTTTGTACATGAAACCAACGATGCTAAGTATACAATACTATATAACGAACACAATAAACAAGGAAATAAACCAGGACAGATGAAAACAATTGTTGAGTGTATTGAATATGACAGTTGTTATCCATTCGTTTGGTTTGTTTGAGCTTTTGATTTTCTCATTTGAATAGAGACTTTCCATTTTGATTTTTCCTCGCAGTTCAGTTTTTTCGTGATTATACTTTTTTCTAAATATATAGGATAAAGACAACAGTTGATTATCGATATTCAAATCTCATAAGGTGATTGAGAAGATAAAAAATGGTTACAAGCAAAAACAAAAACTGAGGGAATTACATCAATATAAACTTCAAAGGCTGCGAAAAAACATTTATGCTTGATCAATCATTCTTTAAATATCTGTATAAAAGTTATCACCATAATTAAAAACAGTTGCAGTTCTTGTTGTTCTTTCAGTCAAAGCGTCAACACCAAATACATTTTAAAACAAACTTATGAAATTGTTTATACAATTTTACCAGTTGCTATAACAACAAAATATTAATCTCCTCTATATAAGCCGTTAAAGTCATATTATAATAATAAAAAAAACTGACCTCTGTTTGAAATGCTAAATTATTCATAAAAAATCGATTTTTTTTTTATTAACAAAATCTTTTCTGTGTCCCCAATCAAACACAGCTCGTTTTCTTAATCTTAATATTGGATACAGAATTCTTATAATTTTACACCAATGAAAAAACCAGTTTTGTTTTCAATGAGATAACTTACTGTTAAATGATTTTTGATAACACTTGTGCTATCTCTATTTTTGAATTCATTTGTTTTTATTTTAATTTCGTTGAATATTAATGTCAAAAACATGGAAACAAACTAGAGGCTCTAAAGAGCCTGTGTCGCTCACCTTGGTATATGTGAATATTAAACAAAGGACGCAAATGGATCCATGACAAAATTGTGTTTTGTTGATGGTGATGTGTTTGTACATCTTACTTAAATGAACATTCTTGCTGCTTACAATAATCTCTTTCTTTAATAACCTTGGCCCAGTAGTTTCGGTGGAAAAAATTTAGTACTAAAGGGGTCAATTGACCATTTTGATCATGTTGACTTATTTTAAGATCTAACTTTGCTGTACATTATTGCTGTTTACAGTTTATCTCTATCTATAATAATATTCAAAATAATAACAAAAAACGGGAAAAATTTCCTTAAAATTACCAATTCAGGGGCAGCAACCTAACAACGGGTTGTCTGAGCAATATGAAAATTTAAGGGCAGATAGATTTTGACCTGATAAACAATTAAATCCCAGTCAGATTTGCTCTAAATGTTTTGGATTTGAGTTATAAGCCAAAAACTGCATTTTACCCCTATGTTCTATTTTTAGCCGTGGCGGCCATCTTGGTTAATTGGGGGGGTCACGCCACATATTTTTTTTAACTCAATACCCCGATGATGATTGTGGCCAGGTTTGGTTGAATTTGGCCCAGTAGTTTCAGAGAAGAAGATTTTTGTAAAAGCTAACGACGACGGACGACGACGACGACGATGGACGACGGACGCCAAGTGATGAGAAAAGCTCACTTGGCCCTTTGGGCCGGGTGAGCTAAAAACAAGATGTTACGTGAGCAACAATACGTTGTATTACATAAGGTTAGCATACTATTGGCACCTTTACACAGGTCACGTTAAAGTATAATATTTGACGTGTGCAGAATCATTCTATATGAATATTTAAATACAAAACCAAAAGGATCTGTTGTCATACTGGATATATATGCTATACATCAGACGTGTGTATAAATTCACAGGTGTTAAATTACAATGTTATCTTAACGAGACATAAGTGATCATAAGTTTTTGAGATAAACTTACTCTTTCAATTTTTGTTAAGTTTAACTTTACCATCCGAATTAAAACATTAGATTACCTGTACTCGTCAGATGCATACAATCATGTAAAGTTTTCATAAATGTAACCCAGTGAACGAATTCAACATCAATGAACAGTCTTGACAGATCAACTCTCTTCTCGAATGATTTGTTTTACTGACAATGTACTTATCAGTTAACATAATACCAGAAAACAAGGCAAGAACTTTCATTAGTTGAATTAATAGTAAGCTGGGTAAATTGATTTACAATATCTATCATGGAATAAAGATTCGGACATTTGAATATCCTGTTGAACAGAATTTTTCAATGGATAACCGGCATGAAATTGACACAGAACAATTCCGCACAGATCTTCTTTATACCAAGGAAACAATGAAGCACAGGGTGCAGAGCAATTGTAATCCCGTGGAATTGATCAATAATTTATATTACTATAAAGCTGGAAGCCAATATAGTAATCTTTCGGATAGCAAAATAAACAATCGAACTAGGCCACGATAGCAGTTTGCTGTTAGCAATGAATGTTTAAGAATTGGTATTACAATTTGTAAATTGTCAATTTAGATCAAATTAAATACCTTCTTAAACAATTGATTTTGCTATCTGTATTAAAATATTAATTGGCCATGCTTTATGTGTTTTAAATGAAAATCAAGTTTATCGTGTGAAGATTTTTTATAGATAAGTTTAAATAGTAGCGAATTAGAAATTGGACATAAGTAACCCATAATGAATAAGAACAAAATAACGAATAAGGAAAAAAGAATTGGTATCGAATAAGTAATAAGTTACATCTTGAAAATCCTCATCTACCAGATAACCTGAGCCGTGTTTGTCACAAAAAATTAAAATAAACAAAAATACTGAACTACGAATTTTGGATAAAAAATGCTCTCCAACTTTGTACTAAGTGTCACTTATAAGTCTTATGTAGACGAAACACGCGTCTGGCGTATTTAATCATAAACCTGGTACCTTTGATATAACTATCTACCTTGGCGCACATAGATGCATTTTTAATGTTGCGTAATTTACGCAACAGAGCATGTAAAACAAATTTCCCAGAATAAAAAGGAAATACGTGCACCAATTTGAAAACTGTTAATTCTGATGGAACACCTAGCACACAAATTTGTATTGTAACTTGGGTATGCATAACAACACATCCAAAGATAAGTAATGCGCCAATTTAATCTTTTTTTCTCAAATTTATAAACGGACAATTGTAGAAAAACCTGTTAAATCATTTCAGTACCGAAGTACTGTCTACCCTGTTCACAATAATCTGAAAAGTATAAAGGGGAAGGTATTGAACAGTACTAAGTTGACTTCAAATAAACAGTACGAACAGTACTGAAATTACTACAGGGGATAAGTCTTTAAATTGACCAAAAGACTGAGCATGGCTTAACATTTATTGTTTGGACTTTGAAGATGATGTTTAGATCAACATCATCATTCAAGACTAAAATTCATTTACTCGTGGTACTAGTATATTGATATTTGGATTTTAATTTTAACACAATTAATGCGACTCATTTTTTGTAGAATCTACGTGCCTTTCTTAAATGATGATATTTAAACTGTCATTTAGTTATCTTAATGTTTTTCTGTCATATAACTCATGTTATTTGACTATTTAAAATAGTCAGTGAAAATGAACAGGTAGTATATGCTGATCCAACTACATTTAATGCGAGTCGATGTTTTTTTTACTGCATAATTCATCGGCAATGCACGGCTCTGAATTATCGTAACTTGGAGAAAAATATTTCATATGCTGTAAAGTTTTTTTCAATCTTATTAATGAGAAAGTTTTGTTTAGGATCAAATATAATAATATAATGCGAACGTTAGTACGTTCGACACGCATATACCTTGAACAACATGATGGCGTGCCCGAAATAAAAAGTCTGAGAAGTCAAACAAACACACAGGCCGTTGGTCTATGAGTACTAAAGCTAAAAGGACCAAAATAGTTCAAGGTTAACACTGTTTTATTAAAAACTATCAGTAATGGAACGCCAAGCAGGAAATATGTCTGCAATCCAATGTGATACAATTGCAAAGTTATTATTATAAACAAAACATGTTAGATTTAATGAGCTCTTTTGTAATAATCCATCGGTGGTATTCATAATTTTGTTTCAATGATTTCCCCAGAAGCTATTTTTCTGCTTATATACAAAATACTCTGTAACAATAATCGCACGGGTCATTACTTTTACATTTAACAGTCTATAGATGATAAAAATCGAATTATACAATTCTAAGGTTATAAATTATGGGAAAAATTAAAAACTATATTTTTTAAGTCTTTGATAATAGGTTTTTCTTTCGTATGTGAGACCCTCAGATGTGTAACTTGTCCACATCATTGAACCCCTCCTCTTTGGCCCTCTTGAGAACTTGTAATTACACAAGGATGAGTTTCTGTGGATTTGATTATTCTTTAAGATATCATTAGTACAGCTTTAGTTATTAAAAGATTAGGGTTAAAAAAAAATCTGGTGAAGGTTTATCGAGAAAAACGCTTCGTACCGACCAAAGGTTCACGAGGGACTAGAATTGGCTCTAATATTTTGATTGTTTTTTTTAGACCAAAGATCTACACATTTTTAAGCACCTTCCTTTAAAATTTATGAAGCTATGACCTCTGAAATAAAGATTGTTTGTACTTCATCGTCATTTTGGTATACAATTTTTATAAATTTATTCTTTTTTGTCATAATTAACCTTGCCGCCATTCACAATATTAAACGTTTTTATATTGATGAATATTATATAAAAAAAAAAGTCGTCACGAATTATATTCTTATTTACAATATTGTAGAGTTACACAAATTGAAGATGCTCGTACATCCAGGTTACCGATACAAGCTATTAAGAGACTCTTGTTGTATAATCTTGGTCACGAACGTATTTACTTAGTTGTTGGTTTCAATGGTTCTCAATGAATTCTTAGTCTTGTATCCTTAGTATTGTATTGATTTTTAAAAATGACAGCACTCATTTTTATTATGAGCTGCAGATTAGCTATCCTAAGTGGTAATTACTGATAACAAACACAAGTTATTAAGATTACAACACAGGCGGTATGCTGTAAAGTGTCCTCAGTATCTCTGAAAGTGAAATTAAAATTTTCCTAATGACATTCCTTATGTTATTTGAACTTTACGTATCTTAATTTACTTCAATTTTTGTTAAACTTGCTTTTTTTAGCTGTTTACTATTGATTTGTATGTTACTACCCAGGTTGTTCATCACCGAAAAAATTGGTGGTTTTAAGGAGGTGGAAGATTTTGAAATAGTTGTTGAAATATAATTTACAAAATGTTTTCATCGATCTTACTGTATTCCTTTGCATCGTATTTAATGTTACTCTTTAATTGCGAGTTCAATCTCAACGAAGTATTAATCCATTAAGTACGCATTTGGTCTGATGGAGAATAATAATGCAAAATTATAAAATAAAAACCTTGTTTGTTAAAATTCAAGTAAGGTAATGGAATAAAGAGTGCGTGGATTGTATCATTTTCGTTTATTTTCGATTGCATATCATTTAATAATGTGTGTTTGATTGATTTCGTGATTTTATGAATGAATATTTTTTTTGCAATGAATGTGTTAGTTTAATTTGAAAGATGTTTGTGTGCTTCTTTGTTAAATATTTGTTTGTTTATTGTTCTAATTGAGATTGTGACACGGTGATGACTGCTGTACCTCTATTTTGACAATTTTACCTATCATGTTTGTTTTGTTCACGCATAGTTGTAAATTTATACCCAACTGCGGCCAAGCTTCGCGATAGGTCGTGCGACATAATCAGACAAACAAACTTTATTAGATTAACTCTCTAAGGAACGATCGTTTTCATTGGTCAATTCAAACCTTCGACTTCACACCTGCAAAAATAGAGCACACGTACTTTAACGTTGAATGGACTGATTAATATTCACATAGCTGGTCAATGTCTTCTAAAGCTTCCATCGTCGTATTCGCATACATGATTCTAATCACAATTCTAGCTTAATGTGAAATTCATTTGTGTTATAATTTTCTGCAATTAATTGGTAGTAAAGTTTAAACTTTAAAATCTTAACAGTTAAAATATTCAATTTAAATATCTTCTCTAAATCAAGGGACGATATCAAAAGTTTAATGTAGGATAAAAAAACCTCAATTCACATATTTTTTTTCATTGACACACCCAAGTTGCTTATCCTGCCTTCTCTTTTACTCTATGGACTCGACGAATTAACGTTTTACTTGAAAAATGAAACTGTATACTTTACTACAAACACTTTTCATATTGTTTGCCAAGTTAAAGATATTCTTCATAGAATAGTGATTTTTTTTCTGATTCCATTTACTTGAAGGAAAAAAATTAATTCCGAAATTGTAAGTAAATTCATAACATGTAACACGCTTTGTTAAGAAAAAATGGAGATGGCCAATCATGGCACAGCGGATAATTAAATGAAGTTTATACAAACGATATAATTCATGAGGTTTTGCTATTCTCGGTTGAAAAAACGAACGTAAATTATATATTGTAAATATTAAACCGTTGATTTTCCCGTTTGAATGGTTTAACAATAGTAATTTTGGGGCCCTTTATAGCTTGTTGTTCAGTGTGAGCCAAGGCTCCGTATTGAAGGCCGTACTTTAACCTATAATGGTTTACTTTTATAAATTGTTATTTGGATGAAGAGTTGTCTTATTGGCACTCACACCACATCTTCCTATATCTATGTGAATAGAAACAAACAATGTCTGTATTCATTAAATCATTTAAATGTATTTATAAAAAGGTGAGTTTCATCTTGTACATACATTTAGTCATCCTTAATTTCTTTGATATTTTTTTATCAGTTTATCATACACGTTTCGTTTTGTATTTTATTTCAAATACGAATACATACTACATATACTTTAGCGGATTGTTCAACAATGTTATGCAACTCTATTGTTACAGTATAAATTTAAAAAATGAATATTCACCCATTCATAATCGAAAACAGTACATTTATATGTAATATAGAAGATGTGGTATGATTGCCAATGCCACAACTCTCCACAAGAGACCACAATGACACAGAAATTAACAACTAAAGGTCACCGTACGGCTTTCAATAATGAGCAAAGCCCATACCGCATAGTCAGCTATAAAGGGCCCCGATATGACAATGCAAAAACAATTCAAACGGGAGTTGTTCCTTATAAACTACATTTCTCACAAGTATTAATATTTATTTAGTTTCAAACATGTGAAAGAAATAATCTTCACTGAATTCATGCAGGTGCACAAATGATACGATTAGTTATTTTGTTTCTATCTTTGGGGAACAACTTCCTCCTTTTATGGTAGCTACTGTGTGTATGTTTTAGCATGAAAATAATAAAGGAGGAATGTCAGTGCAACCTATCATTAATTATTGTAAAGCAGGATCAGTATTATGAAATACTTTATAAGTGACTACGACGTTGTAAGGATTGTAACCTATCGTAGGTATGAAAGAAATTGAAGTGGTTCATTTATTCATCCGTATAAAAGCGGCACATGTATTTTATTTTATCCTTATATTTCTCATCATGCCGGGTACAAGATAATTGAGTTGCTGCATGCATAAAGAACTTAGAATATCAGTATACTTTTTCGAACCCACTTTTTGAAGTTAGCAAAACATTTATTTAAATCTTTTTGCCAAAGGTTTGTAAACTATACAAATCATTGTTTTTACGTTCGTAGTAACATAGTAAATTCCATTATCGGTCACCTGTGTCAATTCACGTGCACACTGACTAGACTGACTACATTGCTGTTGTATTTAAATCTTTCGGCCAATGAAATGAGACGTTACAAGTTGTTTGTTTATGATACGCCAGAATGTTATCAATGAACTATCAAATGCTAAACTTCACTGCATATCACTGTAATAGAATTTTATTCGACTGTCATACAACTGAAAGGTTTAATTCAGTATTTTTGTGGGTCACTTTTCAAATGCCAAATTCTAACAATATTGAAAGAAGACATTTTGAGATTTTGATATACAAAATGATCAATGTATACTTGTGATGATCTTCTCAGTCCATACATAAACTCTACAAAAGACTCATCAGTTACGTTCGAATCCCTAAAGTTAAAAAAGGCCAAATAAAGTACGAAGTTGAAGAGCATTGAGGAACAAAATTCCTAAGAGTTTTGCCAAATACAGATAAGGTAACCTATGCCTGAGGTAGTAAAACTTAAGTATTTACAAAAAATTCCAAAATTTGTAAATAGTAAATTTATAAATATAACCATATCAATGACAATTCATGTCAGCCAAAATTGGACTGACTACTGGGCTTGTAATACTCTCGGGGAATTAAATCTCCACCAGCAGTGGCATCGAGCCAGTGGTTTTAAATTAACTCATCGTAGATACCAGGACTAAATTTAGTATATACGCCAGACGCGCGTTTCGTCTACAAAAGACTGATCAGTTACGCTCGAATACAAAAAAGTTAAAAAAAAGGCCAAATAAAGTACGAAGTTGAAGAGCATTGAGGACCAAAATTCCTAAAAGTTTTGCCAGATACAGATAAGGTAATATATGCCTGAGGTAGAAAAGACTTAGTGTTTCGAAAAATTCAAATAATTGTAAACAGTAAGTTTATAAATATTACTAAGGTATTGGTTCGAAAATTTGCTTTATCAAAATGGTAATATCACACCTGTGTTTGGTAGATTTTGCCTGGTAATTTCGACGGTGTGCCGCAGAATTTTGTATTCCTCTTCCAAATAAAAACTTTCCTCCTTTATTTCTAATCGTTGTACATGAATAGTTTATATCCCGAGAGATGCAAGGTCATTCAATGTGTAAGGGCATTTGAAAGACGACAATAGAAAGTTGTTTAGAACATATCGTTTACCAGTGCCCAGTAAAGAAAGACACTGAAAATACTTGACAACATAATGAAGCGAAAAGAGAGTTATCAAAATGGCATTGTAGGTCTAGTATTTCATATATTTTGTTCAGAAATTAGCTAAAATGAGAAGGTATATGATAACCAATTGGACAGTTGTCCATAAAGATCAAGAGTCAAACACATGAACAAAGAAAGATCACCGTTCAGCCTTCAACGATTAGATAAACCCATACCGTATAGTAAGATATAAAAATCACTGGCACGACAAAATGTTACACAATTGAAAAAGAGTTTTCAACAATAAACGAAAAACAATGATTACAGAAAGTGATCAGCAACAACAACTTGACCAAACACTACTTTGTCGTTTGATTGCTGTCTCATTGCCGTATTATCTCCGTTTATTTGTTTATCAATAAGACATTACAAAATTAGTTTAGTGACATTTTTATTTAAAACTAATTACTTTTATTTCGGCACTTTTTGATTTGATGCTATAGCGCCCTAGGTATAACAAACGATGTTCTGTACAATCAAAAAAAAAATCAACAAACAAATAAGCACAAGATATAACAATTTCATAACCTATACACTTGTGGCGAAAACTTGTTTAGGCAAAATAAACAAAGACAGACAAAATAAACTGCGCTCTACAGAAAAACGTCTTTTAATCTTGACGAAGGATGCATTTTTTTAAACTTACTGGCACATATCTAAAACGTTACGGTGAAATATTTTCTAAAATGATTGTAAAAAGCAATTGTGTAGAATTTGTTTATTAAGACCAGTTTTAGAGGTCAAAAGGTGTCGTATTTACTTCGCGTTTTATCATCAATCAAATCAGCAAAGAAACATTAAGTCAATAAACAAATATTACCAGAGATACTTTTACATCATTAATTGGACGAAAAAAGAAAGTTGAATATTAAAAAAGGTCATCAATCGGAGATTACATTGTCCGATATTTGAATTTCAGGATGGCTGAATGCTGAATTTTTGTATCAAACTGAATACAAACTCGAGTATCATATCAGAATATTTACAAAAAATGGAAACACGTATTTACTACAAACGCTACTCAAGATAATTTTCATTATCCGTTTGTTTATCAGTATTTAGAATTGTTAATCAAACTGCTCTGTAATCTTCACGTTGCATATTAATATATATAAAAAATTTCAATAAACTGAGCAGACAAAAAAGAAGAGGACAATCTTGTGAATTTCATAATTGAAATATTTTATCCAGAGTTCACATAATCCTTGTTTGACATAGCCCTTAGTTAAGTCAATTTGTTTTTCGTTGCTGGTGTTTGACTCTTTTACAACCATATGGCTATGATGAACTTGATCTTTTTGACATGCTCCTTCTTGTTGTTCTGGTATTACTCATACAAACTGGATCAAGACTACATTGTCTTTTGATTAAACCAAGTCCTACTCTATCTAAAGGTCGTTTCACAAGTCCCATGCCAATTCTATCGAAAGGACGTTTTACGAGGCCCATGCCGACTTTATCAAATGGCCTCTTGACCAGACCCATTCCTACTTTATCAAAAGGCTTCTTTACTAGTCCCATTCCAACTTTATCAAAAGGTCGTTTTACTAATCCCATTCCCACTTTATCAAACGGTCTCTTTACCAACCCCATTCCAACTCTGTCGAACGGTCGCTTTACTAATCCCATTCCAACTCTGTCGAATGGTCGTTTCACTAATCCCATTCCAACTCTGTCGAATGGTCGTTTCACTAATCCCATTCCAACTCTGTCGAATGGTCGTTTGACTAATCCCATGCCTACTCTGTCAAATGGTCGTTTGACTAATCCCATGCCTACTCTGTCAAATGGTCGTTTCACTAATCCCATGCCAACTCTGTCGAACGGTCGCTTCACTAATCCCATACCAACTTTGTCAAATGGTCGTTTCACTAATCCCATACCAACTCTATCAAATGGTCGTTTTACTAATCCCATTCCTACTTTGTCAAATGGTCGCTTTACTAATCCCATTCCGACTCTGTCGAACGGTCGTTTTACTAATCCCATACCAACTCTATCGAAAGGTCGCTTCACTAATCCCATTCCAACTTTGTCGAAAGGTCTTTTAACTAATCCCATCCCAATTCTGTCCATGGGTCGCTTTACTAAACCCATCCCAACCTTATCGAAAGGACGTTTTCGTATCAAACCCATTCCTATTCTATCGAGTGTTCTTTTTCGTATTAAACCTGATCCAACCTTATCAAGGCGTTTTTCGTCATTGTCTGCTATATATTCTAAAAAGTTTGGATAAACTTCGCCGACGGTATCACCGTCGTTATATCGTTTAATTAGTCCACTACCAATACGATCAATATAACGTTTTTCATCTTCGATTTGGTCTTCTTCTGTAATCTCATCTTCTTGACTTTGGGCATTAAGTGAACTGAAAAAAAATGAATTAAGATAGAATATTAATGTATATCTTTCAAATTGTGTATTTTAAAATAAAATGTCCGTAGTAAACTTAACATTGGTTCGTGACATTATTTTCCTTTCAGTCAATGACACTTTGTAGTAGAAAGTAAGGACACCGACTTGATATTTCTGATTATGGATCATTGCATCAGCATCTATGGGTTGGATGATGGTTAAGGGGAAAAGCAGACGTAATAGATATGTGATATAAGCTATACACATTATATGGTTGACTCTAAATACAATTCATAAGGCAATGATTTTTGACATGACTATTTTTAGATACAAATAACCTTCAGAACTGGTCTGACTCTGTGCTCGTAGAATTGTACATTGCAAACATTTTATAGAGTGGCAACACATATCACTTATTTGGGCTTAAAATTGTATTTTTGTAAGCAAGGACGCATTCTTAAAAGAAAAAGAAGCTGAACTGATATTTAAATGTATATCAAAATTTGTACAACTGAAATATATGAATTAAAATGTTTGCCTCTTAAAACTTGATTTTTTTCGAACCGAATATTCTGATAGTAAATCTTAAAGTAATGCAAGCAGTGCAGTATTTGTTGGGTTTTTTTTCATATTATTTCATAGATTTGTCTGTGATGTTTTATCAGGCAAAAGGATAAATTAAAAATAGCCGACGGTTTTTTATAGTAATAAAATAGAAGTTGGTAAAGTAAAATCCACAGCAACAAAAACTGTTTAAAAGTAAAATCAAAAAGTAAACGTCCAATGATTAAAAAAATGTAAATACTATAAACAAAACCTCTGAATTACCTCGATTCAAGCGTATAGTGAATGAATAAAAACGAATTCAGAAGCAGGGGCAACCACTGAAGATATCCTTGAATTGGAACAAGCACTTTCCTTGTTATACAAATTTTACGCATATTCACCTTTGATCACAAACAACCCTAACTTTTAAAAGTAACCATAGTCAGGGAACAAGTTTATTACTCAATAAAAACCGTGTTACATATGAAGAATAACAGATGCAATATCTTAAGAAAGTTCAATATACTAGCGTGTGAAAGAATACATGCAGATACTGAACGTAAGATCAAAGTATCCAATAATATATTAATCATGCTTTCTATCACTTAAATATCGATCACTGTACTTCTTAAAAGATTTTATACGGGAAAGGTCGTTAACAATGCAGGAATCACGAAATGGAACCTATAACAAGATTTTTCAGCAAAATAAAATGTTAAAAACTAAAAATAAGGAAGACAAATTTTAGTATCATTTCAAACTATAAATGAGCAAATCGAAGTGATATTAGTAAAGTAAGAACATTCAAGTTTCTTGTACCCTTTTCCATTAGTCTTTAAACAATTATATTCCAGGAAATTTTACATTACATTAGACACCAACTAGTCTTGCAAGTTTTATTGGAAGTATTGTAAATGAATAACAGGTATTTATTGAACTAAATACATAAGTACATTACTGATGGTCAACAACACTTAAGGTGTCTATCACTAATTACATATAATCGGATGACCACTTCCGAACTCCGTAATTGGTAAATTCAATATTAAGTGATTAATTTGTCTTTGGTCTGAAGAACATAAAAAACGTAGAATGTTACTACACTTTGAGGATTGTTTATGAATGTTGTGTAAGGTGAAGAAAACTGTGATTTTGTATGACCTTACTTTGTTTGTTGTTTGAAAGACAAAGGGAAACACACACAAAATCAAAGTTCGAAAAAGACTCGAGGTCAAAGTATGCTACTTAGTATCAATAGTGTACCTTATAAGCTTTTTTTTTTATAACATTTGAAACTTATTTCCTAACTCATATATTATTTCCACTCTTAAGTTCAGTTATACATAGCAGTTTTCTTTTTCTAATGAATCTCCATCTATTTTTTTTTCTGTGTGAAATCTTTAAAAATCGCTGGTCGTTTTAACTCCCTTTAAAAGTACAGCACCACTAGTTAAGTACATCCTTCTGAACATTTCTAATTAAGATTAAAGGGGTAGCATAGTGTTCATGTAACTAGCTAAAATATGTTACAGTTTCATGTGCCTGTTCAAGACAGGAACATCGACAGTTGATGTCTTAAAAAAGTAAAGATCCTAATGATTTAAAGAAACTGTATGTATTTATTCAGCAGCTCATTCACAGTTGCTAGTTTTTTTAATATAGTGCTATTCTAGATTCAATCGATTCAGAGTTTGGTCGCATATTATACATACATTTCTCTATTATTTAATACAGTTGATCAATGTTCCTTTTGTAAGTCGTACTGAACCTGGGTTGTTGTATCGATTCATTGATATATACCCCACATCTCATCATTCGTATTCGTGTTTTAGATATATCCATAAGATTTAAATGCATTTTAAGGCGGACATATTTAATTCTTCATTTAAAGTTTTATGTTACTAATGTTTCTTCGAATAACAAGTAATGACGGTTCTTGTCTAAATACATTTAACAACTGCTATTTAAAACAGAAAAAGGAAGATACATATTGTTATTGCAAACCAACATATTTGAAAATCTTCCCGAAAGGACAACTTCACATTTGCTTCTGGTTTAGAAAGAAAATTACAAGCAGCCACAGACAGGAAGATTAAATATATGGCACTTGTACAGTCAGACAGGTTATTGACATCGAACAAAAATCTAGTCTAGTCTTTCCTAAAATTATGTTTATTTGTGTGGTCTAAAGCATATGTGTACAATGCTATTTCATTTTAATTGACGATGAAAAGGCTTTTGTAGCTAAATGGAATGAGAGATAACAAGATATCGAAAACAAGTAATAACGTGCATTTTATTTTCAATATCTGGTGGTTTGTCAATCAATTATCACTTTCACAGAATAACACAGTATAGTACCATTAATAAACACACAAAAGCTGATGAGTGATAAATAGTCACAACTTATTATTTGCGCAAGGTACTTCGGATTAACAATGTATAATGTATGATACACGTAAGTGTGCCCATGCTAAAAGTTCATAATATTGTCATAAAAAAATATAATGTTGATATTTTCATGTTGATAGACGTTCGAGGTTCAATCTATAGAAAATGTTATAGAAAATGATGATCAATATTAAAGCTATTATAAAAGTTTTTCAACAATCCGAAACTCTCTCTACGGATTTTCCATATCTTTCACAGATAATGGATAAAATTCGGTTAATCATTTAAAATTATTTGTATAGTAAATATAAAAAAAAACATATCAGTAGTTAAAAATAAAATTATGCCAAGATCCAAGTTAAGATATGAAAGTGAATGAAATAGAAAAAACAAATCGGATCGTCGTAAATCGGAATTCTACTGAAACAATGTACTATAAAGTTAACCGAACAATGCATATTGGAATAGATCTTTTTCATCTTAATTAAAATCCACTTAAATTTGACTGAAGTATTCTTCTCCTAACAAATGCATCTTCATTCTGAAGATTTTAATTTCAAGAAGATGTCAACATTTGTCTAATTAGTTATTTCCATTACGAGAGTTTGCTTTCACTAACAAATGGAATTGACATTTTATTAACAGAAACGTGTAACCTCAGCACAAAGGCACTAAATAATATTTCTCTTGAACCTGATTGTTTCATAAATGACTTACAAATTCGTAGTTACTTCGAAAATTATATTTTCAGGAACCTGCACTGAAAAATACACGTTATCAAATTCTTTAAATCTCAAGTTATTTCAACATTTTACGAATAAACAAGACGAGATTGATAAAGCCATTTCATAAAACTCATCAAATTTCATTGAAAATTTCATATTTTACACTTTTTAATTACTTTTAGAGATTTTAGAATGGAAAAATGAAAGAGTAGATCAGTTGCCCTCAGATTTTCTTGCCCTTTTCTAATTTTACATTATAGCGTCAAATGCATGATGACGTTTTTGAGAAAGTATACATTTTAGCAGAACTTAAGAATTGAATGATTTCCGTCCTATCGTATAGAAATTCGTGCCAGACACTGCATCTTGTGCGTTACAATATTTTTCCACTTTAGAATTCAATTCAAGTCTGGCTTTCTTGAAATTTGTAACAAAACTTTGCTCTACAAATTCCAGTGATTTACCGTCGATCCATTGATATAAGTTGTGATTGTTTTCCAATTTTTTTTCAATGCCTCTTGAACTCTTTGTTACTTATTCTGAATCTCTTATATCACTTACAGTCAGGTGATTAGTTTAAAATTTACAACTTTAAGTATCTCATATCTCAAGAGTTTTTGAGGATTCAAGGGATAAGAAATGAAAACCGAAACAGTTTAAGATCTACATGACCAAAAAGTATAAAATATACTTTTTGTTCTAATGATTTATTATTGGTACATATTTAATTCCTTTTTTTTATATGTTTATTTTTTTTATTTTGATAACAATTCAGTTCAATACATTTGATGAACACATTCAAACTAGACAAATACAAAGAAGGCAATTGAAAATATATGTCGAAGTAAATGAATGGAAACAGTTATTTGCCGATGTTCAGATCACAAAATCCATTTTGAAAACAGAAACGCTAAAAAAATGTCGACATTCACCAAAAAGACAAGTAATCAAACAAATATAGAAATAAAAGATTAAGTGACTCCCCCCCCCCCCCCCCCGAAAAATAAAATAAAAAAAAGACTAGTTTGAACTTAAGTTACGTAAACTAAATAAGTGATCAATGCCACTGCAGAAACTAAAAATATATTCTTAATGACTATATGGCGTTAAGATTAGTTGCTTTATTTATTCAAGATAAAGTTTTAAATTCTACATTTGCATACTATTTCTATGAGACACATCCATCCCTAGTATTTAAACTATGAAATTTAATTTCAGCATTATTTCAGGCCATTTGAAATCACAAATCAATAAATAAAGTTTAGCCAATTTGTGAATCAACTGCAGTTAATAAAGTGTAATAAAAAAACTGTCTTGGAGCTCATCAACACTAAAAATGTTTTCTACTCGAAAACACAATTTTCTTCGTGCTTGATTTTAGATAAATTTTCAATAGAATAGATTTGTAAAGTAATGTATACACTGTACATTGATAAAACGTCTATACTCCTACTGTAAGATGTAAAACATTGTGTTATTATCAGATGTCTTCAAGGTAAATGTATGTTTATACTGTTGATTAAATTAAGTCATTGGAATCCAATTTAACTTCCACTTTACAATGAATATGAAATATCATTCTTAAATAAACATAGGTTGAACAAAACCGTTCCTCTTTCTATAATTTACTATCACCGAATGAAACCCATCAAGGAAGTGCATTTACAATGATAAAGGCTTTTGAAATCAAACAGAAAAACATTGTACATTCTCCTGTGTTTATCCGGACTCGTGTGTTTTGATTTGAGCACCGTAGATTTCTAGTCTGTCATACTACATTGTTAGCCAGGTATCTTTTGTGAGTTTAACAAATATTGGATCCATGCCATAGCTGGTGAACTTTTCGTCGCCGAAGGTCCTCGGATCAGTGGTTATACCATTAATACGTTCATTATTTTCAAATATACTGTTTATGAAATATAACATAATTAAAAGTGTTATGGTTTATCATGGTTTTCTGTTTCTTATTTCGTCCGTTTTTAAACGGTATTTTCCTTATTTTTCAGTTAAAATGAACCTTGATAATTCCTTTACTGACGAAGAAATGGACTTAAAATTTGAACAACATCATCTAAGGTACTTCTAAGTCGTTAGTTACTAAATTCATTTCAATGTTCAGCTTTTTTGTTGTTGTTTTGTATCTGTAAAACAACATTGTTCATGATACAAACTGTAATATCATTCAACAATATTAGACGATTGAATTACTTGATATTATACAAATTCTCTAGTGTCCAATATTAAGGGATTATGCATCTAGTTTCATCGTTTCAGCAACCGTTCAAATGCATCAGTTAAAGTGTTATGTCTTTCCAATGCACTTAATGTACACGCAATCATTGCAAATAAAAAAGGAAAAAATGCAGTACTATTCAAGACCCGAACAACAATTATTGCTTCTTGTTGACGTTATTTATAATACTGCGAAGCATTCCGTATCTACTTAGAAGGTTTATATTTGTACTTATAAGATTTGATAATATTGTCTTCGCTTGACTGATCGATGTTTGATAGGATACACAATTTGCTAAATCAACTTATTGATGCTTAGTAAAAAAAAATCAGCACTTAAAAATGCACTTTTTAGTTTGCTTTCACAATTTCATTGTCGACATATACGTTTATTAAGGTCACATTTTATATGCTGACATGCAATCTGCACCCTAATTAAGTTTTGTATTTCAATATATATTTACAAGTACAATTTGTTCAGGAAATCATCGGATGGGAGATGTGCTTTCGTAAAAGTAGAATAATACTGTTGAAATAATTATCGATTAACAAATACATTTGTATACTACGTAGTTTTATTACATCAATCATTCCATCGACAAGTGAGTCAGTTTTCAATTAAATTAGTTTTCATATAAAAAGTCGTAAAAAACAGATGATCACATTTGTTCAAGTAAAAGTTTTATATAAAAACTAAAAAGAAAATATTATATATTGATGATCAAAATAAAGAGTTACTGAAATAGTGGCTTATGATATCAAGAATCGGATTTGAGAGAGTAGGCAAATACAGTAACTCAAATTAAACTTTACTGAAACCACTTACAAGATTAGAGGTTCGTACAACATTTAGAAATTACCATTATCAGGATCCAGAGTTGCAAAGCATATGTAGAATTTTTCAAAAGAACTTCCTTATAAAAATAGAATTTGTTCGATGTACTCATTATCTAGATATCAATATAAAAAAGAAGATGTGGTATGATTGCCAATGAGACAGCTATCCACAAAAGACCAAAATGACAAAAACATTAACAATTATAGGTCACCGTACGGCCTTCAACAATGAGCAAAGCCCATACCGCATATAGTCAGCTATAAAAGACCCCGATAAGACAATGTAAAACAATTCAAGCGAGAAAACAAACGGCATGAACGAAAAACAAAAACAAGCATGGATATTGATTAGTAGACATATGTATTCGTCAAATGAAATCGACATGTATGAAAAATTATAAAGGTTTTGTGATTTAATCTTTTATCAAATATTTGTATTACCTGACAATCGATTCCGATTTATCGGTTTGATGAGGTGCTACTCAACCTTTGATGAGTTTCCAGGTTAGCGTTTTGTTAATTTGGTTTTTCTTTTGGATCATGGTATTGTCTGTTGTTCTACTGGTAATTGTTTTTGATTGCCCAATTTATCTTGGTTTTATCTTTATCAGAAAAAATCACAACGAATAATTTACACCAAGGATGTATAAATAATTGGAAAGCTAAAAGACAAAAAGCAATCTTTTTTAAGATATAACAAAAATACCAAACTCAAATATTAATTCAAAATTCGAAAATCCATTAAATATTATCAACCGACGAAATAAGTGAAAAACCACTGTCATATTCTATATTTGGTACAGGATTTTTTTCGAGGAAAAGAGTGAGTCAATCCTGGTGTCATTGGTGTCATAGCTATCCGAACCTCTAACTTACATGACAGATGTTTAAAGTTTTGTTTTATTGATGGAACTAGGTGAGCAACCAAAACAAATACAATTAAGTTAAAAAAAAAAGAGAATTGAAATGAGGAATTTGTAAAAGAGACAATAACTCGACCAAGGAGCAGAAAACAGCGCAATGTCATCAATGGGTTTTCAACACAGCGAAAAAATTCAAAGTATATAACTTATGATTTCGTTGCCGATGCAGTTTATACTGGTTTTATTGTACCTTGCGGGATAGCAGTCTATTAAAAGCAATGTCGACACAGTGTAAAAAATAACGCTTCATAAATATGTCACGTTCTAGGATCTTTTTGAATATACCATCCTCATGAGCGTCAACAGCCAAAAGGAAAGTGCGTAAAAAGTTACTTTTATTGGTTCAAATGTTGAATGTAGATTATGAATGGATTACACAGCCATTATGTATCTGTAGTATCTTTTGTTTCCTGCGAACTCGTAATATGTGATGGTAGTAAGTACTCACGGAATCAACAAGCCAGATAGCTTAATTGCGTATCAAATGATATTTATGAGATTTGAACAAAGGGAAACTACTGTACCTTTAGAAAATCAGTTTAGTATGACAGAAACTTTTTAGCGCAATAAAGTATAAAAATGCGGCTGACTTATTGTATTATAGTTCACGGTTCAATGAAGTCATTCATAGTTCAATCAAATATTTACTTTATGGTAGAATTATGCAATATCATTAAAGATACCAGTATATTATAGTGTTCAATATTCAAAGAAGTATCCGTCGTAGCTTTACACACAAACTTTCCATTCTGTTAAATTGAATATACCTCTAAGAGACTGCTGCAAGTTCTACATGAGAATTGGCATAGTCACACTTTGGATTTCAACCAATAAACGTATGTTTATATTTCGATTCACAAAACAACTTTATATAATTTAGTTACCAAAGGTATCAGGTACAAGGCTTATTATTCAATACGCCGTAAATGCGCGTTTTGTCTACTTAAGTCTCATTTGTGGCGCGCAGATCAATTATATATTTGTTATTGATAAACATAAGTTGATCAAGTTGATGTATCTCTAGACCTTCAGCTCATCAAGGTAAAAAATGAATTCTGTTATGGTTCTAACTGATGCAAAAATATCTTTGTAAAACGCTGTTTAAATACTTGTCTCTTCATTTTTAAAGGGTTTTTTTCTTCCGTAGATTTTGGAGGAAAAAAAAACTCTTTCAACAGATAGTATTACGTTATTGGTGTGACTAAAAAAATACATCCAAAATCCTTCAAAGAAAATGGGATATTGTTACCCTTATGCTTTATTATAACTATGTACTGTATCTAAATAATTATTGATTTTGAAATTACCTACATATTATCTAGTCCAGTGATCTAGAAAAAGAAAAACACTGATATAATCGGTTAGCTTCATACCTTGAGCAACATTTAACGAGTGTAACATAGTTGCATCGGTACTCTTCCAGTTAATAGTGCATTGGTTATGAATGTCCATAAAAGAAATGTTAAAATCATTAAAATACGCGCATAGCAGAGCTATTCCTAAGAAGCCAGGTGGTAGTGACATATTTCTACTTTATTTAATATTCTCCTGAAAAGTGCTTGTTAAATGTCGTTGTTCTTTTAGCAAAAAATTAAATACAATTTTAGTTTCTATCTTAATGGCTAAAAAGGTTGTTATGATAGTTATTTTCAGTTGAATAAACTTATGTATTTTCAATCAATTCATTAGTTAGTTAGTATCCTCAATCCGAGACAAATTGATTATTTGTTCGTTCTCTAAGAATGTAGCAGAAAAAAGTAAATAAACATATTGTAAATCACCAGACTATGAACAAGCCTGAGGATTAAGATTTATTTGATGATTGAAAAATAAATCCCTGATAATGTCAAGAAAATATTTATTACAAAAAAGAAGCGAAGGTTATTACATCAAATTAACTTTTTGAAAGTATTATTAAATGCATTTTTTTTTCTAAAATATGATATTTATAGATACTTTAAAAAAAAAATATGAACGAATATGAATGAAGTGATCTGTGCACTGGTCAGAAAGAGTTAAATAACAAATGATTTTTAGCAATTAAATGGCGGAATATTACCACATTGTTGAATTATCATGTCAGTCTATGTAAGGTGTAATGACTGCATGAATTGGGATACCATAAAGAACCAAACATCCATCAGAAATGTTAGATAAGTACAGATATTTGTTAACTTCCCTTTTTATCATATAGCTCTTCGAACGTTTAGGATTTAAATACCCTTGGCATTCAAATAATCAGCTTTCAGCGTTTCAGATTGAGTTTGATCAAAAAAGCGCTTCTGACGCAAGGTTTGTTTTTATTAAAAATAAATTAGGGTTTTTAACTTTTTTATGGTTGTTAACGACAGTGAATTTTTTCGAAAAAAAAAAGAAAGATGAAGTTAAGACTTGTAATGAAGTTTCTAAATGGGTTTATAAACTTTTAATTTGATAAGACATCTTGCACGTGCCCTTTTGGTTTTGAAGGTCAAACAAAAAACTGCATGAAAATTCAGGAGAAAAATCTTATTTACGGGGAAAGATTATCATTATGTTGTGCACATAATTCGTTATTACGAAAACCATGACAAACGACTTGTCAACTGCTAACAAGCATTAATATTTCATAACATAATTGGACGTTAACAACTGTTACTCTCATAGAACCAATTAGCTGAAAACCAAAGTTCATGTGAATAGAAAAAAGCCTTATACAGAAAATGATGTAAGTGTACATAAGCGTATTGTATCTATTACAAGCCAGCTTCATTATTCATCGTTCACTAGAAATAGAAATAACACGTGATATAATGCTAATCCGCAAAAACATAATATCTGTCATTTTAATAAAAAGTGTTCTTTTCGACAAACACTGTTCTCATTGAATATAAAAAGCGCATGAATGCTTACAAGTTTCTCATTTTAATTATTTTTTTGAAAAAGCAGGTAAAATTCACTAAAATATAAAAGTCAATTCCGTTTAACATTTTTATATTGAATTGTGATGCCGTTGGTGCTTAACTATTATATAGTCAGTGTCTGAAAACTTTCCCCTATTTTGGAAACATACCGTTACTTAAACGAGCAAATATAAATAATGGTCAATTTCGGTCTATGTTTGAAGGATGATTTTTTTCTATAAAACAAATCAATTGGAACGTCAAAACCAAAGCACCCCTAAAGCAAACATCAGCTACTGTATCTTGAAAACGATTGTTTATCATATACTTATTGCGATTAATGATAAAATCAGATAATTCTGCTTAAACTAACATCCATTTATGACTCTTGAACAGCGGTATACTACTGTTGCCTTTATAAGACACCTTCGCTTTTATCAGAATGATTCCAGAATAAGATTACGCAAAGATGTATTCAATTTCTCCTAAGACCCTGTTTACGTGTATAACTCTTTCCTTGATTTACTTAGAAATTATAAAAAGAAGGTGGTATGATTCAAAATCTCACATCCTATACTTTCTCGACTAAAAGACTTTGCAATAATCTTATCGCACTTTGTAGTATATAATGCTATATCTCAAAATCAACATTCTTAACATGTGATAACTTAATTCAAAATCTAACTGTTAAAAATTTTCAGTTGTGTGTTTTGGTATCATTAAAATTTAATCATCTTATAAAATAATATATATCTAGTCCCCAGGATAACAATATGCATTTGTATATTATACATGTATATCAATACATATTTAATATTGTTTATCAGCTAATTGACAGAAAACATTCTGGATTCAAGATCATAATCATTATAAAATAATTAACCCGAAAATAGTTTTATGAATTTACAAATATGTCAAAACAAGCGGGTGTAAATATCTCTTTTTGTGTAAAGATGCGTGTTATTGTTCGGCATCTTATTCAACACTGAAACTGGGTCTCGATAAGTAAGATGGTAATGTTTTCATCATAAACATTTTATAATTGTGAAAGTTTGTTTTTTTTAATCATCGAGATTTTATTCCTGTAAATTGTATGATATGGGAATAGAACAGAATAGAACTCTGACATGTCTGTCATTTGCATGCATGTCCCAAAAAAATATGGCATTCTACTTAGTGCATTTCAATATTTTTTTGCCATACAAGTTGTCAAAGTACCAGGATTATAATTTAGTACGCCAGACGCGCGTTTCGTCTACATAAGACTCATCAGTGACGCTCAAATCAAAATATTTATAAAACCAAACAATTACAAAGTTGAAGAGCATTGAGGATCCAAAATTCCAAAAAGTTCTGCCATATACGCAAAAACATAACTGTGGTGTTTATTTTTATTAACATGTTCCAATTGTGTGTATAACTTTGTTATTTTTCTCTTGATAATATCAACATACTTAACAGAATTTAACCTTGTAGACATAACAACCCCTGAGCAATTACAGTCTCATTCAGTTTTTAAAACTTTTTTTTCTTCAATATATACAAATGCATCCTTTTCAGTTAAGTGCTGTATAATATTCCTATTTCATGGGAAATCATATTTGTTTATAAAGTCAGCTGAAATAATACATTTTGACATTTAATATCAGAAGTGCATTATATTTGGCAACTATTTTATAAAATTAACATATAGGTCCATAAAACTCATATTAAAAAACAAATCATTACATGCAAAATTTAAAGTCATCAAACAAACCCATGAAATAATGACAATATTTCGCATAAAGTTCAAGAGAGCTGCCACTAATGATACGTCTATTGAAAATCAGATACATTATCTTCCTAATGACTAAAAATCTGATATGAATTAATTCCTGACGGCGTAATTGAATGCAAAGTTACATTTAACAAATATAAAAGAATTATGGTATTAATCAACTGATCTAAGTAACGATATGACTAGTTACTACCCTCACGCCACACTCACGCGACATGCATTCTGGTTATGATGCGAAACGTGGATAGTTTAGGGAATCAGACTGAGGATATTAAGCAATAATTATTTGCAGCATTTTACATTAGAGCGAATTAACACAAAATAACCGTAAACCAGTCCATAAAATTAAACAGAATTTCAGTCAAGAAGACCGGACTTCATTCGAAAATCATCTAACACATAACCAAGATATCACTAGCTTCTGTAAATATCGATGAATAACGGTAAATATCGAATATGTATTAAATGTAAAACCTGTAATAAGAGTTGACCATAGGGACTGACCTTTCATGGTACACTCAACATTTAATGGTTAAGGAGGAGATTTTTACGTTGTGTAAGATATAAAAGTTAATAGAAAAGGTCAAAAAGTGTTGTTTTACATTCAACAGCACAATAACTTAAGATACATATGGCAAAGAACAGACGACCATAGTAAAACGTTGGGATGATTTGATTTGTCTACAAATAATCGAATTCAAAATACCATTTATAATTTGTTGAGATAATATCATATCATTTGGTACAAATAATGTTTTCATAAAATTGGATTTGAATTGGAACTAAAGACTGCTATTACATTAAACGGCAAAGGCGTTTTTTTTTGGTAAAACAAGATATTTCATTGAGTCGGGGGCAAATCAATCTTTTGTTTTCTATTTTATTTTTTGAAAACTGCTGTTTGTTTTTAAATTGTTGTTTTGGGTTTTTTTTTCATTTTCAGCAATAGCATTGTCAGCCAGTCATAGACGTATGAAATTTATTATCCCTTTGAGCAACATGTTAACCACTACAAACCGTGGGAGATCTTTGGTCTTGTAGCTTGTTCATTTAAGTATTAATTCCGTAATTAGTCAAACTCGGCAATATCATAGTGCAGGGAAGGAGGATGGGATTTTCAAAACTTATTGACAAATAAATATTGCCTTTGTATTTTTTAATAGTTTTGTTCTCATAGTGTTGTCATAAGTTTATGTTTATAGTGATCGTTTTGTTTGTTCCAATACATCTGTGACGAACGTTTGCTGAACACCTAAACTATACTATGTATTCTATAGAAGACGCGCTTTTTGTCTGAACAAGACTTAGTATGGGCGATGTATTCAACGGAATACTCGCTTTCCGTCTAAGCAAGACTTATTATTGGCGACTGATTCTAATAAAAAGTGTAATAATTATATCAGATCTATTATAACTATTTATTTCTATACCTTATTTGTTTTTTTGGTGCTATATATTTTCATTGGAACCTCGAAAATCTGAGTTGTTTTAATAAACTCATCATAGATACCAGGATTCAAATCGTGTAAAGCAGACAAAAGATTCATCAGTAAAGTTCGAATCAAAGCAGTTTTAATTACCAACTAAAGTCAAAAAATAAAAAATAAAATTAACAATGTTAAAAGTCTACATAACAAAGCTATCTCGTGTGTTTTCTTGAATTATTCTCAATGGCAACTAAAATCAAATGTATGGACAGTAAAACATCTAAAAAAGGTAAATACACATGATTTTTTAAAAATCCAATTGATTGATTGATTGATTGATTGATTTATGCTGAATGTCTACTGGAATTTATTTCAACCAAAGTTATGGGTTAAATAAAGTTAAAAAAGAACAAATTAACATCGAATATTTGAGTATTATCCAGGAGGTTAGCTCTTTCAGTGTGAAGGCTTGGTGTGACTAGAAAAAAGTCTTGTCATGACGAAAAACATGTGAACGAATACAATTGTCAAATTCTCTGATGAAACAAATGCAATGGTCACTTTTCTTTTTATTCACAATATTTGCAGATTATGATGTATTTTTGGTTCTACATCTTATATCAATGGAAGCAAAATCTAGAAGGACAACAGTCCCGATTAGCATTGATTTCATCGATGATTTTTAAGGAAGAAGTTCAATTAAGTGATGACGAGATGGACAATATGAACGTGAAAAATGAGCTTAAATTATGAACATGTCTCTGATTTAAAGAATTGCAATTATATATCTACATTTTTCAAAGTTGTGGGTTTTAACTCTTCTTACCACGGAACTGAAATAGTCAGTCGGTAATTAAGTAAAAGAATATGTAAAACCTTCCAAGGTTTAAACTACATAACTGCTCCCATTATCCTCTTTCCGTAGAAAGTGTATCATAGTCAATTATGACACGTATTCTATACTTCATACTTTTTTTAGGAAGTTCGAATTATACTCGGTAGGTTTGTTAAGATTCATACAGTAAACGTTAATAGTTAAAGTTTCGAAACATAAACTTCACATACATATACATCATGAAAATTAACAGTAAAACATAATTAGCTAAATCAACAAAACATATACAAATTGTATCACGAAGAATTATTGTTCCCACTAATACTTTACATTATAGATATATATCATTTAAGATTGAGTTACTCGTATAGTTACATAAAATATTAAAGAAGATATTAACAGCAAATAACTTGGTGTGAACACGGCCTAACTGTTTATAATACTTCTAGTGATCTATTATAAATACTATATTGGCAAACCACATATCATTCGGGTGGGAGAGTTGAATAAGTAATTAGTTTATAAGGAGCATAATCCTTCTATAATAGTTTGAAGTGGCTTGTGATCGTTTATAATGAATGCATTTCCTTCAAATTTGTCCTGCGAGGAAATGACGCTGACTTTATTTTTTCAATCGATAAATCGTTTCTTACAATGTTTTAATTTTGCTTTCAATTTCTTTTTCTATTAAAACTTATAAATCGTGAGAAATCATAGCAAGAAAACTTCAATATAATCATCACAAATGTAAATTATTCATTTAATGTTGTATAATATTATCACTCTTTGAATATTCCATAATATTCAATCAGTAGTTTATGTTTACAAAGCCAATTCAAGTAACAACTGCTGGTAGTGTCATAGTAATCCTGACCGGCTTGATACTATGATATTAGGATAGAAGAAATAATAACCATCTATAATTAATGAAGTATATGAAATATTACTTGTTTAAGAAATTGTTGCGTGTAATGCAATAATAAACAACGTATTTTCCACATTACTGTAAAGCAGAAGTCGAATTACATCATAATAAGAAAGACAGAGGGCTTAAAAAAGATAAAAAGGAGATAATTTTGAGGATTACCTTTTTATGTTTTGATAGTATGAGTTCAAAAGACCTTCAACGGATATTTGAGTAAGGGAGAGTCACAAGACATGCAAAATTTTACAGAAACAAGAAAAGAATAAAACAAAAATGAGATTTAAATAAGAATGCAAACCGTTATATCGACGCAACTGGTTACACTTGAGGGTTCATGTGCTTTTCTCTTTTGTGATATTTCACATAAAGTTATGAAGTTTACAAGTTTAGAACATTAGTTTACTACTGTTGCCTTTGACACATTGTAAATATCTGACCAGCATAAACACAACACGACTTAATTCTACTTGAGAAACGCATTGCAAATGATCATGCTTACGAGTCAGAGTCGAATACTCATATCGGCAGCTAACTTTACATCTGACAAATACCAGTAGATTACCAGAAATAAATCTCTTCCGTCCCGTGCAATCATTGTCATCTGCTAATAATCGTCAAATTAATCCATAAAAAAATCTATTTTGGAGGAAGTAAAAAGGACAACAACCCTAACTACTACTTCCAATGCTGCGATATCGACTAAAAATGTGTAATAAGAAGCTTGAATGAATACAAAATATTGTTAAGTTTATAAAATAGTTACATAAAAATTACAAAAAAAATATACCCGGAAAACCTGATACAAACCGTATCCAATTATCTTACTGTTGACTGCATGTTTCTCTCATTACTTCCTTATAATCTGTATCATAAATTTGATGCTTACAATTAATTTCGATTGCTAGTAGTAAGAGGATTTGCATTTTCATGTTTAAATAATGTGATTCTTCAGGGATTGCATTACCTTGAAGGCAAGGAATTTCATATTCAAGCATAAACATGGTCGCAATGTGAAAATAAAACTATCTACTGGTAGAACTTATAACATTAATGCGCATCCAAATTAGAAGAAAAAAAATCCCCTATATGTAACTGGGATTATGATGGTAAAGGACATGAACAAAATATGTCTTAATATAATTCAAACGCAGCCAGTGCCCACATAACAAAATATACACTTTGAAAATCGTAAGAATTGTGTAGAGCAAATAGTTTCAATGATCCATTAACACCGTTTTTCTTTATTTTTTGTTTTGTTTTAATCTTAAATTTTTAAGTCAGTATCTAAGATCGGTGTTAACAAGAACATCACTATTTATTCTCGTCAACGGGCACATAATGTAATACCATAATGATAGTGAAACAAGATTAGACAACAGTTTTAGGTGTGTAATGAAAATACATCTGCAGTAATGGAATTCTACTGCAATATTTACGATTCATTTAACACTAAAACTCCTGTTGCATCATACAAAAGAGATACGTGCTTTAGTATTTCCGATTCATTTCATATCGTATTTTGTTTGACAATGATAAAGAAAGGCATAAAACAATGAAACACAAAAGGTTATTTTTCCATTAGAATTATATTTCTGTTGTAATTGACAAATATTGTAGACAAACATAATTTGTCGAATCAATCGTTCATTCAAAATTTTGATTTTTTTTAAATTTGTATGCTTGGAAATTTAATTCAAATTTTGGCGTATGGAATTTAAACTAAAACAAATAAAGATTTGGATTACATTTACAATCTGTTAAAGAAACATTTTTTTTAATGAAACAAGCATAGAAACAATGATTAGAATATGAAACATTTAATAATGTGAATAATTGAGATGAACCATACGACGTAGGTTTGGTTATCTATCGTTGATGAAAGTAATGAGATTTTGGATTGTTTGTTTTCAGTTACCCTGTGTTTTAAGGGTAGATGTCTCGTTGAATTTTATCAAAATAGTGATTTTTTTTGTTATGATACCAATGAAATATATTTTTGTTTGCTGTAAATGTGAAGTATTTCATAAGTAAGTTTTTTTTAACCTGTATTGTTTTTTTTTTATTTTTATACTGTTATTTTAAAGGTTGAATTTTATTTGGAAAAAAAATAATAATCTTGGAAAACAAGCTCATCCTTTTGATTCAAAAGTCAAATTATTTTACAGACAGCTGTTTGGATACAAACAAAATAATAAGATAAATATATTACTGTCAAAATTCCTGCTTCTTTCGTCAGAAATTATTCTTTATGAATTAAATTCAATCAGTATTGGTAGCAATTATTTTTGATTTACCATACGTAAAGTATGAATGAAATTAATGACAAAACATTTCGTGTTTCGTAATTGTGTAAGATAAATTACATTCAACATAAGAAATTTGATTTTTTTTATGACACAAATTTTTATTAATTAAGTTGTATGAAGGGCCTTTGAGACACGGTGAACTTGGTGACACGTTCACTAAAAAAACAAGCTACAGCTTAATCGTGTTTCATAGAGCAACGCGTTACTATTAGTTCGCTAACCATAAAGCAACGAGTTTCAGTTGGTTCTTGTACCGTAGAGCAACGCATATCAGTTTATTCACGTATCATAGAATTACGCATTACAGTTTCATAGCGTTATTATAATTATATTTTGTGAACAGTTTTTCAGAGATATGTACCATACATTGCTATGTTTCAATGCATTGATCTAGCGTAGGTCCAAAAAGTAGAACGCGTTACTCTATGATACGTTAAATAACTGTTACGCCTTGATCCATTATATGCTTACAAACTGTTACGCGTTGATTTGGTATACCAGAAACCAACATCAGCATGTTGCTCCAGGATACACAATATATTTTCCTAACAAACGTATTTAAAGTTGCAATTTGACTTTTAAATCCAGCATACGTTCGTATTTAAATTATCATGAAAGAAAAATAAGGAATAGACAAGTTGATAAATCACACAAGAGCATTTGAAAATGAAACGCATGAAGTACAACAAGGGGAGACCAACTAATAGCCAAAGTTTATGGAGAGCAACGGCAACCGTGTTGATCCCTTCCAAAAAACAAAAGAGGACATATTCATAATTGAGCATTGGCAATCATACAACATCTTATTTTTTATACAGTCTTAAAAATAATATTCTATAGAAGAATCGAATACTGTTTCTCCTTATAATATTAAAGGGCAAACAAATAGTTTCAATGCTTGAATAGATTATGCATTCTTTCTCAGCATTTGTCTTTACCTTTGTGTGGTTCTGCTTTTTCATTTGCTTTTTATTGATGTTTTTTATTTGCAAAGACTTAATTCGACAACGGAAGCCTAGGAAGACGTTTTCGTCATAATATTATTAATGTTTATCCAAAAATGTTATGCGTGACAAACCATCTAGACTTAAACAGATTCTATATGTTCGAATATCCATGAAGATATTTTTCATCCTTAGATCACCAAGAATATAATCTAAGACTTTCGTAAACGCTTTTCCATTTTTTTATAGGTCAAACAGTTGATGAAAATGATTAAGATACAGCTACTGGTATTAATTTTTACTACATAATCAAATATTGTATATTGATCAAGCAATGCCTTGCAGTCTTACATTATGTCTATATAGTGTCAAGACATCCGATACGATTGCTACATTCCTAACAAGTAAATGATTACAACAATTGCAATATTGAAAAGTAATTCAATATTCCTCTTGAAAGCGAAAACGTTTTGCTTTGAAAACAGAAGTTATTCTGTAATTTTGTGGGGTAATTTGAACATTTTGAGATAAATTTGTATGCATATAAATTGATTTGCAACTCTCGAGTGTTAATTTTTAGTATAATTGTAACTCTTTCCTAACGACAGAGGAAAGTAAGATTGTATGGACGTTTATTGTCATATATTGTATATATTTTCGTTTGCCATAGCATGTACATGCTTCTTGCAAATAAAGTATTCAAGTTGGCATGACACGGGTTATGATATTCTCATATATATTATGATGGTATGATACTAAACCCTTAACGGGAAGGACTGTGTCTGATATTCATATTATGAAATCATAATCTTACAATCAGCTTAATAGAAATCTCGAGCTGGCATGTCAGTTAACTGTTAGTAGTCTGTTGTTATTTATTTATTATTGTCATTTTGTTTACTTTCTTTAGTTACATCTTCTGACATCAGACTCGGACTTCTCTTGAACTGTATTTTAATGTGCGTATTGTTATGAGTTTACTTTTTAAATTGACTAGAGGTATAGAGGAGGGTTGAGATCTCATAAACATGTTTAACCCGCCGCATTTTTGCGCCTGTCACAAGACAGGAGCGTCTGGCCTTTGTTAGTCTTGTATTATTTTTAGTTTTAGTTTTTAGTGTACAAATTGGAGTTTAGGATGGCGTTTATTATCACTGAAATAGTATGAATTTGTTGAGGGGCCAGCTGAAGGACGCCTCCGGGTGCGGGTATTTCTCGTTACATTGAAGACCTGTAGGTGACCTTCTGCTGTTGTCTTTTCTATGGTCGGGTTGTTGTCTCTTTGGCACATTCCCATTTTTACTCACAATTTTATTCATTCATTCATATTTCACTTCTCCACTAAACTCAGGAAATCAAACAATAGAATCATTAAATTACGATAGACATGTTTACTGCTGGCTTTAATGATTACAAAACTAAGCAATTAAGCAGCCAATGTCTGTACTTAGTTTCCATAAGGAAAAGACCGGAAATTAACAATTTCTTGTGTTGGTCTACATGGTACCTCATGTAAGACGTGATCAGGTGATCATTATTATCCAATAATAAAGATTTGTTTTATTATATTACGTATTCATCAACTTTCTTTGAAAGCCTCCATTAACGACTTTAAATTAACAGTTGATAGTAATAAAAAGTAAGGTTTAAAAAATACCTAGTTCACACGCTCTTATAAATATTTTATCCTGATCAACTCTTTATTAGATTCTGCTAAAATTTTATTTTGGTGCAACATTTTTATAATTATTGTTTTCATTATTATTATGACAACTTTAGTTCATTTATATCAGTAAACTAAGTTTGTTCAACTTTTTCCAATAAATGTGTCAACAGGCTGTTGCAGAACTTTTTCATCTGTGTGTGTATGGTTTCAAGCTCATGGATTCTGTATGTTCTGCATTGCTTCAATTTAATTACGATAAAAGTTGATAAAAAATATCTTGTAGGAGAACTTATTTACGTCAATTGGTGTTCAAATGGTGAGAGGCAGTGATTAAAAATCTTAGTCATATTAAATACTTTGTGTCTTATGGCAATGTGCAATTGTTCCATTGAATGTGTCAACGACTTTGCAAAGAACATCGGGATTGCTTTGGTAGTAATTTAACTACTTATATAATTTAATATTGAATTTTTATATAAAGTGGTCATTTATATTTTAGTAAAAATACGAATTGTTAGGCGTATCTTTTAGCTAATTTTCTCATGCATTTTCAACTTCTAATAAACACAAGACCTGAATTGTTAATAAATATCTTCCAGGAAAAAAACAGAAATCAATAAAAAGTTGTAAAATAGTATGTCCGAGTGGATTTCTTCTGTCACTTGACAGTTCATAACATTGTTCAGGCATTTTGTTACATTTGACGAATATGATACAATACAATCCGTGTATAAACAAGTTAATAAAGTTAAAATATAAAACACTAGTACGAAAGGATAACTAGCCTTGACGACAAGTATTTTCACCTATCTATTTAGGTATCAACAGTGCCATCTTTCAAAATGAAAACAAAATTAGAAAAAGACTAAATTAAACCATCATCTGAACAGTTGTGAAGTATCAGAAATAATGCAAAGAAGGTATCAATAGAGCATTAAACAATATCGGTGTCGATATCACCGAAATGAGATTGATCAAATCCGTTCTGTATTATTTGAAACTCACGTTTCTAAAAACAATTGATCAAATACGTTTTGTAGTATACCGCTATTCGAAATTCATAAATTGATTGAGAAAAATCAAATCCGGATTACAGACCAAAACTGAGGGAAACATATCAAATGTAAAAGGAAAACAACGACACAACAGAAACACTAAATTGCAACAAACACATAGATGCAATATAATATAACAATAGCCATTTTCCTGACTTGATACAGAACATTTTAAGAAAATATAGTGAGTTGAACATGGTTTTGTGGCTAGCCAAACTTCCCGCTTTTATGGTAATGTTAAGTATAAATTAAAATGACATCAAAACATATCGTCTATATAAGACTCATTAGTGACGCTCAGCAAAGAATGCCAGACAAAGATGAAAGCATAGATGACCAAAAAGTACAGAAAATATTGTTAAATACGGCTAAGGTTATCTGCCTTGGATAAGATAATCCTTAGCATTTAGAAAATTGATGAAATACCTTCTGTAGTATTTGAAACTCATGTTTCTGAAATGAAATTGATCAAATACGCTCTTTTATATTTGAAACTCCTTTTTTCTTAATAAGTTAGCCCTAAAAGACAAAATTGAAATAAGACTAAAAAAACACCACTTTGACATCAATTAGGCTATATGGTCATTTTTATAAATTTTCTGTTTACAAAACGTTGAATTTTTTGAAAAACTAAGGATTTTCTTACCCCAGGAGTAGATTACCTTAGCCGTATTTGACACAACTTTTTTGGAAATTTGGGTCCTCAATGCTCTTTAACTTTGTATTTGTTTGGCTTTTTAACTATTTTGATCCGAGCGTCACTGATGAGTCTTATGTAGAAGAAACGCGCGTCTGGCGTATAAAATTATAATCCTGGTACTTTTGATAACTATTTGAAATAAAATTAATATACCGTATATGAGAAATATACTCCTCTCCGTCACCCTCCGACAAAAAAGTAAGCAGAACAACCGAAGACTTATTAGGTCAACTTTCTCAAGTAAATTAAAACTGATATGGGATGCGATGTAGCACTTTAAAGCTTATTTAGCTATTATTTTTTTTTTAAGTTCATTGTCAACAGTGTTTTCCATTTAACTTTACATTTTTTTGGTACTGTAAAAAATTTGTTGTGGCTTTTTATTTGTCTGCTTTGTTTCTTGTGACCTAAATTCGAGTTTCTGAAATTCTCCTTATCATTTGTGTAACTGGTATCATGTGTGTATAATTTTGTCAAAATGAACTAAGCCAGTGATATTTTTCTTATTTATAAATGATGGACAATAGCGTTATAAAACTAAGCAAAAGTTATTTTTGGATACATCAAATTACTGCAAGAAGAATTACTTTCTCTACGACCTTTATAGGTGTATTAGCTTACACGTTATTACAAATATTGTACAATTCTACAAGAAAAATGTTTAAGGTATAAGGCGTTTACATCTTTGGAAATTCAGTATTGTTTACAAGTACAATATATTAGTTGTTCTCATATTTTGAATACATGAAAAATATACTTTCATCTAATGAAACATTGAGTAGTGATATAATATTATCGTATAGTCTCGAGTGTTTAGAAATACGTATCGAAAAACTAATTGAATAATAAGCAAGGATCAACTGTCAGGCGAGATTACTTCACTGATAAATATTTTTTTTACAACTGATAGTTTTGTGTTATTTCATTCCAATACTCTAAAATATACATGAAGATCGACTATCAATTTGCATGATAGAAAATATGAAGTCCTACCAGTTCCAGAGACAAAACTTACATATTTTTACGACGTTTATAATTTGCAAATAAACAGCTAACTCAACGGGACACGTTCGGAGAAAATTATCATTTTCAAGATAACGACCGTGTCATAAAAGCAATGTTACCAACAAGCTTTCAAATTTTTCCATTTAAACATGCTCTTCGTTTTACAATGCCAAGGGGATATGAAATTTGATATCTTAATGGTATATCTTGTGTATATCAAAGCAGGGGTGCTGAATACCACAACATACAGACTCACTTAGCGTCTACATCATATCATTTATACCATGATAGAGGGTAAAGGATTTTACAAAATAATTACTTAAAACGTTGGCTTGAATGTCAAACTTAATAAAGACATAATTTTTAATAGTTCATTGGTTTCCTTCACAATTCGACATGTATCTAAAGTATTAACAAGGTATTTATCATTTTTATTGAAATAAAAACCTGTTAAGATATATTTGGAATATTTCTAGCACTTTAATCTTGAAGTAAACAACATTTCGAGTTTTGTCTATTTGATATCTTTATACCTATTGTATACAAAGTATGCACACACAATACAATAACAAAGATTTACATGAATTTTCAATGTATAGCTTAAATTTTAAGCCTACTGTGTCTTGTGTGTGTCTTAAAACTAACAGCAGACCCGTTAAGACTGATTTATTTTAATTTTAAAGCAATCTATTGTCTGTTTTATAATTATTCGTACTTCTTTAGAAAAACCCGGAAAACGTCTGTAGAAATACGACATTTTTTATTAGTTCCGTTGGTTGACAAAGTTTAACCTTTGATAATTTCAGTTTTATAGACCTTTTTCAATTCAAAATGGAGTTTAGTATTTTTTTTATTTTTTTAAAAACTTTTTATATATATAATACCTAGCTTAAAAGAGTAGTGAATCAAAATAGAGAACAAGGTATCATAAAACCCATTTTTATGATTGGCAAATAATTTTGTCTTGTACTTTGGAGGTCCGAATATTGATTCACTTATGAAGATTAAATCACAGTCAAAAGGTTAATTATTTTATATAAATTGTCAGTATTCAAATGATGTACATAGAATAAGCCTATCTGGCTATGCATGAATTCCCGTCGAAAAAAAACCTGACTCAGTGGTGTCGTGGTAGCGTGCTCACTTCGAGTTAAGACGGCAGTGCGTTCAATCATCTACCAATGTATCCATTTTACAGTAAATCATAATACTAAATGTCAATGAAAGGAAAAACAAACAAAAAAAGAATGATAACAAAAATTTAAACTATGACTCCCTGAGAATATCGTCAAAGTAGTTGTCAAAACATTTTGGTCACATAGTTGATTGTTGCGTTTCAAACATCATAACAAAATAGATTTCTTTTTAGTTCAACACTCACACTTTATTATTAGGGAGTTTGATGCTGTCCGTTTTACACCTTTATGCTGTTGTTACTTTTAATTTACTTTTTAGCTCTCCTGTCAAATTTCAATTGATAATAAAAAAAAAAAAAAAGGGTATCAAACATTAGGAACTATGTGTATGCTAATCTTATAGTTTTGGATTTTCATTTTCACATTTACTTTTTTGTTATAAAAACTATAAACTTATATACCAAAAGTCATTGAGTCTTCCAAATCCATTTCAGATATAATGGTTTGTTTGCTCATATTAGTGTTTTTACTGAAGTTGTTGATATTTTAATACAGTTATCTGTTGCTTTGATTCATTTACCGAAAAGAAACATTCCGGAAAAATCGCTTCTTCGTGAATTAATAAAATGTGCGTTCTACCAAAAGATATATCGTCCTGGTTCATTTATAGACATGTTAGAACATTAGTAAATGACTTCATTTAAAGGGAATCTTTATATTATATTATTGCTTTTCATTTATGTTTGCGTGTGATAAGTATAAAACAAATTCATTTTTTCTGCTGAATATATTTCATTACTGAATGGAACAGAAAAAGAAGTAGTAGTGCAGCAAACTTGTTATGGAACTACAGTATATTCAGCATTCAATTGTAAATTTGAATTATTATAAAATTGAAAGTTAAAAACTTGGAAAAGGCGAAAAACCCTGACAGCAACTCAATTACAAACATATTAAACGAACAGTATTTAGCCTCGTTCAGATATTTTGCTTGGAAAAAAATAATAAAAGTTAAATTCTTTATATATGTACATGTGTTAAAATTACATGTAGAAAGTCAAAAAAGGTAACAGTAGTATAGTGCTGTTCAACGATACCCCCAGGGACAATGAATAAAATTTAACCATTCTACGTTTTCTTTTTGGATCAATTTTTAACAGTAACTCCAATGAAGAAAGTTTAATAGGATTGAACGATACAGAACCAGGTACACAAATCTGGTAACAAAACAGTACAATTTTGTTTGAATGACATATTACAACCACTAGGTCGATGCCACTGCTGGAGGAGTTTTAATTCCCCCAGGGTATCACTAGCTCAGTAGTCAGTACTTCTGTGCTGACATGAATTATCATTGATATGGTATATATTTATAAATAAACTTCTTACCAAACTTTTGAGTTTTTGAAATACTAAGGCTTTTCGACCTTGGGAGTAGATTACCTGAGCTGTATTGGCAAAACTTTAGGAATTTCGGTTCTCAGTGCTCTTAAACATCGTACTTTATTTGGCCTTGCTAAATTTTTTTGATTCGAGCGTCACTGATGTGTCTTTTGTAGACAAAACCTGCGTCTGGCTTAAAACAAAACTTAATGCTGGTTTCTATGATGAGTTTATTTACTAATTTTAAAATGATGAATTGCGATGTGTTAGTTATATTTAAAGCGTTGAAATTGCAGTAAATTTGACATAATTAGCATAAAACATATCTTTAAACCTTAATGTATTTGAATACTTGTATACATGTTAAAATTTATTGATTATAGATACTTGCCTCATGCAAAATGAACTGGAATGGGTAGGAATACTCATTGATAAGTGAATTATCCTGAATATCTTACGTACATTATATTCAAACGTAAAGGTTTGTTGAAACCAATTTACTTTAACCTTATAAATACAACATAGCTTCAGTATCAGAGCGTATCTGAGTAATACTATCACCATGAAATGTGAAACGGCTAATTGATTCGTTACCGAACACAAAGCATTTCTCAATAACAGACTGCGCCCTATATAACAGGCTTTATGCGTGAGTGTGCACTTAGCTATTAAATGATCATGACTTTGTCTTCGGATAACACCTGAAATCGGATTTAGTCTTTTTTTTTATTCCAAAGCACAATATTTTTCATAGTTAGTTCAACGATGCTAATCATATATTGATGGATCAATTTTTTTATATACTGTGAAAGTACTTTTATTCGTGGGGTACCAATATTCGTGGTTTTCGTGGATGATTTTTTCATATACTAGTATATGCCTAATAATTTGAAACGCTTTTTGTTAAAGAAATGGAATGTATAATTGTATCCCCCAAAAGATGCTTTATTGCAATGGTGGCATGAAGATGTCTAATATATACCATGGTGTTATTTTGTTGATGACTAACTAAACCCCCTTTCTCAATTCTTTTCTTTTTCTGTATCACGCATGCGTATAAACTATGTTTATTATTATGTCATACATCTAGTTATAAGAAGAATAATACGTTAAATTAATATTAATCCATTCATTTAGATAAAAAAAAATGGGACGAGTTATTTTCGAACTATACGCTATCCTAACCCCTCCACATATAAAAGTACCCGCCCCAAAAACCCTGTCAGCAGTTGTCCTATGTCATGTTTTAAAGTAATCGTTTTTTGGATAATTTGATATTTTTGCATATCTTTGATATCCAACATCGATATACTACTATTGCCTTTATTTTAGTCCCACATTTTATGAACTAAGTACCATTAATAGTTTGGTACAAGCATATGATTATTTCTGAACACAGTTTTCTTCTAGGTGTCTTTCGGTTGTTTTTTTAACGTATCTATTTTCTACATTCTGAGTTAAGCCATATCATAAATTATACAAATAACCAAGAAAATGTACATATAAAAATAACAAAAACATCGTTTAACTTTTCTTTGAATCATGATAAATCATGATAAATAAAATATCGTTCTGAAATTTTGTTTTTTTAGGTTTCACAAAATCGCTATGCCTGTTTTTACGTGTTTATTTTCCTTTTGCTCAATAAGATAATTACAAGTTTTGTTGAGAACAATTATAACTTGAATTAAAATGTATTAATATGAAAAGTTTGAACACCTTTTCATGAATTCCACACTTTATAAGAAAAAGTAGACAGAATGAGGTGTATCCCAGTGAAACACTAACAAAACAACTTACTTTTAAATACGGTGAGTTTTGGAATAATTCCAAAAAAAATTGAATAACACATTTTGTAAGTTTTCAGTTAATGAATCATGTGATAAAATCAAACATTAAATTGCAATCGCTTCTAGTTAAACTTGATTTAATCCCTTTTATGCATGTCAGTAAATAAACAAATAACCAATCATCTTATTTTCCAAGTTGATCTTAGATTCTTTTTTTGTTTCACGCTGATGTTTCAGAACTTCTTGTTTTGATATATTATCAAACTTTTTACCATGAAGGTCATTCCACAATCACGTTACATGCATATTGAAATCGGTAACATACATGGACAAATATATCGACAATTACAAATTGATTTCTCTGAAGTTTTTATATCCCTTATTAAAATTAAAAATTTAGATCCACAACTGTTTGATGTTCTGATTAAATATTTACCAGCAAAATTGTATATTGATACTCAAATAAAGGCAACAGTAGTATACCGCTGTTCAAAACTCATAAATCCATGGACAAAAAACAAAATCGGGGTAACAAACTAAAACCGAGGGAAACGCATTAAATATAAGAGAACAAAGACACAACACCGAAACGCAACACACACAGAAACGGACCAAGCAAACATTGAATGAACTTTAAATTGTCAATGAACTAATTTTAAGTTTCAAAATTATTTTTATATTTTAGGCAAAGGAATAATCCTTTTTAAATACCGATTCCAATGTATTGTAACAATTTGACCAATTCGTTGACGTAATTTTCGATACTTTCTATGAAACGACAACCAAAAATCCCAATAAAACCAACAAAACAAATACATCTTCTTTCATTTTCTCCTCGAATGTCACTTACCAAATAAGAATTATCACCGGGTTTATATTTACATAACAAATAACGTAGGGTACCACATGTATAGCAGGATATGCTTTACCTTATAACACACATGAAAGCACCTCCATTTCGGTGGGGTTTGAGATGTTCGTCCTACAGTTTTCAATTCAGTAATTTATATACTGTTGTTTGTCTTTTAGTCGCTTTCATTATTTGCCACAGCGTTGGCAGTTTATTTTTGTGTAATGAGTCTGATGGTTCCTTTTTGTATATGTTTGGCTGTTTCTTACGGTAACCATACGATTGCCAAACTGAAATTACTTCGCGTAATTCGCAAGTAGTTTAAAAAAAGAAGCATAACATCTTTCAGTTAAGACAAACCATAAATGTATCAATTTCAGACAAATGCAGAATACCTCAAAACTGAAATGGGATAAAATGTGTACTTCTTACGGGATTTATAACACTATATTTATTATAGGTGTACTGTACATCTTCTTAGTTTATGTAAATTGATGAAACATAGTTTATTTAATGGACGAAAATTGAATTAGTCAAAATAAAAATTAATGTTGCTAACTTTTAATTCATTGTAGTTGAAATTTCAAAAAATAAATATAGACACGAGAAAGAACCAATACCTCTCCGCTAGACACAAAATAAACATAGTGTTTGATATCATATACTAGAAAATAAGATACTATAAGAAATTAATTCTAAATAAGCTTAAAACTATAACATACCTTAAACTAGACAACAAGCCTAAATATACGGCGAATAATTCTGCAAATCTTTTCATGCTATTTCCTAACCGGTTCCAATGTTTCGTTAAATAAGAGTTGTTCAAAAGTGAATGACTTACGGAAACTGTCTCTTTTTATAAATACGCGCAAAGATTCATTTATCGGATATCTGTCAATCACTTCATATACAAACCATATTTGTATGAACTAACACTCCCACTTGTATGCTCGTTATACTGTAACTACCATTTTGATCATTCTCATCCTAATTAATCTGTTCCCCAGAGATGCATTAGGAGGACCGTCGTATATAGCTTTAACTGTCCTACAAATTGATTAAATTGAAAACTCAGTTAATGATTATATCTACCTGTTGCCAATATTGTATTTACATATTTTTTTATGATTTATTTAAATTCAACATTATTTCTTTTCATTTAAATCCACAAAATTGCTTATTTAAAGTCTTGTTGATTTCAATTGTCTCCTTGTAGTTCGAAATTGATTTTTAATTTCTTTTCCATTCATTTCAATTTGTGTTGTCAAAAATAATTATACTTTCTGGGAGTTTGAATGTTATTAAGAAATAGGTACTTTTGAAACAAATAAATGATTTCTTTTGACACATCTACAATAAATGAATTTCAAATCATATACAGAAATTAACAAAACGGAACTGTTTCATAAAGACCTTTTCAGTTAAATAAAATCAACTACAGTGTTTCTACGTTTTTTTCGTTTCTTTGATAGTGTTATGATCATATGTAATCTTTATTCATTTGTGAGTTTCATCATCTTCATTTTTTTTCACAAGGATTTAACCGTAGACATATCACCGGATAACATATACGACGAAAAAGTGTTAAAAGAATTCAAAAAAGAATAAAACTGATTCTTCTTTAACAACATGACTGGAAATGTTCCGATGAAAGTATACGATCAAGGAACACAGGATGGATCTTCATTTAATGAATGTTGATAAAAGAAAATAGATTGTTTCATTTTTATCAAATATCGACCCAGAAACAAAAAACAAAACAAAGCATTTTAGAGCAGTACAATTGAATAAGATATTAAGTCAGTGCTAACGACCGACAACAGTTCCAAGACGAAAACCAATCAGATACAATTGCTTAAGTAACTCTGCTGAGGGTACGTTCACGTCCTGTTGGTTTGCATAGTAAAGCTTGTACCAAGTCCGGAATATAACAGTTGTTATTTATTCGTTTTTGTGTTTTGAGTTTTTGATTTTGTCATTTGATAACAGATTTTTTTTTCTCATAGTTCGGTATTTTTGCGATTTAACTCTTTACGATTTCCATGAATTTCGATTTTTTTAAACTTTTTTCCAGAAACAGCATTCAAGTGTGTCGTGTAAAATGAGAATCACATTTTTTCTAAGTATCGGCTCAATCGTATACTTAATTGAAACCAATTTGTGAAACTCAAATGATTAAAAAGATTTTATCCAAACTAGTGGTCTTAATGCAGTACTGAAGCAATTAGTTGTGGCATCAAAGTACTCATTTTTGAGCAAACGGATTTTTTCCGATAAAGTGAAAACCTTAAATAAAGATATAAACTCATAAAACCAGGATTAAAATTGTGAACACCAGACGTGTACGTTTCATCTACAAAGACTGAACAGTAACTTGCGATATAAAATGTCTGGAAAACTTTGAAAAAAAGCTAAAACAGCCTTAGAACTACAGTCCCTGCATGTTAACTTTTCACGGAGAAGTTCAAACTTTAGTTTGATAATAATCACAAATTTCTATGCAAAGTATACCATAATATGTTTTGCGAACATTTATAGCAAAGCAGCATAATCAGTGCAACAAAATCGTTTATGTAAGCTAGGCCATAAGAGACTCAGATTTTGGGTTTATGTGTATTTATATAGTTCTTAACAGCAAATTTACAAAACAAATACAAGATAAATGAAACCAGTACTGAAGCTGAATACTGTACGGCATCTAGCAAAACACAAGTGTCGTTATCATATCCAACAAGTATACTCAATATATAAATGAATATCACATATGACAAGCAGGGTTTAAAAATATTTGCTCTCAGCTCTTTTTAACGAAATAAAAATCGGCAACCAACTGTTGATGCTCCCGAATTTTGAGAGGTGCGTCATCGAGGATGTTCTTACATCTCAAAGTTGATACGATAGTACAAGGCTTGCGTTTCATGTCATAATTTGATATCAAATTAAACTGTTTATATATCTATTTTTTTTTTTATTTTTTTTTTTTTTATATGGATTTATGGTTTTGATTGTCCTTAAACCTATTTTATAAGCAGTCTTACATTTTTATTTGGAAATATATTGATGATGTCTTTTTACTCATCAGCCACTTTTCTGGGAGTGCAAGCATCTCGTCTATTCCAGTGACATTGAGTTGAAGGATATTACACAAAATAAAAGGTATAATTCCTATCTTGATCTTTTTCTCGATATTGTCACAAATAGATGGCATACAATTATATTTATACAATATTCGCAGAAATGATCCTGAAAATGTTCAATTGTCATTTGTTCCATGTTTGAATTGTGTTCTGATTCTTTCTAAATTAATTTATGTTTGATGTGATGTTGTTCTAATCTTATTTTAATGTCTATTGTTTATACTGTATCTTTTATTTAGTAATCTGTTATGTAATAGGGACATGTGCGTTAACACCTGCGTAAGCATCCAACCTCATATCTTCTTGCAAATTTATTTGACCTGACAATTAAACCATCTTGATGTAACTTTCTGCCCTATATTTCAATTTCGCCAATAAATGTGTCGGTGAACAAAATCTCCAAAGTCACACATTATGATTTCATTGTAATTTCATAGTAATTTAGATAATTTAATTACCCCTGATTTCTTTCAGAACACACCATTTGAACTCATGATATGTAAAATTAAGGCACCATCTACGAATATGATCTTGAGAAACCATGACAATCCGTCGGAAAAGGAAGATAAATGGCTGATCCGTGAGCCATATCTCTTTCATGTAAAAGACACCCTTGTAGATTTCGAAAAAGAGCAGGTTAATGCCGCTACAAGGAAGCACTCGCACCCGCAATGTGGAAAGGGATTAATATAAAATTTGCAATTACTTGTTTCCCAATCAACTATGAATAAATATGTTAAACTAATATTTCGACTAAAAAAATATGCAATGTAGTATAGCTTCAAAAATTAAATCATAACTTGACAAAAGCGACAACGCTAATACCACTATAACAAAAGGAACTGCTTAAACTAAATCACATAACTATCAATGCAGAAACCATTCCATACCTCTGACACTCGACGAAGTCTTATCTCTAAGACATTTCAACGGTTTTCAGTCTAACCGTAGTGTAATAATTTTTTTATTTGAATTGAAAAAGTGAAAATTTGAATAGGTAAAGAGAAGAACTTAGAGACAGTAGTAGTTTACCAGTATTAATTTAGCACAAATCTATTAAAAAGAAACAAATTAAAGAAACAGAAAAAAAAAAATAAACTAAAAAAAAGCGAGACCGGATGTATTTTCAGGGTAAAAGTCTCTTGAAATTAATGCATCATACACAAAGCAATTCCACACTCAAACAAAATGTCAAAATTGGTAATAGGATGTAACTGATTGATCTAAAGATTAGATGACTTTTTTGGTATCTGGATATCTTAGACTGCGAACGTATTGATTAACCTATTCGTCATGATAACCGTTATTCTTATCAAGTGTTGATTTCAGTCGATTTTCTTTTTCATACCTCTGTTGGAGCTTTTTTTGTGTCAGAAATACATCCCTGTTAAAGAAGTCAGTTGAGTATGACCATGTCGGACCGTAACGTATTTATTGAGATATTTATCCTGAATACCATGGGATTACTGTGTAAAATACTTCTGATAAACATTCAACATGCCTTAATTGTATATCATTCTGTATATCTTTGTCTTATCTAAGCATATTTGACCTTAAAAAGATTTGAGGTATGAAGTTTTAAACAGCAAACTACAAATTTTGAAGTTAAAATTCTACAGTAAACATAGCTAGAAGTAGACTGTCAGATAAATTCTCGATAACCTGTATTGACAAGTTGAAGATTTGCCAATCGTCCTATAAGAATAAGAGTTCAAGAATAAACTTTCATCAGATAGGGACTTTTCAAATGCTGTCTTGTATTTGTCTCATACGTTAACTTAAACGAAAACTTCCTAAAGAGTAATAAATAAAGCATTGAATAAAGGCCAGGTTGCAATTCTTTCTACGTGACGCACTTATTTCATAATGACACTAAACTATTGTCCTACAGTAAGTTTCCAGTCACTTATATACCAAAGTATATGGAGGATGCAAAATATCCAAGAGGTTGAATCTGATGAAAAACTGGTAGATTTATTTACTTTTAGTCTTATAAATAGTCAGTAAATAGAATCATGCGATATCGAAGGAATTGTGTATCACTTACATGTATAAACGTTTTCTAGACATATACATCTTTTACGAAGGATTTTTGTAGTCAACATTAAATATATGTTTTTTAACAGTGCAAGTTTTAAATGCAATGCATGGTAAAATAAAGATCAACGTATAGTTCATTAAGTGCCATCGAATGGGATAGAAAAACTTTAATCTCAGAGTTTAAATTCAGTGAAAACAATAAATCACTTATTATATAAAAGATCAAGGCATCAACATTGAATTAACTCTTTTAAATATTAACAAATCGAATCATTTCTTTAGTGAATCAAGTTTTTTAAGTGTTTTTTTTAATTTGTTTTATATTTTTAAAAGTCCCAACAGAGAATATCATTTGCTTTGTTTCTCACATGCATTATTGAATAAGTAACTTTATAGCCAGGAATAGTTCTATGATTAGATGATTCACTAGCCATTCACTTGAGTTACCTTTTTTTAACTGGCAATTAGTTTCAAGGTAGGGATCAAAATCTAGCCTTATGTTTAGTGATGTCTAAAATGCGAAAAAAAGTCATTTTTATTCACCATAGTGGTAGCAAGAAAATGAAATCTTCAAAGATACTTAAAGTTAAATATTATGTATGCCAGTTCTACACATCGTGTAAAATAACATTAAAAGAGTTTAAAAAATGGAGAGAAAAAACATTTCTACCATAGAATTTAAACCATGCAATGCTATACACGTTAGTTGCAGGTCATAATCAGAACAGATAGAACATATAATGGATTATATATTACAATGCTTCAAATTCCATATATTCTTTTTAAAGAAAGAAGCTGAGCAGTAAAAGCACTCTAGTAATCAGTGTATCGAAAGAGTATCACATTCTTTTCGCATTTTATTTTACTAGCAATTCGCCTTTTCAGAATCTAAATGACTAGGGGTAATCTCACTGTTATACACCAAAATGAAAATAACATTACGCCGTTGGATGAATTCCCAGTGTTAAGAACATTCTAAACCAATCTCAACGTTTTTGTGTACGCTTTGAAAAATATTACCTAAAATACAATAGATTCTGAAACGGCGAATTGAAGTGTATAAAGAGGCTAAAAATCGTAATCATATATGATATTTGGGAAACAATGTATGATAAACTCATAAAGCTAATAACTAATGGAATTGGAGATTTTATGTCAAATAAAAAAAAACAACATATTAGTTAGAATGTGTTAACAAATGGCGTGTTATTGCAATCTACCTATTTGTCAAATAAAATTGTTTAGTTAAATAGGAAGAAAATAATTTACAATAAGGTCTTAGGAAATGTGGTATGATTTTAAAAGGGACTGCAAGCATTTATAGGTCAATATACGATCTTCGATTAAAATTTAAAATAAAAACCATACCATATATTAAGCTTTAGAAGGTCCATAATAATAGAATGTAATACAATCAAAGCGAGAAAACCAGCGGCCCGATCAATGAATAGAAGGCTCTAATTGGGTGAGGGACATACAGAATATGGTAGGGATGTTCAAGCTTGCTCTAACATTAGACATGATGTTACAGCACAACATAAGCACAAACAGTACAAATCAGTTGGAAGAGTCTTGACTTATCAAAAGCAGCAAAGCACACAAAAAAAAACCAAAAAGACAAAACCCCATAAATCCTTTTGAAGAGTACTTGCAGTTATTTGGAGCTAGAACTTAGCCAATTAAAACAAATATAATGATCATAGTCTAGCAGACACATATTGATAAATAGCAATGCTTCATAATAACAAAAAGAACATAACTATATATGCACCCACTTGTTCTCTTCCTTGACGTCATATTGTTAAAAGTAAATTTGGAAAATGAATAAAAGGTGGCGTTTTGTAAACCGCTACTTTGCCGCTAAACAAATATGTGTTAACTAAAACAAGCCATCTGTAGGTCGATATAAGGTCATCATATGGGCTGTAGATATCAGAGATGGGTCCGATTACTTTTAGATAATTTTGTGCTAATTAGATAAATGATCACAAGTATATTTAAGGGTTAAAGAAAAGTATTCTTTGAATATAACAGTTATTATCATATACATTATATATGTACATCTTTAAATTGTGAATATATGTACAATATCTTTTACTCAGGCCAGAAACATATTATTGTATTATTTGTCTCTTCTTAGACTATTGATGACTTTTCAATACTGTAACAGTTTATTTTTTACTAAAGTATAAAAACTCAATTGTCATGCTTTATAAAGTAAACCAAACTATCTTAACATGTTCAATATAAATTGAATAAGAATAACAAAAAGTTTTCTTTATTGACCATAAACAAAGTTAAAGATTTTTTACTTTGTAATCAGAATGTAATCATAAAGTAATCAGGATTACAGGGTATTTTGAAAAGTAATTGATTAAATTAAATTACATGTAATCAGATATTTGGCTGATTAATGATTACAATGACTACTTGAAAAATTGTAATCAATTACAGCTGATTAACGATTACAATTACAATTACCCCAACTCTGGTAGATATATGCATCTGTAATCACAAAGCTTTCTGTCACTCAGGTTTTTTTACATGTTGAGAATACATGTAAAGATGACGATAAAATGTGTTAGAGTTGAGATAGCGTGACGTGTACCAAAGCATTCTAATATTATCTAAGTTAATGGAATGATACATAACTCAGGCCGGGATGGAGGGTGGGGGGAATGATAATCATGTATAGCCATATCTTACATGAAAATAAAGTTATTACTAAATTGTTGGAGACTCGTCGCTCTTTATCATAATTCATATAACTACATATTTACAATATCACAACACTGAAAATTTCACTGTGAAGAGAAACAAACTAATGTTTCTGTCCGGAAACAAATAAAAGACAAGCAAAAAGTTCGGTAACTAAACAATTTTTTTCTCGAGTTTCAAATTTGCTATACAAGTATACGTATTGCTAAAACAAACCTTATTTATTTAAGTAGAGCTTATCTTTCCGATGTTGTAATTAAATCTTTGAATACAGTTTCCATTGGCACAAATATCGATTTTGTCATCAGCAAATCAAAACAAAAATAAATGGGTATTCTTTTCAAACCTTTTGTTTTTATATTATGTATGAATACACATTCACATTTAATTTCTATATTGAGATTTCTCTGATTATATATAAGATTATAAATATGTATTAAAAGGTTAACTCCTAACTATCCTACTGCATGTCGATACTTTTGACATTGAACAAGTCATTCTTCTCTGACTGTCCATATGCATGGTTAATACACTAAATCCCTGGGTTGTGTTTTATTTTATTCGATTTTAGTCTCTGATGCATTTTTATTGGTTTAGTCCCTTGCTAGTTATTTGAATTATTTGAGTTCGGCGTTTATTACCTTTGTCGACCCCACGTTTGAAATGTCTTTTACACGAACAATATGACAAGTGGGCGTAACATACAAAGATTCTTCTAATCTGACACAGTCAATTGATAACCTGGGCACGCCAAAAAATCATCTTGTCCACGCTATTATGAAAATGATTATTCATATATTTTTTCAACAATTTTTTAAGGTGACCAAATGTCTGTAGAATAACGTTAAGGGACATATTACGATAGTTTTCGAATACGTAGGGTAGAAAAGACGCCTTGTATTTTGAGACTAAATTCCAAGTGATCCCAATATATCCTAGAATCATTAAATCTGTACTAATTCTTCCATGTTTGAACAAATGTTACGTCAAACTTTTGATTTCATTTAAGGCGGACAATTGATATTATTTAGTAGGGAAACGTTTTCAATATTAAGAGTTGATTCCAGTGGCAACATATATACCATTACTGTAATCTATCCTTTTATTCGGACTCCTCATTGTCATCTGCAAGTTATACAAGTTAAACTTGATTCATACATGCTTAATCGTAGAATAAATAATGATTTCACAAGTGTCAAACTCTTTTGAATCTCTCGATTTCGCTATTGTTGTCTATTTCAGTCGTATGTATTTCTATTACAAAATAATAAAATCAGACTTTGAATGTCTATCACCAATAAATACACGCAAATTCTATAATATCATTGATAAAGCTGAATCCTCACTAACAAATCCAACAATTAATGTAAAATACATATCGTGATGTCTGTAATTGAAAAGTGACGGATGAAAATGAAAGGAGTTGCACGAAGGCTATAACAACATGGCGGAAGAAGTAGAACATACAAACAAGAATATAAAAGAAACAACAGGAAAAAGATGAAAATATATTCTAATACGGTATATATATACAATGTATGACATTTTGTCTACAATGTACATCAAAAACATGCGACTTAATTTGTTTCTAATATTTGAAAAGTTTTTTTGTATTATTAAACAGCGATAATTGATTAATATGTATGTACTTTACAAAAGTGGACTATTAATAAAGGACATCGGAGGTATTGATAAAAATTAGGTGCATAAAGGCTAAAATGTAATCTGATTATCTAAAGTATCATAATCGTTTTATCTTTTTATTCCTTATCTCTTTGAAGGTATATTTTGGGCATATAGCGTCTCTCATACTGAGGTATTAAAGTGGCAAATTAAAATAAATGGAGTTGCACGAAAGCTTAAAGCTTGGCAGAAGATGTAGAACGCACACACAAGAGCCAGGGGTTTAATGACATGACCGTTCGGATGATAACATCAAAGCTTCAAAATGATTTGGTTTGATGAAGTTTAATCCAGAAATCTTCAAATGCACGACATTTATAAAGTGCTGTTCTCTTTTATATAACCGACTGGAAAAAATAAATCCTCTCTGTTGATCTTACAGAACAAATAAAATACTCGTGTTGACAAAATTCAAAAAAATCATTGCATTCACTGTACGCAATTCTTTATTTATCTTCGACTAGAAGAACACTTCTAGCAAACACTTGAGCGAGTCAAATATGTATTATTACTTAGGACTATACAACCTTGAAGTAAACTGAAAAATGTCATAAAGTAAAATTATGCTTGGTGGATTAAATTACATAAAAAAATATGACCAGTTTTCCCTAAATGTATGATACGACTAATCCAATTTCAAAATATCTCAATCTTTTATTTAAATTTATTGTATCACAACCAAACATGTGTACTTTGATTTTCAAACAACAAACAACATTTAGCTAATTTAGAAACAGGTTTTCTAATTTCTGGTATCTATGATGAGCTCAATCAAAAACACATGAAGAATGCACAGGCGTTTGTGGAGTGGACCCCCACCCCCCTTTTATTTATGAGTTTATATTTTATTTGAAAATATTTTTTTCATATTTGAACTTATATTAACTTAGTTTTACTTGTTATTAAAGGTGTTCAAATTCTTTTAAAGCGATTTAAAAAATATCATTAAAAAATAAATTCCCTCAATCTATAATGAAACTAAGTCAATAGAAATATGACAAAAATTTATTTTCAAGTACAATATAAACACCTTAATAAAATAAAAGGGGGACCACTCCAAAAACACATGTGATTTGCCAATGTGTATGAAATATTCATTTTATTGGTTGAGCATCATTGACTTAATTAGTCTACAGCAACTTATTCTTATATGTATATATCATATTACTGCATCATTTGTAGAACAAGTTTCAAACTAAAACTTAGAAATCTGGATGATTGAATAACCTTATTATAATTTTATACGAACTTTCTACGTCGTTATATTTTTTTCTTAAAAAAAATTCTGTAAATTTTTATTTAAACAATATTTTCAAGTTGATCTTACTTCTGTCATACTATGGGGAAATGACATGTAGACGTTATAAACATGTTTCAATGGATTATACCCGTCAGAGGATAATCCCCAAGACGCTGTCTAACACACAGTCTATGTTAAACGGAAATAAAAAAAAGTTTTTAGATTATAAGGAAAAAATAATCAATTTTGGTGCAAAAATCTTAAGTCAACAAACTGCCATTGCTGGTTTTAATATTTAATGGATGATAACAATGTTGTGCAACTTCCTTTATTTCATGTGAACTTAGTTCACTTTGGCATTACAACTGCTTACTGTTAGTCTAATACATATACCTAATACATTCGAAATATTTGTTTTATTTAAAATATCGTGTTTGTTTTCAATCTCATATTTTCTAAACGTTTTTAATCTATTGCCATACGAACCTTTTGAAATGACTTTGTATTTCTCAGAAATAACTTGTACCTTCCCAAAAACTATTTAAAATTTCAATAAATGAAGAATATTTGTATATTTGACATCTAATTTCTTAACTTAAATATTTGTCAGCCTTTGAAAAATACACCGTTTCAAAAGCTGACTTTAACCTATAATGGTTTAATTTTTAAATTGTTATTTGGATGGAGAGTTGTCTCATTGGCACTAACACCACATCTTCCTATATCTAAATATCAAGAATAATGAATGTCTAATAAATATACCAATATCTTAATCTATTTAAAAAGGAAAATCACAAAAATACTGAACTTCGAGGAAAATTCAATCGGAAAGTCCCTAATCACATGGCAAAATCAAATGACAAAACACATCAAACGAATGGACAACACCTGTCATATTCCTAACTTGGTACAGGCATATACAAATGTAGATAATGGTAGATTGAACCTGGTTTTATAGCGCTAGCCTCTCACCTTTACAACAGTCTTATCAAAATTCCGTTATATTTACAACGATGTGTGAACAAAACAGACATAATCAATAAAATAGTCAAAAAATGTGTACAGCAGTCATCACTCTGTTACAATTTTAAAACAAACAATTTTACAATTTTTTTTATCAAATCAAAACACATTCATTGCTTCGCGTGTCTGTAGTCAGCAAATGCATACGTCACATAGGAAGAAATTGTGTCGATCAATGTTTACACAAAACAATTTTATAATTTCACATGGGAAATGTTGGCATACAGGGTTAAAAAAATGAAGTATGTTAGAATTAATTTCAAAAATAGAAGGATATTCAAAATTGTCCAGAAGTTCTGTAGAATTAATAAGAATCCAAAATGGTTTTAACCACTACTCAATTAATAAAATTTTGTCGTTTGTCGTTCAACGCATTTTCTAATTTATAATTGAACTATTAATTTAGTAATTGGCGTTGGACAGTTGTTCATAGTCCGCTTACATATTAGATATACCTTATTTCTAAAAAAAAAAAATACAATCACAAAAATACTGAACTCCGATGAAAATTAAAAACGGAAGGTCCCTTATCAAATAGCAAAATCTAATGATAAAACATTTCAAACGAATAGACAACAATTGTTTTATTCCTGACGTGTCGGTGCGATTTGAGTGTTGAAAGATTACAAAATATATCTCCATCAACCACATGAATATGAAATTAATGCGTGAATGAACTATTGTTCTGAATTATAGGATACAATGAATTAAACACTTTTTAAAGATTGCACAGTATACGCTTTTGAAAATCAATTTCAATGTATTAGATGTGCATACACGGATTCACCTTAACCAGAAATCTGCGTCAGTTACCCTCAAAACAATGTATGCGTTGTATCCCTATATATCTTGTGTACAATTCTGGATGTGAAATACGACGACTGTCAGAACCCAAAACTTGATAGAAGGTAAAACTAATAACTGGGAGGTCTAAATAGTTATCAATATAGGTACCAGGATTATAATTTAATACGCCAGATCGCGTTTAGACTTCATAAGACCCATCAGTGACGCTCAAATCAAAATAGTTATATAGCTTAAACTATAACCGTATTTCGTAAAAAGATTTAAGCCAAAAGACTTAGAAGTAATATTGCAAAATCTGGGGGAATGAAGGACTACCATCATAAAAAAAATTAATAAAACTAAGGCTATATATAAAAGGAATGTTAATCTAAGAGCAATCAATTTCGCCAGTCATCGACAGAAATGAATTTGCAAATGCTTATTATCCAAACGTATGATACGTACGCCTTTTGTTGTTTATCAAATATTAATAATCGTTCTCTATAAGTTTTAGCTCAATATCACCCATTTATACAGACATATTAACACGTATCAATGTATGATTATATTCAATAAATCTTAACAACAGCGTTGTTCACATTAATACAAACGAACTGTTGAAATACTCTCTGTATTAGCAAAAAAAGTGGAAATATTGTTATAATAGCTAATTTATATCATTGTATTTTATCATGTTATTAGATATCGGTAACCAATTTATTTCAATAATTAGTACTTTCATTACGCAAAAGATTCATGCTGACTACAAGTTTTGTACATGGGGGTGTTGTATACGTAGTTTTGTCTTTTTTAGCTTGAAATAAAATAGGTTATTTGCGTTTTAGGGATGATATTATTTCCTTGAATCGTTGGCACTTTTTTTTAACAATAATTCTATGTCAATCACACCATATTTTGAAACAAAATTCATAAATCTCAGATTATTGGTAAACTCCATGACGATAATTCATACTATTTGAACAAAACTTTTCGTAAATGTTTAATTCAATGCTCAACCTCAGTGGCATAGGATTGGACTGACATTTTGAGACAAACAACTGAAAGTGAACAGAGAAAAAAATGCTTGTCTTAGCCCAAAAAAATGGGGGGCAACTTTTTGGAATTTTGAATTCTGAATGCAGTTTAACTGTGTTCTTGTTTCTTTATAAATATATGAGCGTCGCTGATGGGTCATGTGTAGACGAAACGCGCGTCTGGCGTAATAAATTATAATCCTGGTACCTTTGATAACTATTGAATACCAAATAAGTTATGGATTTAAATTGTTCTCTATAAATGTTAGTCTACATAGGTCGTGCATATAGTGTATTACACATTTTTACCAAAAAGTGTTCTGACCAATATGAGTCACAAACATTACTTTCCCTTCCTTCCGTTGATTTTGCTTTCCTTTGTGATGATTTCTTGTTAGCTGGTGTTTCATACATAAATAACAATGATAAGATCACTATTCCTAGATGATCTAAATGTTAATGAAACTTACTGAAATTCAAACATTAAATTGATTCAACATATTTGACTTCAAATTGTGTTTCATCAATTTTACATATATTCATGTACTTAATTTGTTACAAGTATCCCGCTCTTCGCATTGCTAATTGTGTTGTATAATTTTTTATACATTTAAAAAAAAAAAAAAAAAAAAACAGATCAAACTGTATTTAATCATATCTGAACGACTATTTATCCTTTATTTATGTGATAACATTTTCATATTGGTTAAGAATGTCCTTCCAATTAACATTACATATGAAATTAAAATCTTATTAGACTGTAAGTATGTATTATTTCATCACTGCAATTGATGACTGACTGTTGTTCTTCTATATTAGTTGGTTAACATTTCTGACCAGTTGAACAGTTTGATTTGATGAAACGAATTGCAATTTGCTCAGAATTTTGAGTGAACTGCAATAGATGGATATCAACAGTACTATTGATACCAAATCAAAAACACATGAGATTCAATTAATTGTGTCAGTACGTATTTCTACAATTTATCGTACAAGGCTTTTCAATCATGTCTGGATTATTAACAAACATGCCATTTGCACAATAAACTGCTTGACCACTTTTTGCCCTTTTAAGACAATTTTTTTTTATAATTCTTGCGCATTTTCTACTCTATCTATACACAAGAATATAAGTAATTAACAAGAAAATTGAAAGGATAAATCCAGTTGAAATGACTTGGCATTTTCCAACCTAAAAACACTACTAAACGTATCTGTTCAGATAATACTCGATTTCATCGCTTATAAAATTAAAACATAAATCTGTAGAAAATCAACTTCTTCAATCATATGTTTTCTCTCCGTAAAACGGACCACCTTCTTCTTATTGATTCGATGATTTAGATGTCAAAAAGTGTACACCAATGTAATGGCGTATTGTGATCTTGGTGATATATTTTGTTATATAGATATTTTAAAATATATAAAGTAGTGAAGTATTAGCCCAGTCTTTTAATTTCACCTTGGTGATGTACTGTCTCTTAATAATAATAGATTCAGTGATCACTTACATTTAATATATCCAAGTGAACTTGAAATTAAGATACTATCGATACAGATAAATCTGCTTCATATTTAGACCTTTTTCTTGAAATGACTACTAATGGCAGGTTGAATACCAAAATTTATGAAAAACTCCATGCTTTTAATTTCCCTATAGTCAACTTTCTATTTCTGTGTAGCAACATCCCAGCGGCACCAGCATATGGAGTATATGTGTGTCTCAATTGATACGCTTCTCTAGAGCTAGCTCAAAGTACGCTGATTTTGTTGAACGAGGAATGCTGCTTTCTCAAAAGTTGCTACGACAGGGCTATGAATCAATCAAGTTAAGATCATCACTCAAGAAATTATTCGGTCGCCATCATGAGCTGATTGGCCATTATGAAAAAAGTGTTTCAGAAATCATATCTGATATTCTTCCTCAGTCATAATAACCTTCCACCATTACCGGACTAAAAAAGAAAATAACACGACGGTTGCCGTATACGGTGCAGAAAATGCTAACCCTTCCGAAGCACCTGATTTCACTTCCGATTTTTAGTGGAGTTCGTGTTGTTTCTTATTTATTATTTATAACTGTTGATGTAAATGTCCTTTTGTTTTTGAGAGTCTTTGTTTACTCCTTGGTTTTGATTGTTATTGTCTTGTTTAAATTATTAACTTCAAACAACTGTATAACAATAGTTACAGTAGGATTTGGATTTGTCAACTTCAACTATATATATTTAAATAAGCTTTAAATAAACTAATCATATAATCCAGGATCAAAATTGTACATGCCAGACGTTAATTTCGTCTACAAATGACTTACTAATGACGCTCGAATAAAAAAAACAAATAAAGTACGAAGTTGAAGAAAATCGAGGACCAAAATTCTGAAGGTTTTGCCATTTTCTGCTGAAGTAATTTTATTCCTGGGTTAGAAAATCCTTAGTATTCCGAAAATTTTAGAATTACATAAACAGTTATTATATAATATTGAACAAAAAATAACATTAATTGTCGAAATGTCCATCTGATGCATTATCATTGGTCTACAACAAAGTGAAAAAAAATTTAATATTGTTCCAAGCTATGAATTGCAATTTAATGTGTATCCCCAATAATATGATACACAGTGCTTGGTTGCAATAACATAACTGAAATAGTTATTGCTTAGTCATTTCAACCAACGATACCGATAAAAAGACAAATTTATTAGGCTTTATAAACAAGATAATAATAAAAACTGTATGTATCATTGATCGCAGAATCATGATCCTACAATAAATTTCTTTGTTTGTGATAAAATTTAGAAAAATATGAAACATTTTTCCCTGTTACTTAAGTGGTTTTTAATACTGAAAATATTTTGTTGTAATCCGATATTTCAGCGTAAACACGAGCATATCGAACCAATAGAAAAATATAGAATTGGTTTTGATCATTTCTAAAAGCTTTGTCCCTTTTGCCTAAGTGGGTTTTTTGATAATGCAAATATTGCTTTTGCTGTAATCTGATATTTCAGAGTAATCACGTTTGTCGAAACCAACAGAGACATATACAATTCAGTATGAGGAGTAACCGGAACTTCATCATATCAAGGAAAGCAACAACAAAACAAAATACTAGAAAACGAAAAGTCATAAATCCTAAAAAGTGGATTGAACATTATGAAGGGAAATTCCGACGGATATCAGTCACTATAAGTGATTGGTTCAATAAGATGCTTTGGAGCTCAGTATTTTTGTGGTTTTACTTTTTGGGTGGATAAATTATCATGTGGGGTTTTATATGGTTTCTTGAAGCTTTTCATAAAGTAGGATTTAGTAAAGAATAAATCTTAAAATGGTGTAAAGTCCTCATTGGAAAACGTACCACTTATCGGTTTATTTTCTATAACACTGACATAAATTTTGACGAATTAATTTGATGGGTTTAAATATTTCTTTCTATGTCTTTGTGCTATCATTTAGCTTGCAACAAATATAATAACACCCGTATTTATCAAAAGACTTATTTCTTAAATTTAGAAACTCTTTTAATAAAAAAAAAAAAAAGAGTGTGGGGTAGGGTAGTATAAAGGATAGAAACTCATACATTTCAACGTATAATTAATGCATTGTCGGTACGTACAAGAACAGAGCGATTACTTAGATGAATACGAATGGCTGTAAAATATCCATCGGAACAGGTTGAAGCTACCATGGACGCAATCAGATAATTATGGCGAAGAAACTGACACATTGCCGAAACAAAATAATATGTATACAACGAAAAGACAAACAAACAGACTGAGCAGTGTCTTTAGTCATTTTTTTTAAATATTTGTTTGCAAAGTTTTAGTTTTTCAAAAAAAAAAAAAAGGTGACGTAGCATGATTGAAAATTAGACATTTATCCACAAGAGACAGATGAGGATGTAAACTTCTACATGCCATCATATGGCTTTCAAAACTGAATAGACCCCATATCGTAATTTTTATTTAGCCTTTGAAAGCACCGTTACGTAGAGCTATAGTTCTGTCTTTTTAAATATGAATATCAATGTAGAATTTTTTCTTTTGAATCTTTTATTTTTAAAAGAAAATATGATTTTTTTTAATGGAACTTTCTGAAACGAAATATCTTTTTGTAAATGGTTAAAATATGTATGAGTTATTTTCATAGACGACGATTCACTAACATGACAAATTAATTGGTCTTAACAAGAGTTTGTTTACTGTTAAATTTACCACTGTAATCTATTATAAGTACACTGTTATTCTCTTGTAAGCCGAGTTATACCATGCATTTGTTAGTATATATGTATTTCCATTTTTTCTTTCAAATTAGTCGGGTTTCTTATATACTTATTCTGTCTGTTCACACAAACAAGATATAATAAAAGATATGAAAATTTCAAATACAGCTGATCAAATGTCATTATGGAATCAGCATTTATTTGTAGATCATTCTGCCAGGGAATAATCAATAGATTTCATGGGTGAGTAGTAACTATACAACTAAGTATCAATACCTTTATCTACATTTATCTGGCTGTATAACGCCTCCATCCCAAAGTAGATTGGAAGTCTAACACAGATAGAAAGGTCTCAAATCAACTGGAAATGTTTATACATTATATGATTGAATGAGACAATGTCGTCTGGGGTCATATCGAAGCAAAATATATGAACTCATATTTGCTTAAAAAGACTGAGATTTGGTACTTGTTAAATTTTATGCTTAATTCCATCAAAAGTGATCGGTGTGTAGACGATAAGATGGTATTTGTTCAAATAAAATAGAAATGACAAAATCTGTTTTATTGTTTACTCAAATATGTATAAATAACCAGCGCAGTGCAGTTCCAGACTGAAAATGACAAACCAGTTCAAAAAGTCAGCCGACATCGTAATACTACGTACGTAATCGTATTACGAGAACTTTGCCCTTTATTAGTTTGAATTCGTCACTCTAAACAATTATCCCTTCAAAAGATCATAACGTCTTATAATGGAATTAAAAGTCAAATCACAAAAACACTGAACTCCGCGAAAAAATCAAAACGGAAATTCCCTAATCAGTGGAAAAATCAAAAGCTCAAACACATTAAACGAATGGAAAAAAAACTGTCATATTCCTGGCTTGGCCCCGGTTTTTTCTCATGTAAAAAAACTGTGGATTTTACTTGGTTTTATAGATAGCTAAACCGCTCACTTGTATGACAGTAGCAGAAGACCACATCTGGATAAGCAAGCTACAAACTTTGGTGGGGATTAAACTTTCTATGCATTAAGATATATGAAAGATACCGACCAAATATTCAGTTACTTATCATTAACAATAGTTTGTAACCAGTGTAATGGCATGATTTAATGTTTTATTTAGTTTGTAAAACAGTTTATTATCTTTATAATTATATCTAAAACTAAGTGTGCATACTCCTAAGACAACGTAAGAAGGTTTCGGTTGTTATGGTTAGAGAAAAATAAATTACAAAAATATTGAACTCCAACGAAAATTCAAAACGGAAAGTCCTTTATCAATTGGAATACTCAAAAGATCAAACAAATGAAACGAATGGAAACAACTGTCATATTTTTACTTGGTACAGGCAAATCCTCATGTACAAAATGGTGAACAAACCCGGTTTTATTGCTAGCTAAACCTCTCATGCGTATCGCAGTTGCATGGAATTCCGTTAAAGTGTCAACAATTTGTCAAAGAGAAAAAATGTGAAAAAATTGGACCTTTTGGTTTTGGTCTTATGAAGTTTATCTTATAACTGTAAGATCTTTACTAAAGTATATAATTTATACTTTTATTACAAATTTTCAAAATCAACAATTGGAATCAAAAGTAGAAAATGTGTTTAATTTTAGACTGGTTTGGTTCTCTTTAAATTGTTTTTTTTCTTTTCGCTTTGTATTTTGATTGTCCGAGAAACAGACACATGTGCACATACTAGGTTCAATAGTGATATAATATACTTGGACTTCCGGTAAAAATTTGATTATGTCTAGACATATCCATTTAAATGGATTGAATCAGGTCGTAAAATTATCTTTATCACAGTATTTTACTCAAATATGTCAAGTATTTTAATTCTAGAAATACGAATAGAATATATTTTGTATATTTTCATATAAATTTTATTATTCCTCACGGAACAAATGTATCTTAATTAGCATATGTGACTCTAATAACATATTGTCAGTATTTGTGAAAAACTGTAATCAATGCAATTCACTCTTAAAGAAACATTTTGGCGCTAAATCTGATACTCAGAATTATTAAAACAGTAAACATCCATTAAGAACACTTATTTTCAAAAATACGATATTTCATTTATGGGCGAAATATAATTAAACTTTCACAATTTTTCGAAATAACGTGGAGGATTTGAGAAATATTAAGTTTATTCGACATTTATCGATAATATAATTTGTATTGGGAACAGTACACTTCAAACATGAGCACTTTATTAAATATTTGGTGTTAATGCTGATCTAAATTTGAATGAAGGAAAAATCACCTATGTGAATATCCAACTTGTATAAAATCTCACCAGGATTAATTGTACCAGTAGATGGACACCACTCTAGTTGGACCATTAGTCACTCTAGCGTTATATACCGTATAGTAGGTTATTTCCGCGCTTTGTAAATTTTCGCTTATTTTTGCGGATAGAACAAAATCGCCAAAATAAATAGCGCCAATTTAAAAGTGCACATGCAAAGGTATCGAGAAAAGTTTTGAATCCGCGAAAATAATAATCGGCAAAATATTTTGTATACCTTATTCTATGAAAATCGCGTAATTTTAAACTCGCGAAAATAACCCGCTATTCGGTTCTTGACAATTGAGCTTAACTTGTATATATTATGAAATGTTTTGAACGTAGTCCATCTATCGTCCTAAAACGTTTTAAAGTTTTCTAGTTTAAAACCAGTTAATCATTTGATATAAAACTTGACTTGGTCATTCTTCGAGGAATTTGATTAAATTTGATTTATCTTTTCTTTGTCTGTAACCTTGATAGCTGCCGTGGATAAAATATATATCAAAATTCTTAAACGCTAATCAATGCCTAATATATTGTAAACCATGATGGAAAAAATACGAGGGGACTTAAGTTACGAATGTTGAGATTTATAAGCCCTTTATTCCCATCAAAATGTTCAGAAGAATCGTTACAAGATTTAATGCTCCAAGTTGACGATTTATATAAATTTAAGCATTTTACTGCTAATAAACAAAGGCAGTAATATATTACTGTTCAATAGTCGTAAATCAAGTGAGCAAAAACAAATCCGGGCAAAATGCCAAATTTACGGAAACACATCAACTAGATAAGAAAAACAATGGAACAACAGAAACACTGACTTGCAACAAAAACAAACGCCAACATAAATAGACATGTACTATTTGATAATAACTGCCATATTCCTGACTTGGTACAGGATATTCTTAGAAAAAAAAATAATGGGTTGAACCTGGTTTTCTGGCTAGCCAAACCTCCCACTCATATAAACTAAGTTGCATTTGTGTATCGCTCATAGTGAAGACCTTGAACTGTGATTGGTTGTATTTGACTGATGTTGATTTTTAATATTTTGTATATTAAAGACTGATTTTATGTGCATCTGTATATTTTGAAATTACATTTTTATTTTTATGAAGTATTTTAGTAACTTATTTTAAAATAAAAAATTCAGCTATTTTAGAAATATTTGGTTAAGATGACAATTTTTAAACAAACTCATCATAGATACTAGGACTAAATTTAGTATATATACGCCAGACGCGCGTTTCGTCTTCAAAAGATTCATCAGTGACGCTCGAATCCAAAAAAGTTAAAAAGACCAAATAAATTACGAAGTTGAAAAGCATTGAGAACCAAAATTCCTAAATGTTTTGCCAAATACAGCTAAGGTAATCTATGCCTGAGGTAGAAAGGCCTTAGTATTTCAAAACATTCAAAAATTTGTAAACAGTAAATTTATAAATATAACTGTTCCAGACCATATGAGAATCTGGACCGTACGCGTACGGTCCGTACCGTATACGTATACTCATACGGTCCGACCATACGCGTACGGTAGGACCGTATGAGTATACGCGTACGGTCCAGTACGATCTGACCATACAATCATGTAATTTGATCATATGGGTTAAATTGAAACAATTTTTAGTTTTAGTTTTACAAACAAATTGTTATTGATTATTTATTACAGTTAGATAGATAAAATGAACAAACGAACAATTGAAATTAGGTATTTGTTTAATTGTATATCTGAATCCTATTTTGGTACTCTCGCCAAAGGTGACACAATTCAAGTAACGTAATATTTTTAGCATTTTCATGTATGCAGTTCATGCATGTTCTTTTGCATTTGCATTTTTTGGTAAACTTGCTAAATATTCTAAAACAATTCCACTTTATGTTTACTTCCGATATTTTCAATTTCAGCGTTCATAATCAACTGATCGACATGCTTAATAGAAGAGATTTATCATTAGCATATTCAATTAGCGTGAATTAAAAAAAAGTTAAAATATAATGTTTTTGTTTCAATTACAATTGAACTTTTTTTTATATTAATTTGATAGTTAAGTTATATTGATCTGCTATATGCATTTGTATCTAATAAACTTGGCCAACTTTTTAATATCAGTTAGACCGTACGCGTACGGTCCGACCGTATGAGTATTTTGAAAAAGTACGCATACGGTCCAGACCGTACGCGTACGGTCCAAATACTCATACGGTATGGAACATAACCATATCAATGACAATTCATGTCAGCACAAAAAGTGTCTGACTACTGGGCTTGTGATACCCTCGGGGAAATAAATCTCCACCAGCAGTGGAATCGACCCAGTGGTTGTAAACAAACTCATCACAGATACCAGGACTATATGTTTACTTATTCATTAAGAATTCTTTTAATTCATTTTTAACCAAGTTTTTCGAGTCTCGACTTTTTATAGTTGATTTGATGTTGTATGCTCTTAAACATATTTTGGTCTATTTTTAAACTTTGTAATTTCGTGTATGCACGCACTTGTGTACTTTTGTTTTTTAACATGTAAAGCGCTTAGAGTGATTGTAGTTTTATTTAATGCGCTAAAAAAATGCTTGTAATAATAATAATAATAAAAATGTTAAAAAATACCACTAAAATGACAACATTACGTGACAGAAATACAGTACAAATAAACACAAGAAGACCCATGACAGAGAATTACACAAATAAATAACAGAATAGAACATTACAACATGTAAACCAAAGAATAATAACGGACAACTGCCATGAAATTACGGCAATACACCAGAACCAAACAATAGAATTATGAACTGAAGCAATGCCAATAATAATAGTTTTTGTGACGTTTATTGGAATAAAGGTAAATCTCTTCAAATAGAATATAAAATTTGGCTTGAGTTTGTAACGGTTTAATTTCTGTATTTTCTAACCATGACAAGATATGTTAAAAATGAAATTGTGTTTGTAAAGGTGTAATTATTTGTATGTTTTAACAAAAACAATCCTGTGCAGATAGCTTAAAAAAAGAGGAAAAGTTAAACTTAGAATATATAAAAATTTAAATAAAATAGCTGAATAATTATCTAGTTAACTTTTACATAAATATAGAAGGGAAAAAAGAATTGAAACTAACTACAAACGAGAAGACAAAACACAATATCCAACCACATTTACAAAATAAACATCATAAATACTAACATTAATGTTGTATGTATAAAAAATACTAAGAAACGTCGTATATCAATGCGAATTCACACTGGGCGAAACTGTCATGTTCGGGAATACATCACGTTTGGTACTTAGCAGACCAGACGGAGTATATGGTAAATCACCATCTACGACGTTGTCAAAATATCGTTAGGTTATCTAAACACAGACACAAACACATCGTATACTAGATCAACCAATTATTGATGGTGACCACGGACTATCATTTTTAATCTTTCCATCCCATAACTTTGTTAGAGCAGTTTCTGCTCGAGGAACATAATTCTGTATATGAAGTCCGTATAGTATGAACATGCATGAGCATTACGTATAAACTGAGATATGTAAACACATCACGATGGGGCAGAGGATATATTTTTGCTGAGAAATGGGAAATTGATAGTTGGAAAGTTCAAATAATCGTTTGTCATAGATTTAAGTTTGAAGTCGTCCATTAGTGTCAAAATTGAAGGGGGTCAAGGTATTAAGCAGTCCTTTGAGTTGCAGTAGTATCCTTAATTTTAAGGTCACTGGAATATATGATTGTAAGTACTGACTGAAATGTGGTTTATTCAGTGATATGGAATCATCGATATACCTGAAAACAAAGTTAAAGATTATCACAAATTGCTTTTTCTTTGTCTTTTAGAATGTCCTGCAAGAATTCTGCTTCAAACAATTTCAAAACAGTACTGGTGCACAATTAGTACCCATTGGAGAAAAAAAACAACGAGATATTAAAGATGCATTTCGCAAACTGGAAATATGTGTGTTATCAATTTTAATATGCATGTAATGTGTTATCAGTACATATATAAACAATACAAACAACACCAGAAGCTTATTGTGTATTTATAAATAACTTCATGTTCAGTTACACTGCATTTAGATACAGTACAAAAATGAAAATTTTAATTTCTAAAAAAAATAAAGAAACAGTTACAACAATTAAATAGTACAAGATTCTTTGGTATTGAAATAAAAATATTGACAAAAGACCTTACATATTAATGACTTTTATTTAGGCAACATTCATTTCATCTCTGTATCTTTTAACTAAATAAATTCTGTTTCATTTCAATATATAAATGTAACTAGTAGTTCTAAAACGCAATTGAAAATTCTAAAAAAAAATCTTATCTTATATAGTTTCAATATCAACAAATACATATAACAACAAATATTGGCCCCTAATTTTCAAAATATAAAAGCTTCTGTATAAAATATATATCTTACAAGCAACATCAATTTCATTTGATGAAAATGATAAAAGGTAAAATGTTACTTTAAATAGTTCAAGCTTTTAAAACAGTCCTAATTGAAATGTCTGCGTAAAACTTTACAGCTTATTTTTGCCAACAGTGCTGGCCAACCAAATATCAGAACTGCAGTCTCCTCCGGGATATCGCACTTCATGAGCCATTACAGGTCCATTTGGTTCATCTCCAAAGTCAACCAGGAAGTTCTTATTCAACGTCATACCTCCATTAACTGTATCAACATCAATTTGGAAAAGCTGACTACCTTCCCTGTTAAAGAATTTGAACTTTTGATAATTAATATAAAAAAAAAATTTTGGTTTGTTATGTATTCTTGTTGTATCATTATTTTTTGCTTCCTCATGAGTAATTTAACAGATAGACAGTTCATTAATGTTTTAAATCTTGTTTTTTTATTAACTTTTTATGTTTGTTTTGGGGATTTTGTTGGTAGATTTTGTACCTATGTATAGTTTTAATTTGCCTTTATTGTTTTAAGAATTGCAATTGCAAAAGTGGTAAACATACAATCAATTAAAACAATCAATTAATCAGAGATGCAACACGATTTTGATTTAATTGCTAATTAGTAATAAAAGTGTAGTAATTAAACGCGATACGTTTACATGTTAATTCATTTTCTCTTTGACTTTCTTCTAACTAAAACATAAAAGCAACCATGAAAAGAGAAACATACAAGTTCAAATGTAGATAATAGTTATTACTTACGTAATCAACTCGGGATAAAACTGCTGATCCCAGGAACTGAATAGGGATGATGTTACGTATATCCTTTTCCCATCCAAACTCAACTGAATCATCTGAGGACCACCTCTTACCAAACGTCCTTTTACGTAGACTGGTTCTGGTTGTCTCTGTAATAAAAACAATATACAATTTGGGCGAAAAACGTTATGTCTTGTTCATCGTATAATGAGTGTATACCATATGATTAATACAACTAGGATAATTATAAATCTCTATCTCCGTTGAGATAGGTTCCGTTTACCTCAAAGTATGAGTAAGTTTAAAATATGCTGTAAATCAAATTACTGATATTGAATGTTTAATACAAGGATTCAATGTTGAAATTTCGATAGGATAGGTAAACAGTTAAAGATTCATTGTCGTGATTTGGATATACTTGATGTTCGTTTGATTTAAGCAACTCTGAATTAGGTTTTTAAATATTTATGACTCGAGCAGCACTGAAAAGTGCAGTTAAATTGGTACCGATGGTAATGAAATAAATGAACACTAATTATGTTTTAGGCTTAACAAATTTTTTCTTCTATTCGACCTCAACTTCCATTTGTTTGATGTGTTTGACGTTTTGATTTTGCCATTTGTTAAGGAACTTTCCGTTTATAATTTTTCCTTGGAGTTCTGTTGATTTGGTATTTTATTTTTTCTTTCTTTTGTTCAAGTACAATTTGTTTAACTAAATGTATCAGTTTTAGTATGTTCATTAATTTACGTCATGGGAATGTTTCAAGTAATATTTCATGAATAAGGACTATTAATTATACTTATTTTTAAAAGTTTCAGGGTCAAATAATTACACTGTAAAACGGTTTTAAATTATAAAGCGTATGAAAAGCAACTTCATTAAACTATGCTAAATCCTTCACTTACTGTTAATTCTTTGTCCTCTGTAACTTTCACTTTTCCGCCTTTTTGGATACTTCCACCCAGCCATACCTTTATGTACAACAAACGTGAAAATCAATTTTTTGAAGAAAATAAAAAACAGATATCTCTAATCAAGAAATACTTTCGTGCTTAATGCGTTTGAATTTCGATTTTGCTATCTGATGAGGAACTTTCCGTTTTTAATTTGGAGTTAGGTAGTTTTGAAGTTTTACCCTTTTTCCATGATAACAAAAATGAACAGCTCATTTTGTTTTCCCCAAGGCACCTGTTTTACATCCATGTTAACAAATTTCATGGCATTTGATTGTTTTTGTTAAATTTATTGACATTTTTGGTTTCTAACTTTAAACTCAGATGATGAAAATTCTTTTTGTTTCATTTGTGTAAAAATGTCACAATTGGTCAAGTTTTATAATAGACGACGCCCTGATGTCAAAAGATTTAAGACTTTTCATAGTTAAGCATTAGAATATCACAATTAAAACGCTACAGTCGTGCATGTTCACACTTTATGGAATTCATTGACAGGAAGGTGCTTCTTTTATAAAAAAAAAAAAAAATATCCCAACAAAGAAAAAATGAAACTGAATTTTACGGTCATTATTACGAATAGCTTGACCGATATGATATATCTGTAAGTACTTTAAATCACAAGCGACATGTTTCAATACTGAAAAACTACTTTTTGCCTCAAAATTTTTATTACTTTGATATATTGTTCAAAGCAAAACCATATGAACCACCTCGTTCTACATAAATTCATCACAGATACCCGGATTGCAATTTTATATCTTCTGCCGACGGGCATTTCGTCTACAAAACACTCATCAGTGACGCTCTATAGATGATCACGTCTTGAAATAAATATCCCAAAGCAAATTTCTTGAATTTTTAAGTCAAGAATGTTCTAACTCTTACTGTTGTTTCTTATTTGTTATTAATAACTGTTGATGTAAATGTCCTTTATTTTTTTTAGTCTTTGTTTACTCCTTGGTTTTGATTGTTATTGACTTTTATCTATAACCATGTTTATATGATCACGTTTAAATAGTATTGCTTCTGGAAAACGTTTTGAAATGTGATATTTTAAAACTAGTTAATTCAAGTTATATACTTTATCTCTATTTTCACATATTTTGACATTTATTGTTATTAAAACATTAGCATATAACAAGACAACGTACTTAAATCCCATGGAATAGTTGTGTCTTTATCAGTATAGTTTTTTTTTTTTTTTTGCTTTCTTAAGAACAATGAATAGAAAACCTTTTAAATTATAAATTTAACTGATACATTTTAAGTAACTCCACATCAAACCGTACCTGACCAACTAGTTTTGGATTACGTCTGTCTGTGATATCATACTGCCTAATGTCGCCATGTATCCAGTTACTGAAGTAAATGAACCTATCATCCAGTGACAACAAGATGTCTGTGATCAAACCTTGAAAAAAAAAAAATCGATCACACATTGTTTTTATATGTGCAAACTAAGGTCCATTCTACCATCTTCTTAAATGAGTGTACACAATATCTAAATTAAAGTTATTGTACCATATATAAACTTAGTTTAATGAGACAAAAATAAAAATGTCTTGATGAAAGTTTCTTCTCTACTTTTAAAATACAATTACATAAAATATTATTATAGTGATTAAGATTTCAACACAATGTCGAATTATGTACCCACATTTTTGACATTTTACCTATTATGTCTGTTGGTTTTGTTCAAGGATCGTTGTCAATAAAAATGGAATTTTATACGACTGTCATTCAAGCGAGAGGTTAAGCTAGTCATAAAACCAGGTTCAATCCATCATTTTCTACATAAGAAAATTCCTGTTCCAAGTTAATGATATAACAGTTTGATGTGTTTGAGCTTTTGATTTTACCATTTGATTACAGATATTACGTTTTGAATTTGCCTCGGAGTTCGGTACTTTTGTAACATACTTTTGTAATAGGGATTAAATCCTAACAAACCTGGCATATCCGGAAGAGCCCAGTTCTGCACTTTTTTGGAGGGAACATCAATCACTTTTTCAGCATCCCATACACCATCCTGTATATTACATTAATACATTTTTACAATGCCAATTAAAATTATAATTAAATCTGGTAGATATTTTTTTTAAATAAACTGACATTTACTGGAATATAACCAGTGTAAAACAACATTAGAATTGTTAACATTTTTTCACTATGTGGAGGTTTGATATAATTTTTATTTGTAGTATTCCAAACAATAGCGACTGGAAATTAATTATGTAGTCACTACAATGATAATACAATATTTTGGGGTTTTAGGTTTAGACTTGTAATCGGATTTTAAATATCATTGTATAACTTTTTGATAAATTTTGTAAAGAAATTTTGACATTAATTGTTTCTTTTGTTTGGCGCTACTACGATCTTTAAATAAGTAAACATGTGATATGTGATTCACTGTTATTATTTTCTGCTTTTTTTAAATACACTTTTTGAAAAAAATGCAGTTGTTCTATTAGGCACAATTTTTTTTTCTTGTAATGATTTATTTAAAATATAAATCGTGTAATGCGTCGATGAATAAATGTTATAATATCGCATTCTAAACATCTTGTCGTTGCTCATTGACCTTGTTTACTTTTGTGCGTGTTGTATAACATCGAGTACACTTGTTGCGTACTAAGAGTATGTCCTTTCAATCCCTTGTTAGAAGAGTTTTACTCGTATATTCAGAAAAACAGAATGTCACTTCAAAAACGATTTCATATTCACTTTAATGTGAACAAAAACGTGAAAATTAGAAGTAATGTTGTTATTGTTTTTTTTTAAAAGAAATAAGGGTTACGTGTTGTGTTTTAATTATATCACACTGAAATTCTTATATATGCAGTACTTCATTTTTTCTTTTTCTAATTCACAACAAAATCTCTCCTTATAAACAAGTAATTGTACTTACGGGTTTTCTCCAGAATCTAAAGATATTGGAACTAAGAGCACATCCAACATAACCTTCTGTTGCCTCTGGATCATGGAGGAATCTTATTTCTAGTGGGATCATACCTTCGTCGCCAAGGTCAATTCTTTGAATTCTTTCATGTTTTTGCCAATCAAAAACGTTCAAACATCTTCCATACAATCCTAGTGAAAATAATCTTTTACCTTAGATAATGCATTAAGTACAATCTATGACAAATCATACGCATAGAATTTCTTAGGAATTGAATTTAACTTAGAAATAATTCTTGCTTCCAAAACTTTGTCTATCATTGCTTGTAAGTAATAATCACTTAATACATTCCGTGCGTCTGAGGCGCGTTTTGTGTATACCTACTTCGTGAACGCTCAATCGTCGGGTTATATGACGATTAGATGAAATGTTAGGAGCTAGATGACCTAAATTTGTATAATAGAACAATTAAGCAATACCAATCATGATGTCAGTTTGGTAGTTTAGAAACATTATTTTGCGAATTGTTCTTACATTCATTTAGCTTGTTTGTGGTAAGAATATGTCTTGATTTATTTCATTTTAACATTTCCATTTTTTTAAAGTTGTTTAGACATATATTTGATGAGAAATTGTCGTATTAAACTTATGACAAATAAACATTAACGGTACAAATGCATAACGAATTTGAATCTTGAAATAAAAAATGTGTAAGGGTTCCGCGGAACCCAGTGTCTCGCCTACTTTTGCTGAAATTCACAGGCTCAACAAAATGAGGAAAAAAATCAATAAAAATATTCCTCTTGATACTATCTTTTGATTTTAAGTAGCTTCTGTTCAAGTTTAGTAAAAATCCAGGATAGTTTATGAATCTAATAAATGTTTAAAAACTTTAACTGCAGACTGTATGTAATGTTAACTGGAAGAAAACTTAGTCCATTTATCATGTTTATAAGTAAAATACAGATACACAGGTACAAAATATTATCAAAATTTCCTTCTAAATACTAGCTTATGATCTTAAACAAGCTTCTGTCTAAGTTTGGTACAAATTAAAAGTAGCAAAAGAAAGTTTTTTTTTTTAAATTTAACCACAGAGTGAACATGTTATTTCCTGGCAGAAAATCTAAGTCCATTTAAAAGTAAAATACGGAAAAAAAGGATTTATTTTTTTACAAAATTTCCTTATGCATATTATCTTTTGATCATAAACTAGCTTCTGTCTAAGTTTGGTACAAACCCAGGATAGTTTAAGAAAGTTATTAAAATTTTTAAAACTTGAACCACAGAGTGAATGTAATGTTTCCCCGCAGAAAAACTAAGTCCATTTATAAGTAAAATACGGAAAAAATGGAATTTTATTTTTACAAAATTAACATTTGGATACTATCTTATGATCATAAACAAGCTTCTGTCCATGTTTGGAAGTAATCCAGTATAGTTTAAGAAAGTTATTAAAATTTCAAAAACTTTAACCACAGAGTGAATATAATGTTTCCCTGCAGAAAAACTAAGTCCATCTATAAGTAAAATACGGAAAAAATGGAATTTTATTTTTACAAAATTTACTTCTGGATACTATCTTATGATCATAAACAAGCTTCTGTCCACGTTTGGAAGTAATCCAGTATAGTTTAAGAAAGTTATTAAAATTTCAAAAACTTTAACCACAGAGTGAATATTTGTGGACGCCGCCGACGACGACGGAATGTAGGATCGCTTAGTCTCGCTTTTTCGACAAAAGTCGAAGGCTCGACAAAAACAGAATGGCTCTATAAACACTCATTCCACATCTTTTCAAAGATACAAAATGTACTAAGCATCTTTTCTACTCCATTTTATATGTGTTTTGCAGATAAGTCCCTTTATAACATTATTTTTGTGAGTAAATCACATAACGTAAACAGCTGCATAACGGAATAAGGTGTTGATAGTTCACTTGGAAACTCAACTTTTACTCGCGCTAACAAAAGAGAAAAATCCAGAACAAGCATGACCTGTCCTCTGTTCCTTTTGGAATTTGGACCAAAGATGAATAATTGAAACATCTATCACTATAATGGACACCTAAATTACATAAACATCTGTACAACCAACATTATAATGACGGGCCTGTAAAATTATCCATGAAACTTTTTTCAAAAGTATTACCATCGATTCGATCAAAAGAAGGATTTCATTTTCAGTGAAACTTATTAATCGCAATGAGGTATCAATCAACGCGGATACTAAAAACTTAACAGGCTGAAAGAATTAGTCAGTGCTACTCTGTTTCATTAAGAAGAATAGCAAACTTAAAAAAGAATATATCTTGTTTAGAAAAGGAATATGTCATACTGTGTTGAAAAATAACTTATTCGAACAAAAACATTTCTAAGTCTGAAATCGTCAAGATGCTGGATTCATTTTCATTGACAGCACACCGAGTAGATGTTAAAAAAGAGGGACGAAAGATACCAAAGGGACAGTCAAACTAAAATATGAAATAAACTGACAACGCCATGGCTAAAAATGAAAAGACAAACAGACAAACAATAGTACACATGACACAACATAGAAAACTAAAGAATAAAAAACACGAACCCCACCAAAAACTAGGGGTGATCTCACGTGCTCCGGAAGGGTAAGCAGATCCTGCTCCACTTGGGGCACCCGTCGTGTTGCTTATGTGATAAGTTAGGAGGACGTGTTTATCAACAAAGGATCTGCATTCCTATTTTAATAATTGTGTTCATCTTCTTACCAAATTGGTCCTTTAATCATATCATATATACTTCATACAAGAGCATATCCATAAGAATGAAAAGAAGTTAGTATTCTTCTTAAAGTTTACGCTCAGCTTTATAAAAATGATTTCCTCTCACTAAATACGTCAAAGTTTGGTCAGTTGTAGAACGCATCTATTCAATCGACCTTAATGAGGTTAGTCTTATGACCATTGATATGTTACAATTTTAGTAACAACAAGTCCGGCCTCTTTTTATCAACTGCATCATCGTCATAACTGAATTTGTACTAATTATGATTAACACTAAGGATGACCCTTTCAGAGATCCAGTGACACTACCATCTGTTTTTGTGGTTTGTATTGCTTATTCTTTAATTTTTTGTGTAGCATTTTGTGAACCTGTTTGTTTTTTTCCTCGTCTTTCTTTTTTGTCAGGCCTCTGCTAGTTTTTCTCATCTTAAGAGATTTGAATGTCACATGGTATATTTCGCCTCTTTATTTGAACGCGGTTATACACAATAAGATATTGTCTATTTTTTCATTGCGTAGGGTTTGGTTGCCGTCATAGACTGATTGAAGATCAGTAAATACATTTAGATTTTGTTTTTCTTTTTCACCTTGAGAGTCAACAAGATATAAAAATATAGTGTGTTTTTCGGGCAAAATCGAAAAATATAATAAGAACATTAATTACCATACAATATTGGTATAAATCAAACAGCAGCAACTCTGTTAATACGTCATGTCAAGTGACATTGTCAGCATGTCGTCATTAGGAACGAACTAAATATCAGCGTTAAAACAATCATTCTAAATCATACCCAATACCAATAAAAGCAACACCGAACCTCATATTACCGTATAAATCATGGTGTCAATTACTATACATCTGAAAAAGGAGACGATGCTTTTTTAACACTTGATGTGTATATTGGCCTACTTTTTCTAGAATAATTTATCATTTCTGCCTACTTTTTCTATAATAATTTATCATTTATACTTCAAAAATTAAAAGAAAGATGTTATAAACTTCAATTTAAGATAACCAATTATGTTTTAGTACATTGAAGTAAAAGCCATTTCCCATAAATATGTAAATAAGGATGACTGAGACTGCGTAAGGGAAATTAAGCAGTAATGTAAATCAAAAATGTGCCAATAGTTCGGCTGTTTTTTCGTTACTCAAATTAGGAGTCTCAGCAGCGTTCAGTTATCTAAAAAGTTTTTTCTTTGAAATTTTCTTGAAATTTCATAAATCGTACAATGTTTTAAACGTAAAAAGGACCACAAAATATATATCCAAACATAACAAAACTTTAAAATAGAACAACGAAAAACACCGAAAGGAGGTGATACGATAGTCTAGATAATTTAACAATTTAACACTTTTTTTTTAAATAACTATATCGAAAGAAAAAAATAAGTCTGGTATCTTTGATGAGTTTTTTTCTAATAAACTTTAAAAAAAAATAAATAGGAAACTTAGGTAATAAGAACAAGAAAACGTAACCTGGCAAAAATGTTTAAGAAATATACAGATGATAGAGATCCCCCAAGAAAAAATACATTAAAAGGTACATGTACTGCATTGTTTCTAACATTAGAAGAGGAGGCAAAGAGAAACATTTCCCTGCGTCGATGCTATTGTTTAGTTTGCTTCCCTGATCTTTGTCCGGTTTTTTTTATAGTCATACTTATAAATCACTTGATTTTTGTAGAATCATTTGTTAAAACGAACGGGTGACCTATTTGTGACAATGTTTGATTTAAGAAAAAATACATAGTTTATAGAATTGGACAAAAAAAGCAAGAGCAGTATACTTTAAATTAAGAAAAAGAAAGACATCAAACAAATACAATAGAAACACCAAAATGACAATTTATACAAGCAATGTTATATCAGTGTTATATAGGGCAGATTGTTTGAAGATAAGATAAAATAAGAGATGGAGAAAGACTAACACCATTAACACCAGGAACTTGCGTTGAATTTTCCCAAATAGTTTGGCCAGATATGATTTCCAACGCAGAACTGCTGCAAAGAGCCAACATGTGCAGCGTCACCAACATCATTTGACCAGGAGATTGAGTTGGACAGGTTATATCACGAGGATGTAACCATGAAATGATTGTATAATCGCCTTGATGTGGACACCATCAGGAAAGAAAAATGTAGGAAGAACAAAGGAAACTTGGAGACGAATTGAAGACAAGGAAAGAACAGAATAATTGGATGGAGAACATGGGGATAAGTAAAACAAGCAGCAGCAGACTGAATCAGATGGAAGGCTTCCATTCGCGCCCTAATAGAGAGTTGTAAGTTGCAAGTAAACAATTGGACAATTTGATCAATACATTTATAGACAAACTATATAGAACATTCCTACATAGTTTTCTAATTTCAACACTGAACAGCAATGTATCAAATGGAAATCAAACCATTCAGACAAGGATAGATGATGTCAAAAATTATAAAATCTGTCTAATTTATTGGTACCACAAAACATACCGTTCAGAAATGTATAAACCTCTTTTAATTATAATACAAACAGTTCTCGTATCATCAAGAACTCCGATCTAATATCAAATTAGAATAATACTCCAATATAATTAACCTAGATAAAAAAATTAGTATATTGTTATATGAAGTAAAGGGAAGATTGCTGTGTTCTTAATGATTATTTACCGTAGAAAGTTAATTTCTTCTATAAATAACAGTTGCTTGTGTAATTACATATATCGAACCAAAAAAGTAGAATTAATTTTCGACACTATGTTTATTCTTGCACCTACAGTTAAGATTTAGAAAAAAAAGATAATTTCTACACATGCCATTGTGTATTTGTTGAATGCAATCCAAATGATTTGGTAAGCAGATAAATACAAGAGATGGTACAAGTTCCATTTATCTTGCAAACAAAAATGTGCAGACCAAAATGTCAGTATATTATAGACAACGGCAAACGATGACAACCAATCTAACCAACTATGGAACTTTCGGGGAATTTTTTACAGAAGATTTATGTCAACAAAGTGTCAGTATGCCTCACTAGTAAAAGACTACCAAAGTCTCTTAACACTTGTAAGAATTGTCAAATCAAAATCACAGTAGATTATGGTCAACTGCACACGATGAAAAACAATCCTTCAAAATTAGAAATTGTATCGCAAAATGTTTCTGTATTTGGAACTACGTTTTGGGAATTTTGGTTCCTCAATGCTCTTCAACTTTGTACTTGTTTGGCTTTATAACTATTTTGATCTGAGCGTCACTGATGAGTCTTATGTAGAAGAAACGCGCGTCTGGCGTATCAAATTATAATCCTGGTACCTTTGATAACTAAAAGGTATTGCTTTTACTAGGTTCCAACTATTAACAACTCCAGTTCAAAGTGTTAAATCAAAATGACGGAATAGCATGTTCGCATTATGAAAAAAAAATCCAACTATGAAAGCATTCTATCAAACGATCGCAGAGGAGCGTGGTGTTCACAAGTCCACAAGTTCAATGTGTTATCTCATCCAGAAATGGTCTAATTGACGACAAATTTTCAAATCAAAATTGTGACAGGTCATCCCACCAAATATGAAAGCAATCTGACGTACAATTTCATAATGTTTGCAATTACTAGTAGTGTGTTATATCAGTAAAGAACGATAAAAGTCACGTAGTTAAATAAAAAAAAACTTGTCAATTGCAAAACGACGGTATTGCGTGATAGTTTTGAGAATATATGACATATAGTCCTATTGGTAATGAAAGCACAGTCATGGAAAGCAAAGATCAAATTATATGTCAAGCATTTCTTCTTCTTGTTATATAACTTGTATTGTTTTCGTTAAATACATTGTATTTAAGCTAGAATTTTATGTGTATTTTCTTCATTTTTTTCTTTTTATACCCCCGCTTTAAAAAAGGAGGGTATACTGTTTTACCTCTGTCTGTCCTTCCGTCAGTCCGTCAGTCAGTCCGTCCGTCCCATGAACATTTTTCTCAGGAACTACAATACAAGGATTTCTGAAATTTGGTTTCAGGGTTTATCTAAGTCAGCTATACCGTGTGATGCATTTTCAGATTGATCACTTGACAACTTCCTGTTTACCGAACACTTGTATGATTTTACACATGATAGCCAAGTTGAAAATTTTCGTCACATTTTTCTCAGGAACTACAATACAAGGATTTCTGAAATTTGGTTTCAGGATTTATATAAGTCAGCTATAGCGTGTGATGCGTTTTCAGATACATCACTCGACAACTTCCTGTTTACCGAACACTTGCATATTTTTACACTATTAATATTATCCACTTGCGGCGGGGGTATCATCAGTGGGCAATAGCTCGCAGTTTCACTTATTTTTAATACATTCATATCAGCGTTGTAGAACACGCTTTTAATAGAAATAAGAGATTGCCACTGTAAAGCAACAAATGAGTCCTAAATCTTTTTTTTCATATAATGTTGTTTTTCTTGTCATTTCAATGTGATGATGAAACAAAAACAAGAGCTGTGATATTATAAAAAAAAAAAGGAAATTAGGGTATACTCAACTTGACAAGATCAGAGAATTGTGAAGAAAAAATTTATAAACGGGTGCAGTTTTTGGTATCCTTGTCTTAATCGTGCCATGATAGGTATGTTTTGATTGTTTTTAAAGTATTGGTATTCAGAAAATATTCTTGAAACCCCCTTTTCTTGAGTTTCGGGGTATATTTTGAAAGAGTGTGTATTCACATGGCAGGTGATACATACATAGAAGGAATAACTTGTGTTATCAAGGCATCGGGTCTCGCTTTTAGGGGGGAGTAGGATGATGTGATTCTTTCTGTCTTTGTCTGTTACAGTGATGTGTCTTCTTAGTCGATTTGAACATCGGTAAATTACTGCTGCTTCAATTTACGTATTTCTCAAACCGCATAGTAGCTTGATATCTCAGCCAAAACCAGTTACATGGAACCAATACAAAATAAACGAGTCCAGCACATACCATTAATGCTTTAGATCAAATTAAAACTAGTTGGTCTAACAACGGCGTGTATTCTATCTAGTATTATACTTAAAATATCAAAAATTCATGCTACATATTAAAACAGGATATATGATAGTTGTGTTACAAGCCATTATGTCTTACCTTGTTTTACATGGTCAGGATTGAATCCGCTCCTAAATGCTTTTGGTGAACCCCACTCAGTACTGATCATGACATTATGATATGGCTGATACCAAAAATCGTAACCGAATTCAATAGATTCACGTTCCCATTTTTTCTTTATTGTAAAGCTTTTGCCGTCGATCAAAACAAAACCACCTGAAAGTAATAAAATGAATATTTTTAGAACATACAGCAATAGATTTAGGGACCAAAAATGTCATATTGGGTTTTGTTTTGCACGTACTGTCAATGAAACTGCAGTTGTATCGTTATCTCTTTACTCTTAAAAAAGTAAACGACGATAGTTGTTTCATTGGCAATCATACATTATTTTATATAGTATTTTGTTTTCGTGTCCTGTAGTTGTAATGTTCACGAAAGTATCCATGAATATAATGTCCTAAAATAAACAAAGGAGTAGGTTCAGTAAGACCACTTTTTGGCCCCAAAATATAGCAGTTTTAGAAAATTGTGAATATGTAATCGCGAAGATATTTACTGAAAAGAAAAATGCTTCTGCTACATAAATATGGGCTGTTTTTGACAAAACATCGCACATATATCGAGTACAAACATCATTAAGTCGTGCTAAGTTACTGAAATCTTCACAATTTGATCATTTTAGTTAAATTTTAGACGGTTTCCGTCTTAAATGAAAGTGGCCGCATTCGTGTTCATCCATAATATTGAAATGTAAGTTGTATTTGATGATAATACATAATATATATAAAGGTTGAGGATGAACACGGATGCGGCCACTTTCATTTTTGACAAAAAACATCTGAAAAGTGACGATTTTTGGCATATTTGATAGATTTTTCATATCTAAGCTTGAATCGAAGCGTTTTTAATGACGAAATCGCTTAAAATCTTTCCCATAAAGTAATTGAATCAATTAAAATAGACACTTAAGTGTTTAAAAAGTGTCTTAAATCTTTCATTAGATGAACTTGAAAATTGAGGCCGAGATCAGGCCTTACCGGACCTACTCCTTTCCAAAGAGTTTTTTTTTTTATATTAAGGACAAAAAATTACCATTAGAGAATTTGGGAAAAAAAATATAAAAATCTAGATCGTTATATATAACATACCTTTGGCGTCTCCTTTCGGATCTCCCATACAGCTAATCATTATATCACCGGAACCAAGACAATGTGTCGTGTGAGGAGCTGACATCCCACATTTTTCTGTCATCTCCCATGGCTCAATACTCTTAATAAATATAAAACTTAACACGTAATACATCTTTGTTCTATATTTTTTTTAAAGTTTGAAATCTTTATTTTGGTAAACTACAAGGGTTTGGAAAATTTCTAATGATTTAAAACCAAACTTCAAATTAAATATAAAATGTTGAATATATTTTTTACACCTGATTGAGTGTGTAGGCAAAGGTAATATCTTTGGTTAGCTTACGTGTTAGCTGAACCGTGAAGTTATTATCAGGTCAGGTAAACTAACTTCCTTTAAGAGTAGACTAGTCCGACATATAACTAATATCTCAAGACTAGGCCACTTCGAAAGAAGGGTAGTATACATTACCTAATAAAGACTTCACGGTTCAGCTAACAAGCAAGCTAACCAAAGATATTACCTTTGCCTACACACTCATTACAATCGGCTGTAATTACCGTGTCTAGTCGAGGTTTTCTTTGATCGGTTCCAGTGTCCACCACATATATTCTGTTGCTGTTGACTGATGGTAAAATAAGTCGGTTTCTAGATCTTGACGGATCGTCATGACAACTGGAACATGCATTCCATCCTGAATGATGAAGTTCGTCTGCCAAATTTGGCATATGCAGTCTGTGGATAACCTTAAAAAGAAAATCAAAGCTAAAATTGACTTCCAAGGTATGTGTGTAACTATTGCATTGGTGTATGATTTACCATGCCAACCCATGTATCTGATTTGGCATGGCTTGGTGGTAAATAGTTCCATCAGTTAGGCAATTGATACATGTATATAAAAAGCCAATAAGAGCCTCCATCAACACGTATTTAGTGGCACATTGTAATTCAACCGTTTGTATCTAATACTATGGTGATTAGAAATCAGAATTGTTATTCATCTTTTTTTCTAAAATAGAATGTTCACAAATTTTGTTTCAGTTACAAACGTTACGATGCCTACAAAATGTGATTGGTATTTTCAAAATCTCTATATTGTCGTGTTCACCTAATACTGACGGCAACGCCATCGTCTATATAACTAGGCGGCTGCCATTAAAAATATCATTTTGCAACAGAATGATATGTTGCGTCTAACGACATGAAGACTGAACTAAACCACTATCCCTGTGAATTTAAATTACTCTTCTCTGATTATTAACTTCACTTTGACACATTTCAAATACCGTTATTCTGTCTCATAAATTGCCATTTGCATATATGCATTGAAGTGATTTACTATCCTTTATCTAAACTTTGCACTTTTTCTTTCAAAGATTGAATATGTCACGACAATATAGGATCCCTACAAGAAACAACACCAGAGTAAACCAAGGCAAAGACGAAATTCAGCATTTAAAAAAAGTAAGCAATCATTTAAATGAACTTGTAGGATGGGAAGGTCAATAAACAAGCCGTGGCGAGGAGAGACAGTATAGACGTTTGTCTAATTCTGAAAACATATCGAACTACTGTGTGTTGTTGGATTGCTGTATCATCAAAAGAAAAGTCAGTCCACAGCCTAAGACTCTTGAAAGTCTTGACATCGAATAACGAATACAAATGTAGTAATAATAGGATTTCTCAAAGAGGAGCGGAATCAAACATGTGAATCTTAAAGATTTTATGTTTTTTTCAGTGCTTTAATCATTAAATCTTTTCTTCCCACAAAAGTAATGAACATCAGGTATTTTTTGCTATAGGTAAAGGTCAAATATTTAACTGACTTATTTCGGTATGTTTTATGTTATGGATGGGTAGCTCATTTATTATGTATATCTCGAGTATTTTTTTACATATATCCTTCAAACGCTCAAATTACCAAACATTTTTTTATTCGCTATAAATATAAAAAGGTTAGTAAATAACAATGACTGTAGTATAAGTTACAAGTCTGTTTTGTGAATACCCGACCTTACATCTTTTACAAAACATACCACCGCTTCGATAAACATATAAAAAAAAGATTAACCTATTTATGATATATATCAGTGAGAAAGTATCAATAGATACAACGAAAAGAGGTTAAGGCATTGTCATTTGCGTATTAAAATCTGAAAATATACTAATTCGTGAATCAAATCATTGTTAAACATATGAGTTATGACATTTCAATAAACATTGATTATGATTATGGGTGGAGAATATAAATTTCAATACACTACCAGTTTTAGAGATAAAGAAAGATGCATAGTAGACATGCGAAATTATCCAGGTTTTCATTTTACATTATCGGCTATAGTTCATGTAAATTAAAGGGGGTAACTTGAGAAATTACTCCGGAATGGAGATGACTGCGAGTAGAATCAATAAAAGTTTTGAAAAGTAAAATATATTTATGCAACGTTTATAATTCTGTTAATGTATATACCGTAAATTAACGTAGATTATACTTCTTTTGAATCACTCTGCTATTGTTTTATTTCCGTAGCCCAACATTTTAGTGTATGTATCTTGTGAAATCACATGCAGTCATATAAAACAAAAGCAAAAATAGGCCTCTATTACATAACTTATCTTATGCAATTATTTTTTTCTGACAAGATACTATCGCTGAAAATCGAAAAAAATGTTTTGTTCGGTGTTGAGAAAAATAAGCAAAGCAAATATTGACAAAATGATGAATACAGTAAGGTAGTAACTCTTTTAATCGAAATTATCATATAATAAAAGTATGGCATCGCAAAAGGCGATGTCTTTTTCTCTCCCACTGCTTGTTACGTCTAATAGGCGAGTGATATGAGAGCCAAATTTACATTTTTAATGCACCTACCTAACACACGGCTAAATTATATATCACTGGAAAGCTAAGAATGTGTACTTTCTAAATATCCCGGTCGTCAAAAGAAATTATGGTGCATTTTTTTTTAAATCGAGGTCAAAGGTCATGGGTGCAATTTCAATTCACGGATACTCCCAGTAGAAAAATCGATTCAAAACAAATGCAAAAACAAAACAATTTGATAAGAATGCTGTATTAGTGTTGGGAAAATATATTTCTATCATAGTATTAATTAATTTTAGTTGATTTTAGCGGTAACGCATGTTACGTAACGTTTTCTCTCGGAGTCTTTGAAAATCAACCTTTAAGTCACACAAATATATCTGTAGTCGCATTTGCATTATCTAAATCTTATAATACCTTCATATCATTTGAATGCACATGTTTACAAACATATATCTGCAAAGATATAAATAATCCGAAACAAAATATTTGAAGCAAGGGGGAAATATAACATATGACTTATTTTTAATTGTTTAGAAAAGTCCCATGATGAGCTGTACCGTGAGTAAAATTGAGGAAGCGTATGGTCTCCTGTTAAGCCTGCCAACCGCTTCGAGATCATACAACCATAGGGCAGATTTTTTTTTATTATTGTAGTGCAATATGTTAAGTCTGGATCATACCACATTTTCATTTACATCTCTAAATCAGATATGATAAGAGTACTAACTAACTTTACTAAAATAAGTAAAGCACTACTAGTATATTTATATCAACAAATTGACCATTTTGATTTAAAACATCACAAGGAAAATGTGATCACTCATTGTACGTCAAACTGTGTTGATTTTACTTTAGTCGGCCGCTGTGTATCTTGAGATATCTAATTAATCAAACAACACTTGACAACGTAGTTTGTACTTTTTTTTTTAAATTCCGCTAGTGATGACGTTCGGCTACTTTGGCACTAAGTATTACTTTTTATATCTTTTTTCAACGGTTCAAACGGAGGACAAGGTTATCCTAATATTGAACCTATTATTTGGCTTTCTTATGTTAAAATCCCGTTAGCGTATAACCTAAATGGTCGAAACGTCGGACCAGTGGGATGTTGGACCATTGAGGTAACGGAATATTGATATATCGGAATATTATAGCTCCATTTTAACTTGTTATCTCATCATTCTTTTCATCAACATATACATATAAAGACAACTTCCTTCGCATGGGCATATACCATTATCAGTACAGCAGAGGTTTTGCTCAAAGCGGACACAAGATCTACTATATACAGATTGAATTAAAAATTGGGAATGGACATGATTAATTTGTCAAAGAGACACCAACCCGTTCAAAAAGCAGGCAACGGCCGAATATCACCAATGGGTCATCAATGCAGCAAGAAACTCACAAACCCGGAGGCGTTCTTCAGCTTGCCCCTAAACAAAAATGTACTAGTTTGAAATGATAATTGACGTCATACTTAGCTTCGAAATATACTCAAGAAATTAAAATAAAAAATCATACAAAACTAAGAAAGGCCAGAGGCTCCTGACTTGGGACAGGGGCAAAATTGCAGCGGGGTTAATAATGTTTTAGGAAATCTCAACCCTCCCCCTTTACCTATGCCAATGCGTGAACAGATCAAATCTTGTAGAAAGTTGGATGAAATCATACCGGACCGATGTTGCCTTTTAGCCAACCAAAGTCATACGGAGAACTTTAATTTTATTGTTGCTGTAGGTCTACATTGTCTTGGATAACGTTTTGAACCCCAGAAGAAAAAGAATGCCATGTAGAATGTATGCCCCATTTTCAATTTTTCTAATCTCCTAAGCAGTCAAACTTGTTAACAAAGGTGTGTCAATAAAAACGGTGCATGTGTAATGATAAACCTAAATGAAAAAGAGTAAACAGAAATATTTATGGATAATATACATTCTACTAAAACCATACATCTAAGAACTTTGTCAATAGGAGTATCGTACGCTTTATTAACTGCCGCAGATGCGCCATCATCCAAAAGACAATACAGAAATGTTCTTAAAGCAGGTGGCATAATTTCAATTGAAAAATTCAGTGAAATGTTTTTAGAAAATGGATATTCATCTCATTGGATTACAACTTTACCCTATTTCTGCTTCCGTAAAATACTCGTAGCTGCATAAAGTGCTTGCAACCAGCTTTGCAGTCACTGCTCATATCCTTAAATTCGACAGACTGTATGTCACAGTCATTTTAAACGGGTAATTTTCCGTCATTACGGCATCAGACAAAATTATAGAGCTACTGGAATCAATATTGGATATTATGCCTTGGTTTTGTTGAGGCTGTGTACATGTGACTATACATTGGCCATACATTTTTTGTTATTGTTGAAACTGATAATATGTTATGTAGTTTTCTCGGCGGCGATCCTCGGGCAGAAATCATGCCCGGATAACTGATCAAGTAATTAAAGTTGTTAACCAGAATACTTCCTTGTGTACAGGCACGTCATCTATAATCGTCGAAATGTTAGTAAAAGCTGTGTTATGTTCAGAATTAAATAGCTCTTTACCTTCTGATTTCAAATTTTGTAACAAATATTTAGCGATGCAAGCTCGATGCTATAAAGATTTAATAGTAAAATTATCATGAGTTCTTTTGTAAATCAGATTATTGTAGGAGATATATATATGTAGTAACACTCAATACAGCTTGAGTTTACTCCTCAGAGGATACCTTATGAAGTTGTGTTACTTGCTTATAGGCTTTATACATTTGCAAAATATACAAACAGACAAATCAGAATGAGTTGTAGATATATTGCCCTCGTTGATATATGAAAAGAGACTGGTCGGTAGAATTGGTACATGTAGTACAAAGTCTTTGCACAGACAAACAGAAGATAATAGGTTGTGCTTACTTTTCAAATATTCATAACAACTCTTATGATATTTTGTATTTTCAAATGGGATGTTTTCATTTTAGTCATATTCATTGACTGCCAGTCTTCTGTAAACTTCGTCATTCCGTTTTTCCACTGCGGCAATACAACTGTATCTTTATGTAAGTGTTAAACCAAAAAGTTTCTACGTAGTAGATACAGACCATGCATCTGTGTCAATCAATGGATAGGTTTTTGCTTTTTAGCATAGGAACGGTTTCATTGTGAACTGGACTATGAAAATTTGACACGACGCGGAAGATTTTCTACAATTTTCCGATACGATTCCTTATTTAGAAAGGGGTGAATTCTACAGAACTCAAAAACTATGTTTTATTTTGATTTGATCTTAATTTAGGACGATTTTATATTTATTTAAGCTATACTGAAGTTAAAGATAGAGATAGAACCGTTTAAATATGATTTATCGTACTCTAATCGCAATATTAAGTACACGGAAATCGACTAATATATTCAGTAAAAAAACGATAACGAAATAGATAAGGGATTCCGGAAACTATAGTGATTTTACCCAACATCATAAAATTACAGATATTCGTGATTTTAAGAAATGTTGAGATAAAGTCTTGATCTTGAATGAAAGAACGATTACTGATGAGTAATTTGGTGTGTTCTAAAACCGATAGGGTGCAAAAGCATTTAATAGAAATTTAATTGAAGATCCGGAAAGGTCAGGATTATGAAAATTTTCGTACAAAATGTCAAATATTTAGAAGGAATGCAAAAGCATGCGGACTTACCGTTGTAAATATTGTTTTTCATTATTTTAAAAATATAATTCACTTAGTTATAATATTTAAAAGAAGAGATACGACTAATTTCTTTTGCTTGAAAAAAATGTCGTAATTTTATAATTTTCAACTAATTTCTGAAATAAACGTCAATTTTACAAAAACTGCACCGTACGATTTTGTGACGACCGGGCAAAAATCAAAGTTGAATCATTATTCTTTCATTTAAAAAAAAAATTAGCCGTGTGTTAGGTGGGTGCATTAAAGTCCTTAACTAGACGTCTTTTTCAAATATTACACTCGCCTATAATTACACTTAGTCAAGAAGGTGTGTACCGATCGATATTTTAGTCTGGGGTTATTTGGTTTATATTTTAGTGGAAACATTTTTCAGTAAGTGAGGTGAGTTGGATTTATACTTTGTCGCAAAGAGTATCATTCCAGATCTCTGTTTCTTGTCGTCAATAATCTTCAGGGAGGAAAGTGTTTAGAGTCTTACTTCTGCAATTACTTTAATTATGTTTCACTTTCCTGCAACCCAGTTTTGCTTATCTTATGTGTCACATACTGTCGACATTTTAACCTCACCTAGTAGTTTATTGCTGAAATATTCCAATATCTTTGCAGAATATTGCAGAAGGTATCCAAATAAAAAGTATCTAGCAATGTAGAAATGCTATTCGGGTACATGTATCAGTGAGCTGTGCTCATTCGTTATATTATTATTGTCATTTCTCAAAATCTTGTCAGTTGCTTGAAAAAAATGCGTAATGAGAGAAACTATATATATATATATATATCTTGGAATATCTGTCTTCGAAACAATACTGCAAAAAGCTGGGGTTATTGTCGCAAATACGATTCAAATATGCTGGGTAACACCTACACCCCACCTTTTTCCCATCCCCAAAGTACGCTACCTTGCAGTAAGTTGGTGATTTTGGGTCAACGTCTACTGTGACTAGGTAATCTGGCTCAACATTACGTCTGCTTGGTGGGATGATACAGGGAATATATACTAATGTCTCCCTAGCCCCACTCCGCATGGCAGAAAGTGGTGAGGCATATCCAGGTCCTCCGCAACAAGCTGTCAAGAAAAAGAAAAATGTGTTACAGCCGATTGCGTTGAGTGTATAGGCAAAGGTAATAATTTTGGTAAGCTTACTAGCTGAACCGTGAATTAAGTCATTATTTGGTTAGTTAAACTACCCTAGTCCGACAGATAACTAATCTATCTGTCTGTAGGACTATGCGACTTCGAAAGGGGGATACTAAACCTTTCCTTATAATAAATTCACGGTACAGCTAGCAAGTAAGCTAACCAAAGATGTTACCTTTGCCTACACTCTCAATGACATCGTCTGTAAAAAAAAAATACAAGGGGAAAAGTATACATGTAAGCCAAAAAAGTGTCCCATGAAATTATGTCCTCTAGAACAATATTTCACAGTTCGTCTGTGAAATTTTGTTCATGGGACAGAATATTACATTTGTAAACTATAAAATAGTGTCTCCCTTAGTGAAAAATTGTCCCTAGTACTTGCACATAATTTCATGGATGTTTTATAAAAATATGTCACAAAGGACAATATTTCATAGTGTAGCTATTTTTTCTGTCCCAAAAGAAGGGAAATAATTTAGAAATCATTGAAATGTTTTAATCAATTAGTTAAATCATAATTGAAATTTAAATAAAGACAACACAGATGTCAACAAAAATAGTGATAGATCATTTAGAAGGAAGGCAAAGCAGTTGCAAATTAAAAACAATGAAATGTATTATATATACATGTTAACAATAAACACAAGAGAAAACATTAAAACTTGTAATGCATAAGGACAAGTTGAAACAAGATCGAAAGGTGTGTGCAAGAAGAAACGGCAATCAATCATTTATGAATATTATTCATGACATTTTTGATCTTGTTAAAAAGGACAATTCAAAGATGTTAAAACAATTCATAGATTCCTATTGTATTTAAAAACAAATGTCAATTTATTCTTATTTTTTTTTGTTAAATATTTTTTTTGGTATTAGACAAGACTTTTATGCAATATGGACATGATTTCATGTATTTGAATTCATAGTAGTGTAACTGTACAAACAATATTTCTGGATATTTAAAACTACGTAATTTTATATACCTGACGGGAGAAGAACTAATACAGTTCCAAACACTATATGCGCACATTAAATAAGATATTTATGAATCACCTTATATATAAAAGATCTTCATAACTGGCTTTAACATCAAATCGTTAAAAGATTGATTGATTGATTGTTGGTTGCTTAACGTCCAGTGGCAAATATTTCATGCATATTCAGGACGAGAACAAGTTTGTAATAAATACAATATGCAGGTCTAGTAATAGAGGCCATCCGGGATGATGGTCGGGAAAATTTGGACTGCCACTGGGAAATTAGAATATATTGGATAGGGACAGAAATTTGCCCTTGCAACAGGGCCACATACGGACCTCTCAAATCATTAACAGAAAGCTAAACACAACAACAGCAGTCGAAACTAAAACAAAAGAAGAACACAGATAAAAACGATTACTCAAAACCACAAAAAATGTTGTATATAGACGTATAAATCTGATTATTTTTTTTGGAAAATGCAGGAACTTAAATGAAAACATCAACATTAAGCAAAATTAGTGCTGCACACTGATCTAAAGACATTTGCAGTCACGTCTTATAGAGCGGTCTACAAAAATTGAGAATTTATGTTTTAACTAGAACTTACCAAATTCCTCTTCACAGTCCGACATTTTTAAAAAGAATAAATTCTTACAGGTAGCAGACGACTCAACCGTAAAGCAAGAAATTGTTGTCCGGATGTAAAATAATAAATGGTTGACTAGTTATGAATATGATATCTAGCTTACTGGGTTCAAATGCAAAGTCATTATATTTTGTAGTAGGGTAGGTTTTTTTTTTAATAGGGACAATGGGTCATAAACATCTCTTTAAAGTCTTATCTGACCTGTTCTGTCGATAGGAAAGAGGATGGGAAGAAGGCTGCTATCGTCAGAACTGAATTTACCCCAAACTTATTAAAATTTACCTTTTATTAAAATACCCCAAAAGTTGTTCAATAAATTTTGTACATGAGTGCAACTCTAATTTATTCTTCCTTAGTATCAGAGTGCAATATCTACCTCTGTAACTTTCAAGGACAAGTCATTTGCCCCTCATTTTTTAAGAACTTTTCGTACTAGTACAATGTGTACGACTATATTTAAAAAAAACGTAAATTGCTTATACAGATGTTTGCCAAAAAATGGTAGTATTTGAAAAAAATAGTTTTATACAATTAACTTTAAGAATTTCTGACACATACATGGCGTGGAATAACAAGTTTTCGGATCCAAATTATAACGCTTTTAAACTCAAGCAGTGAGAATCCTCGTTTCTCAGTCATTTTCAATATACACGAAATGCTTGTCGAAATATACATTTATTATGATTCATTATGCTTTTACGCATTAAAATAAGACAATAGAAAATATTTATTTGCGCAAACACGTTTACATTAAAGGATTGTAGCACTAAATACAACCAATAAAACCGACTATTGTATATAGTTACATAGTAGTCAGTGATAGTGGCCTTCGAATTAAAATCAAAAACACATGACTACAAGTAATTGAAATTTAGTCAGCTTTTTCTTTAAAAGAGAAATTTATTTATTATTTATATTTATATGTGCACAGGCTTTTATAAATTATGACTGGCATATGCATTAGAAATATTACCGAATGCAATTCAAAATAAAAATGAAGTGAGTGTTTAAATTTTATATTTGATATAAAAAGTAGTTTAATTGTTTTTTAAAGCGATTTACAAACACTTAGTCATGCAAGTTAATAAACATGACAATAACTAATTCACACACATATCATCATTTTAAAGATATATGTACAATGTATTGATTAAAAATTGTACACAAAGGATGAATAACAAATGGCGGATCCAAAAGGGAGAGAAAAGGGGGAGGGGGTCCGTGGGGTGTAACAATCAATGGATTGCAATATCGTAATGTAACATTGATTTGATTGATTGGTTGTGTTTAACGCCATAAAAAGCACTCTAGATTATATCGTGGCGGCCAGTTTTTTATTGGTGGGGAGCCGAATTATCCAGTGAAAACCACCGACATTCGGTAGGAGAACTAGCAAGCCTAGTTGTTACGTAAGATAGACTACAGAGAAATTCAAAAGAAGGTTGTAGGGAATTTATCAACTCTATAGTCGTTGTTCCCAGGGAAATTTATCTTATCCAGCCCCTTTCAATCTCTATTTTATTTTAATGTGTTGGTCAATTTACAGGCATATGTATTAAACAAATTTAAACACTAGCAAGAAAATTATATTCTTCCTAATAGAAACGTAGAAATATTGGGAAGATTGACCTTTTGTAACGTTCCGTTGTTGCCAGAGGCGGATTTAGGGGGGGGGCAGGGGCCCGCCCCCCCCTTTTTGGGAAAACATTTGGTTGCTTATATAGGGAACCACTGAGGCGTGACTGGAGCGGACCCCCTCTTAGGTCAGTCAGTGGGCCCCCACTTATGAAAATTCCTGGATCTGCCACTGGTTGCATATTCTGCTTAAAATCTCTACAAAGGACAGCCCAAAGCGCAAAAAGCGTCTGTGATAATTCTGTCGTGTGCTAAAAGAAAGCCATCGTATTTGTATGCCACAAGTCCTCCTACAATATCCTCCAAGAGCAGAAAGTCGATATTATTCCATACGAACAATTTATTGCATTGACCCATTGGAACGCCTGCCACTTAGAAGGACAAATAATGACCATATACATATGGCGCATGTACAGGATTATGTCAGGATTATGTAAGGAATTACTTTAATAAACGGTTTGTTTCCTTAAACGAGTTAATATGGATTAAATGAAAGGAATTCTAGTGAATAAGAAATTATGAGTCGACTACCGCTGATCAACATTCGGAAGAATGCAATGTAAGGTTTCGAACTACGAGGAATTGCGACAATTCTAAAAGGTCAATTTGCAAATAAGACTAGCTCTTTATGCAGATTTTACTATACAAATCCTTGTGCAGATCTAGTATGTCTAGTATAGTCAATAAAACAAGAATGAGTAAGTGGCATCTCTAAATTATAAGCAATATTTAATCTATTTTCAATTCTGCAAAATTTCATACATGCATGAATCAAAAATTGTATATAATAAAGTATTACCTACCCATTTTGTCACTGTGTAAGCGAATATCTTTCTCACTACACACACTAACTACACGTGATTGTACATAGATCAGTGTATATATTACTGATAAGTTAAAAGTAAAACAAATATTACCTGTGTCATATTGCAGATATTTAAAATTGAGTGCCTTATTTGTTGACCCCGGTTTTTAAAATTGAGTGCCCTGTTTGTTGACCTTGGTTTTTGGTTTTTAATGACCTTTGAACTCTCTTGTCTGTCGTTACATTAATTAGAACAAAACTTGACCACTTTCTTATTTGAGAGATCTTTGAATATTTCCTTTAAATACAATCTTTAAATGTGATTTAAACATACCATATTAAACGTAAATCAGTCATTTCAAAAAAATGTAAATTTTTCGGTTATTGTCTATTGCCTGTTTTATTTGTAAGTTTGACATATTTTTTTAATTTAACATAAGAGTTTACATATTGTGCAAGATAGTACGTGCAAATATTAGTGTGCAAAAAGTTTCATATTTTTTTTATATTCGTTGAAGTATGAAAATTCGCCAATTTCCAAGCGTTCATTTTTGATAAATAACATTTGCATTCAATTTATCTGTACATAAAACTGCATTTAGAGGTAAACAGAATGCTTTTTCTTCATTTAGAAACATCATAATTAAAAAAATAAACAACTTTCCATGTTTCAAATCATGACAAATTTTATTCCACAGTCACTAGAAGGTCTGTTCATCAATATTTGTCCTTCCTGTTACTATTCATTCGCTTACTAGATAAAACTAGTTTCCCTCAAATAACGGCGGTTTTTATGGTGACGTCGTAGGCGTGGATACAGGACGTAACGACATGGTAATTTTTTTTGTATGGAAAGATTTTGGTCATCAGAATCAAAAGATCGGTAGGTATTGATGTATGCGTACCTTTTCATAATGTCTTTAATGTTACCAGTTGATAGATAATTTTTAGTTGCATAAGACTTAATATGAAACGCTTGTTACCGTAACTTAGGCATAGGCCGGAAGTATAAAAACACTACATCAATTATTAGGGAGCGACTATTTTAAAACCAATTTAAGTTATGTACTAATTTTTCCATCCTGTTACTGTCCTTCCTGTTACAAAGACAGTGGTAACAGGAGGGGAAAATATGGTAACAGGATAGACATACTTTGTAAGAAAACTCAAATGGCCTCTTACATCATCGCAAATAAATTGTAACACATTTTTATTACCGTACGGTATATTAATTCATAAAATGTACATTTGTATTGAGGTATTTCTAGAACAAGTCAAGTGCTACATTGACTGGTAACAGGATGGACAAAATTATTAATTGTGCAACTATTATTTAGAATTCAGTTGCCGATATTAATGTACAGCTAGTATTCAAGCGTGTCATATAGAATACGCATTGTTTCTTTTCAATACTCTTTGAATGCTTTACCCTTTGCGATTTGTACTTAAATGTGTTCTTTAATACCTGAACCAAATTTGGTTCATTTTGTTCCTTGATGTGTTATTTTGTTCTGCTTGGGTTGTAAAACTATCAACTTTTTTACTGGTTTCTTAGAGACATGATACTTTCTCGTTACAGTCAAATAGAGACATAGACCTTGCGAGACTACAGCAACACTTATGACACAAAAGAATGTCTTTTATTCCCAAAAAGGGGGGTGCACAACATTTACATGTGGGTATATCATACCTCCTGTTGTGGTTTAAACTCCCCTTCCTTATTTATTAAATAACAATGTGAAAATCCCTTCTCCGTCACATATATATTTCTAAGCTACCACTATCATACTTAAATGAGATGATATTAGGAGATACAACTATTAGGACACCAAAAGTCTACAGTAGGTGCACATCATGTACGTATGGGTCGACCCATAAATTGATACAAGAATTTCTAACCATTGATTTATTGCCTTCTTAAGTTGCAGGTCATTGATATATTTGCCATTGCAAATATTAATACGCACACCAGAGGCAAATCTGTGTGCATTATTCATTTTTATAATTTTTATTATGACATACCCCCCCCCCCTTTATTTTTGGACGCCCCCATGCTTTTCTTTGCCAAAATCATTGAGAGACGCTGCTACAACTTCCAGAATATTGGCTATTATTCCGAATCCAAATAAAATCAGAACATCTTTGTGAACTTATGGAGAAGCTCCAAAAATCCATGAAATGACAAGCCTTCAGTGTTAAAATGTGTCAGAAACTAGATACATGTATATCAGAATCATTGACAATAAAACAAAAATAATTTAAATTTTCGTTTAGTTGTATTGTTGTGTTCTTTAAATTGTCCTCGTGTTTTAAACAACATATGAAATTAGTTTTGCTTTTTACGCCTATATCTTCAACCTTCTCTAAGACGGTAAATCTTATGGGTGGTTGTTCTGGTGATTGGTTAGCCTCCAGTAGACACTTAAAGGCATATTCAGGAAGAGAATATGATAAATAAATAAGAACCAACATGCTGAACTTGGTCTTAAAAGCGGTAGTTCACAGAAAGGCATGTCATCTTATGTACTGATTTTTACGACTTGCGGCAACCAAATCTTACTTCATACTTAGCGAAAAAAACAAAAAACACCAATACCAATTTTTCATTTGTTTTTATTTATTTTATTTTTTTTTACCCGGACAGGGTTGATACACGTATAAATGGTTCGTGTATATTGTTAAGATACTTATATCTCCTGTTCGTATCCCTCTGAAATTCAAAATCAAGTTTTTTGTTATTGATTTTCGTGACACAAATTATGTTTTGTCTCTACTGTTACCACTTTGTCCTCCCTGTTACTGCCTTTGTTCGTTCCTGTTACCCCCAAAAAATGTGTAAAATATTTTTTACATTCAACATAACTGATCTGTTGACTAAGTTTCCAGTTAGTATAATTGAAAAGGGACAAAATAGTAAATTTTAAATGCCACTGTCTCCACAATATTTTTAAAAGAGTGTTTCAAAAATAAGAAATGTGATGATTTTCCTGAACGTACAGACTATCTGCAGATATTTTTTGGGTAATCTTCATAAATGATGAATGTAAATGTGATTTCAAATGAACACTGCTATGCAAATGTGAGCCACACTTTTCATTGGATATTTTCTTTTCTATTGTCACTTTTGCTATCAGTTAAAAAAAAGTAACAGGATGGACAAAATCTGAAACAAGCTGGCACACAATTTTACAATAAAATTTTCTCAGGTGTTGGTAAGATTGCATATTTTGACAAAATATTAACAAATCAAAATGCTGTTGGTTTTTTAAATTAATTTGCATTTATTTTACCTTTTTTTTTTTAAAGTTCAGATTCCGAATTTGTATTTTATTTTGAAATGACTGAAATAGTGCCCAGTGGCACAGTTTTTATTTGCACGTCTCAATACGTCCGGTAAGAATTGGCCTCTGTATGGTCATCGATGAACACATGCAGTCATTATTGCAAACAATTTACGACATAGAAATTTATAATAACCTCCTAGAGTGGAATGAACCGTTTGAAACATAGATGATTATGAAAACTTTGATCCTCGAATTTGGAATATGAAAATAGATTGTCACCTATATATACATGCGGATAACTATGACCTATCTGTTTTTAATTGGGGATAAGTTGAAAATAAAAATTCTGAAATTATTTACAAAATATAAAAATCACTATAAATATAAAACATGAATATCATTCTCTTTTGTCTAGGATAGTAAAGTACATGTTTCAACGCCTTACTTTTATTCTAACTTTTCACCGACGGAGAATATGGTCGACCTTGTACTTGAACCTGGGAACAGTATATAGTGTCAATATAAATATGTTCCTGGTTAAACTTTTCCTTTACGATACTATTAAAGTGGTTTAGCTCGGGAAATTTGTTCTACATTAAGATACAAAGCGAATGACAGGAGTAAACATGTTCGGCACTTTTATATAAAGGAGACTGGCCTTGCTGATAATTGTGTTTTTTAACATGTAGTATATATATAGGCTTTATCGTTTCCCCACTATCCAAAACGACTAGTGTTTATTTGCAACCCACTCTCATGAACATAAATTCAAATGGAATAGGTCATGTACTAAATATTTTTATATTCCTGATCAGTGGTTTTCGTAGTCATTAGACATTTTTCGATGACGATTTTATCAATCATATTAGATTATGAAACGCAAGCAGTAATGGTTAAGTTACTCTGAAGGACATGCAAACAACAATGGACTTTGGTCATGCACAACTGAGGTTAATCATACACGACTTTTTGTGTCTTTCATTCAGGCAGCGAGGTAGTTGTTTCATCTAACTACAATTTTGATAAAAAAAAAAAATACAGAGAAGATAGATATACAACGTGTATTCCTCCTTTAAAATTGTTGCTTTATTAAAATGGAAGCTTGACAGTGGGGAAATTGAAATCATCTATATGTAGTTTTGATTTTTTTTTTATCTTGAACGACCCTCAATATCAACTTCTAGATGTATGACGAGATACGACTTAACTGTGGTATGATCCTGTATTTCAAGTTCATTATATATGTCGTGTATCTAATGATCAGCAAACTCTGAATTATTCAGTGAGAGACAGTCTCATCTATATAGAGAAACGTGGCGTTACAGGGTAAATTATTAAATGTTAGCTTCTTCGATATATTCGTTTACAATTAAATTTTTTAAAACTTGAGAATCTTGTTAAACCATCATGGAATCTTTCAAAACTTGGAAAGAAGATCAAAGAAGCTTCAATCATAATAAAAAGGTAGCACACTGAACAAAATTTGATTTTCTTAGTTAACCTTGACATCCGCAATCACAGGTGAGACACAGGGTTTCGGGGCAACCCTATTCTAATGGAACCATCTTGAAATTCAGTCGAATTGTCTTTTCATCTTAGAATTAAAAAGCATGACATGTTTTATGTCTTGAACCAGATATTTCAAGGATTTCTATTTATAATGATCTCGTTGGTAGAGAATTTTCTGATCACAATGAAAGTGCACAATTCTTGTTTTGCAAAATCTAGACTTTTTACACCTTGAAATGTCTTGCTTCTCTTATCAATCATGATTTAATTTATGTTGAAGGTCTATAAGATAAAATTTAAACAAGTGACCCATTTAAATGGGGGTAAATGTAAGATAAACATTGACAATTACTCATAATTCCAAAAACCAAATATAGTTACCAGTGACCCATTTTCTTCCAATGTCTGAAATACGGACAACTAAGAAACCACAACGTTTACCAATGAACCATGAAAATGAAATCAGTCAGATGAGTTCTGCAAGACAGACATATAATCTTGTATTCATTCAATACATTGAATTTAGTCAAGCTATTGCTAAAATATCTGAGATATGGACCACGACAACATTATGCTGACTTTTCAACCATAATGAGGTCAAGGTCAGATAAACTGTCAGACAGCCCTACATGTCTAACAATATTTCATACACTAGGTCCTGTTGACCTTTTGCTCATAGTTTTTCTAAGAAACAGACTAAATCACAACAAGAGCGCACACACTGAAATGTCTTGCCTGACTTATCATTGAATTTATGTCGAAAGTCTGTTACATGTAATGTTTGCCACAAGTATCACATAAACATGTCATTATCAATGTTCTATGATAAGGAAGTCATGGTAAGACGAACCAGGCAAGACAGACATGTACACCTTACAATCATTCAATAAACCTATTGCTTTTAGCACTTGAAAACAGACTAAAACTAAAAAAAAGCATTGACCAATATACCTTGAAAATGAGTTCAAAGTCCGATTAAACCTTCAGGGCTTCACAATCATTCCATACACTTAATAAAGTTGATCTTTTGCTTATAGCACTTGAAAAACAGACCAATACACAATAAATTGCTTTGAGGAGTGCAGCTGGATACAACCATAGAGGTCCAACCATGAACAGTTAGGGAAAAAAATGGACACAATATTCGCACTGAAATGGTCAGAGTTTGGATTGTAATTAAATATCTGAAACATTATATGTTTCTGACACAGAACTTGAATTGGTTATTTGATTTCAATCCATATTTATTTGTTTGTTTTTGTGCAATATACTATGCTGTTGTGAATTGACCCCCCTCCACATTTTTAACCTCCCCTCTTTTCCTCAAGATATGGTCATAATATTAAATCAAATTTCAAAATATTTGCAAACATAATAACCCATTTAAATACATCATTAAAGTCTTAAAATAAAAAAATTCTTAAGGGTTCCGCGGAACCCAGTGTCTCGCCTACTTATGCTGTTAATTGCAGGCTCAACAAAAGAGGAATAAAATCAATAAAAATATTCCTCTTGATATTATCTTATGATTCTAAGAATCTTCTGTCCAAGTTTGGTAAAAATACAATATGTTTTGAAAACTTTAACTGCAGACTGTCTGTAACGTAAACTGGAAGAAAAACTAAGTCCATTTATAAGTAAAATACAGATACACAGGTACAAAAACTTTTACAAAATTTTCTTATAGATACTAGCTTTTGATCATAAACAAGCTTCTGTCCAAGTTTGGTACAGGTCCAAAATAGTATAAGAAAGTTATTAAAATTTTTAAAACTTTAACCACAGAGTGAATGCGTTGTTTTCTTGCAGAAAATCTAAGTCCATTTAAAAGTAAAATGCACAAAAAAATGGATTTATTTGTTAACAAAATTTACTTCTGGATACTATGTCATGATCATAAACAAGCTATTGTCTAAGTTTGGTACAAACCCAGGATAGTTTTAAGAAAGTTATTAAAATTTCAAAAACTTTAACCACAGAGTAAATGTTGTTTCCTGGCAGAAAAACTAAGTCCATTTTAAAGTAAAATATGGAAAAAATGGAATTTTATTTTTCCAAAATTTCCTTCTTCTTACTATCTTATGATCATAAACAAGCTTCTGTATAAGTTTGGTACAAATACAGTATAGTTTAAGAAAGTTATTAAAATTTCAAAAACTTTAACCACAGAGTGAATGTAATGTTTCCTGGCAGAAAAACTAAGTCCATTTATAAGTAAAATACGGAAAAAATGGAATTCTATTTTCACAAAAATTTTCTTCTGCACACTATGTTATTAACATAAACAAGCTTCTGTCCAAGTTTGGTAGAAATCCAGTTTAGTTTAAGAATGTTATTAAAATTTCAAAAACTTTAACCACAGAGTGAATATTTGTTGACGCCGCCGCCGCCGCCGCCGCCGCCGCCGCCGCCGCCGCCGGAGTGTAGGATTGCTATGTCTCGCTTTTTCGACTAAAGTCGAAGGCTCGACAAAAATGACCTGTTGAGACCATTACCCCAAAAATCAATTCAAATCTTCCTTTTAAGGCCATAAGGAAATGTCTTTGGACAACGATGTAAATGTGATACTATTATACATATTTTGCAATAGTTTAAATTCTAATGTTGACCAATCAACCATGAAAATGAGTTGACGGTCAGATGACAATTGCCAACCTGACGTGTCCCTATTACTATCATTCCATACACCACATATGATTATCCTACTGTTTATAGTATTTGAATAACAGACCTCATCATGTAAATTTAACCTTGATCACTGATCCATGGAATAAGGTCAATGTAAATGTAATGTTGCAAGTAACTGATATACCAAATATAGTTATCCTATAACTCATAACTGAGAAATTCACATTACAAAAAATCTCAAACTTATTTTCAAGCAGTCATTGAAGTTTGAACCATGAAATGAGGTCAAGAACATTAGAAATATGACAGATGGAGACTTTGTAACATAAACTGCATACAAGATATGAAGCATCCAGTACATCCAACATTTGAAATACAAAGCTTTACACAAAAAGTTAAGTTGCCAATGCTAACAACAGATAGCAATACATAAGTCTCTCATACTGCAACATTCATCACAGACGAGACAAAATCCTAGATGAGTTAAAAACCTGCTATTTTAGATTATTGCATTTACAACTCATTTTTCGCAATAATTACTGAATTGAGAGTATCTGAGGTATGGACTATTCAATAACTGATCCCTGAAAATAAGTCAAGGTCAAATAAACCCTATCTGAAAGAGTTATAGACTCACAAGGATCACATATAGTTATCTTATAAGTGAGAAATTCACAAGACAATTAAACTTTGACAGAAAGGGACTTAGTGAAAACCACAAGAGTTTACTCACTGTATACCATTAATCCTTCATTTTCATCAGAACCAATTAACATATGATTTCTTGGATTTACCACAGTTTGCATATATAACGTGTACCATGTTAGACATTTAAATGTGTTGTTCACTTTTATCCCTCATTATAAGAAAATTGGTGTCCAACAAAAAAAACACCAAGCAACAGTACATTGTACTTCTTTTTTACAGGCGCATCTATTGAATAAACCTTAAAATGGAAATTCCAACGCAGAATTTGACTAAGTTGTTTTTCAAGAAGAGATAAATACTATAAGCATGGGTTCTTTTCATTAGTTCTTGTATCATTTACATATTGCTTCACAATTTTTATATTTTACACATCAATGTAAAATAAAAAGCACGATCATTTGTTATTTCTTAGCATTTATTTATCAAAATGTTAAAAATCTCTCATTTAGAGTATCAGTAAAACAAAAATTGTTATTCTGGTAAAATGTGTATGTTATCAATGGTATATAACTCTATTCAACCATTTGGCAGTGGGAATGTGAAGGTTAAAGGTGATAAAAATAACAACTAAGACATAATGAAAATTATCACATATTTTACATCATCATACATAGTTAATTTAAACATGAAAACTGGTGTACAAATAGAGTGAAAATATCCAGGAATCCAAAGTCAACTCAAGCTAACTAATCTGCTTCAAATTCCTGCATTAAAAATATTCAAGAAGTCAAAACAGCACTGATGTTAATATAAGAATTCAACACAAATCTGTGCTGAAACATACAAATATAAAGTCTTTATGACACAGTCAGATGATAGCGCTGATCTGACTCTGTCATCAAATAATCACAATTATATGAGAGTTTTCTTCTCTTCCTATTTTTACAATAAATCAAGCAACATAGTGATACTGATTAGCATCTTCTTTGTCTCTTTCCATATAGTCTCTATCTATTAAACTTTCTATTCTTTTCTTCAGATCTGTAGGCTGTAATAAAGAATAATATTGTTGTCAAGATTGAATGGACATTTTGTAAACTACATACATAATGAGAATGATAAATTAGAATATAGTTATAAAATAAGTACATGTATAAAGATAACAAATAAAGAATGATAACTGTGTTGTCTAAAAATTTAATTAACATGCTCAACAGAAGATTATAGCAAAACAAGAAGGATTTCAGAGCGACAGCAAACTAGAATTTTCAATATTTGTGTCCTTGTGTTTTTCAATATCACAAGGACCATAACTCCTGAACAGCAAAAGTGGAAATGGTAAATATAGAACTTGTCCTCCATTTTGTTATCAGTAACAACATATTAAAATTTGAAAAGATTTGGTTGAGAGTAAAAGCAGGAACAAGACTGGAAAGATTATTTTTCAACTTTGAAGAACCATTCCTCCTGAATGGAGTATAAATGCACAGACATGTACATTGTTTGGCAGTGGCATACAATCCATATATCCTAAATCAAAATCTTTTTTTTTTCTTCAGAAATGTGGTTGTATAATGTGGCATTTTTATTTTTTTCCACCATTTTAACTAAATATGAAGTTGTAATAATAAGAATTACCTTGACAGGGAATTTGAGTTGTTTGTAGAGTTCTGAGATAAGTAAATTATGACTAAGTGCTTTGCGTGTTTTCATAATACGGACAATAGCTGCGTCAACTTGATACTGTCTGTCCTGGAATACACGTTCTGTGGTACTGGTGTTTTCTTCTGGCTGTAAAATATTAAAAGAACAATTCAAAATTTTGTACTTTAAAAGTTACAAATTACTTCACCTTATATGATGGAAAGTAAAAATTCATTTATATTGATATATTTATTCAATATATATAGGTAACAAAAGTATTTAAAATATGTATACTGATGAGAACTAAACTACCCTGATCTTACCAAAGAATTGTTTCTTTACTAAAATAGATATTGGTTAAACTTCATAAGATGAAATATATGTATACTCTCTACATAATACAAATTTTTCTAATAATTGATATAAAATTTACCAACATGAACTAATATTAAAAGTGACATTTGCTCCTTTTGGATTTTAGAATTTGATTTCTTAATTGGTCCAGTCACAAGTACTAGAGAATTAAAGAATTAAGCATACCCTTTAATACCATTCTTTATGAAAAGTCAGGAGCCTGATGTTCAGTGGTTGTTGTTGGTTCATGTCAGTCATAATAGCTTTCATAAATGGTTTTGTTATATAAATAAGGCTGTTGGGTTTCTCTCAATTGAAATGTTAGGGGCTTTTCCAGCTGAGTATCAGTTTTTCTCATAATTCAAAATTTCTGTAGTTGCCTATAATTGCTTACATCCATTTCATATGGACTTTGCTGTGCTGAATAGTTGTCTCATTGGCAATCATACCACATCTCCTTATTAGAGCCAATAAACTTTCAAAAATAGTAAAATTGTCTATCGTGTTAAAGTTATGTTTAGTAATAAATATTACATTTCTTCTGACTTCCGAAAACATTTTAATGACCGACAAGAGGAATGATTAAGAATTGTATAGAAACACAAATCTTTGTACTACATATACTTACTGTTTCTTTCATTTGAATCTGATTAATTTTGATTCTACATAATTTGTGCTTAAATCCATCATTGAATATGAACTTATCATCATCTTCCACATCTTTACTCTAGAAAATAATAATAACAAAACCCTTTATGATTGATTTCACAAAATATATCAAATATATTCCAGCAAGTAAACTGAAAATCCAGATTTTACAATATATATATCCATTATAATATTAACTCTCTGTTTATCAAAATCTTACGCATTCTGGATAATATTTTCAAAAGTGTACACCAAAACAGTGCGATTGATTAAAAACGTTCTAAACAATTGAAATTCAACCAATGACATAACGCTATTTTCATTTTGGTGTACAAACAATGAGATTACCCATAGCGATTAGATTCTGAAACTGTCAATTCCAGGCACTTATTCACTGATCAAATCAATGTCTTTTTTGTATGTTGGATTTTTAAAAAAATATGTCAAGGAACACTACCTATTTTTTTGTTTAGAAAAACCTTAAAAAAAATTAATGAAGGTTTGTTTTAGTATTTCATTATTTTAAGAAAATGGGTTAACATTACTTTTGAATTTTACTATAATAAGATACTATGCACTGTACAGGTACAAAATAAGTCAAAACATCATTGTGTACAAACTCTTAAAAAATAAACAACTTTACAACTATACACATAAAAAAAAAATAAAGTTTCATACAAAAATTAAAAGATAACATCAATAAATGATATTTCCTACCTTAGGTTCTTTAGAAATGACTCTGGCTTTACCACATGCTAAAGACTGTAGAGTACGTCTCAATTCACCATCCTCTGTAGATAAAAAAAAATGTCAGATATCAATAAGTTAGTGTTTAACAGAAGGAATATATATTGATCCCAATCCCTAATAATTTACACTTAAATGTGTTTCAGTTGTTCTGAAAAACAGGATTTTTTTTTTTTACAAAATTTACTTCTGGATACTATTTTAAGATTATAAACAAGCTTCTGTGCAAGTTTGGTAGAAATCCAGAATAGTTTAAGATAGGTTATTAAAATATAGGATCCCTATGTCTTGCATTTTTGACAAAAGTCAATGGCTCAACAAAAATCAGATATTTTACCATGGGAGATAACTTGGCCACAAAATAAGTTAAAATCAAGGGGAGATAATTCACTTGGACATGACTAAACATCAACCAATTATTTTTTTATATAACCTAGTGATATACCAAGGATTATATATGCTCCCTATCTTTTCCTTTTTAGTAGAGTTTAAGTTATGTTTGCCAAAGAATGGATTCTCATATATAATATAAAATATGAAGCATTTAAACTTATAACTATGTCATAAAATAAGAGCAGCAACATTTATTTTTTCAAATAATTTCAAACATATTTACAATTATATCTTAACATCCAAGGAATTTTTAGACAAACCTAATGTTCATGAATTTAAGCATCTATTTATCTTTTTATCTTAATCCATTTTAAACAGAATAACTGTCCATCAACATTGTACTACATGGCACATAATGTTCACCTTAGAAAAAGTACATGTAAAAGTAAAAGTTAAAATCACTTCTGATATTAGAACACTTTTTATGTCCATTGACAACAAATGGAAGTGTTTAACGACCTTGACTGGCTATACAGACCTCGCACGGTCGGTAATTTGTCCATTGTTCTACTTAGCAGTGGACTCCTCTGAAATGGCTAAATTTCTTAAAAGGGAGGGAAGTCTTATAATCTTCATTATGGAACCATTCAAGAAGCCATTTTACATTTATGATGTTCTTTTAAGACTTACCTATTGCTGTAGCAAGTTTTATTTCTTTAAATGTGAAAACATCACCCTCATTAAATAAAAGAAGACATAAGGTTTGGAATAGGGACACTTGTAGTTCCTTCTTTCCTCCCTGAAAAAAAATAATAACTTGTGGTTAACTAATCATTTATAAAACAATATTTTATAATGTCTTCCAACATACTATTTCAATTCATTTATTTTATCATGTTGTCATTGAGTAGAAACAAAACAATTGTTAATCAGTGTGAGGATGAAGACATGCACCAATTTCTGTTTCTACATTTTCCCTAAATTTGGTTAAAAGATTAACTTCCAATATTTATATATATATGTCTTTATGCATTATAACATCTGAGGTTTGAGTGTACATAAAAACTCATTCAAGCCTAACACATTTTGTTCCTGTACCAAATCAGGCTATCGGATCCTGACCATGTGTTCGTGGTGTTGTTTGTTTATGTTATTTTCTGTGTTTTTTCTGTTTTTATCAGAGTTCAGTGTTAATGATTGATCTGGCTGTCAAGAACTTTTGGTGATGCTTGTCATCTTGTTGTTATTGTTTTTTGTTTAAACCTTTTTTTCTCCTTAAAAAAATCACTTACTGGGAAGCATGCTTTGAGAACACAATGTCCCAGAGTTGACTGCCACTGAAGTTTCTTCCCACTGTGTTTACCCAAGTAAAACTTTTTGAAAATTTCTTGGTATTTAACCATCTGGAAAAAAAAATGACAATAAAAAATATATTTTACAAATTTCTGTCAATAATTTACTATCTGTTATTGTGATCTGTTTAGTTTTAGTTGTTTAAATAAAGAGGAGCAGACTTTGAGATATATTTTTGGTTATAAATATAAGTAGATGTGGTATATTTTACCAATGAGACAACTCTCCAACAGAGACCATGTCATTGTATGGCTCTAAACAATGAGCAAATCCCAGTCAGCTAAATATGTTGTGAGAATGACATTGCTTTGGTTTACTAATACAATACTTATTTCCATTGGCATATATATATATGTGTGGGCCATTAGCCCATAGTTTATATATCATCAGTTAAATCTATCATTGTCTATATACATACTTACTTCAGCGGGAAGATGTACTTCCATTGGCATATATGTGGGCCAGTAGCCCATAGTTAATAAATTGACAGTTAAATCTATCATTGTCTATATACATACTTACTTCAGCGGGAAGATGTACTTCCATTGGCATATATGTGGGCCAGTAGCCCATAGTTAATATATTGACAGTTAAATCTATCCCACCAGGGGTGTCAATATGCTGCATTTGTTGTTTAAATGTCAACATAAAGTCTTTAGACAGTTCCATGTCTTTAAACATTCCTTCTAATTTACTAGTAAATGCTGCTCCACATTCTGAAAGACAATGACAATAATTGATATCAATATTGACTACCAAAACATACAACTATCAAAAACTAATAACAATGATAACCTAGGCCAGGTTAATAATTACTCTATCTAGTCTCGGTACACTGCAACTGAATTACTTCTATTAAGATTTATCTATTATAGTATTATGAAAATATTTTATAAAAGAGGTAAATTAAATTATAAATATGTTCATTAAATCTGGATCTAGATAAATGGAGCCATAATATGTAAAGGTTTTCATTAAAGTAATACTATGCAATATTACATGTTGTTTGCATTTTTAAGTAATACTAGTATTGATTCCCTTTCTACAATGAACTGGTGAAGATATTTTATCATTGAAGGTAAGTTTACAGAAAACACGGTAAAAGTTTTCATCTACATTATAAGGTTTTAATAAGAATAATCAAACAACAACTATGTAAAATACATGCTGACAATTATTTAATATTTTACCTTGTTTGAGCTTAGATAACATTGATTTCTCTGCATCTACAGAAGCACTTTTACCAACCAATAATCTCTTGGCTAAATCTTTTTTATAGAATGCCTCAAATACATCTTTACCTGTATAATTAAAAATAATGGTCAAAAACAAATTTTGTAAAAAATAAGCTTTGAAACATTGCTTTGGAATGATTCCCTTGCACAAAAACTCATTTTGACACAGATAAAAACAATGATTAACACATGTTTTTAACCAATAAAATAACAAACAGACTAAGAAAAATCCAATTGCATGAGTTTTCTATCTATTTTTATCTATATTTATGTTGATATCAGGTAATATTACCGTTGGCAGTGTTCAGATGTCACCTAAATGGTTAATTAGATGGCATTTGGACTAAAATACACACGATTTGCTGATACATAAAAATCAAGCACATGCATTGTAAATTGTTTATTTTAGACATTTTATAATTTGAATATACGTTTTAGTATGTTATATTTGAGTCAAATTGGTAACATTAATTTGACAGCTACTGAATGCCCCTTTAATCTACCCATCAAATAATAACATACAATGGTTATCTAAAGTAGAATAATTAATCAAATAATCAGACCATAAACCTACTAGATTTTTTCTCTCTCACAAAACATGTACAAAATGTTCACTTACCATGAATAAACCTAAAAAGAACCATTATCTTGTCTAACAGTCTTTCTAGTTCTTCTTCTGTTGCTTCCTAAAACAAATAGTTATAATATTCTTACAATAATTCATATAGTGTTCCCCTTTCAATAGATGAATTTCATTTTTTATAGAACTAATTTTCTCTTGAAATACACAGAAATACCATTAAAAGGCATGTTGGCACCTATTGAAAATAATGTAACTTAAAGAGGAGCAAAAGTTTGCTTCAGATTGTAACAATGAAAAGCCAACAACACTTAAAATCAAGTTCAATAGAGGTGCAGTACAAATATAATTCCAGTTTCAATATATTTATTAATTTATGATTCACATTTTTTCATGTACATTGTTTTAGCCTTTAATAGCCAACTATACAGCATGACTTCTTTTCATTGTTGAATACCATATGTTGGCCTATAATTGCTTATATCCACTTCATTGTCTAATTGGCAATCATACCACATCTCCTTCTTTTTAATTCAAAATGAATTCTACAAAACACCTATTAAGACTAATTCTACAAATGCCTAAATAAGTTAAAACTAAATCTTTACCTTGTTTCCAGAACGTAACTTGGAATCAACATATTTTGCTGAAATAAGTAAAGATTGTTTACTGCTAGATTAAAAACATAACAGCGACATGCATAATTATACAATCTTTGCAAAACTAGAAAGAATTGTGTTCCACTCTTATATCTAGCTTCCCATGATAGATTTCAAATATGCAAAATAGACTAAACGATCAAGATCCTATATTGCTTTTGATCTATCTCCTGATAAGTAGAGGGTTGGGATCACACTAACATGTTTAACCCTGCCACATTCTGTATGAATGTGCCTGTCCCAAGTCAAGTGTCTGTAATTTAGTGGTTGTTGTTTAATGATGTGTCACAGATTTGTTTTTCATACATTATTTGTACATAAATTAGGCCATTTTTTCTTGTTTGAATTGTTTTACAATTATCATTTCAGGGGCTATTAAAGCTGACTATGCCATATAAGCTTTGCTCATTGTTAAAGGACATAAGGCGACCTACAGTTGTTAATTTCTGCGTCATTTAATCTCTTGTGGAGAGTTGTCTCATTAGCAATAATACCACATTTTCTTTTTTTTACTCAATGATTTGGTGTGAAGACTTTTAAAAAACATATTTTGACTTCTTTTATTTCTTTTCTTGTTTTTTTTATTTTTCGTTGATACTCATCTAGTTTGATGTGGATACTTATCTAACTGGAGATCAGAAATTCACTAAGAGATGCCTTTCAAGATTTTATTGTGTAGTTGGGTTGCTGTTTCATTAATATACCCTGAATCTCCTATTAACTTTTTATAAAAAAAAAAGTATGTTGATAAAAGTGAAATGCTCTAATGTATTAATTCATTTCAATTGTGATATAAATATTCAGTATATTGTCAACTATTTTGGAGAAATACTGATATTACTATTTTTCACTTACTTTCTACATTCTACACTGTGACATTTATAATATTTTATTATAATATAACTACCTATAAGTTCTGCAGGTTTGTTCTGTCGCTGGTTAATAAAATGTTCAAAGCTTTCCTTCAAACCATTGATAAATTTTTCATTTTTGGCAAAGCAAATGTCTATCACATTATCTAATTTTTCTTTAAAATCTGGAAAAAAAAGTTTTTGTCATTCATTATATTAATCATCACTGGTTGTATTAGTTTTAATAAGACAAAATTCAAACCATTTAAAAAGTCTGTAAAACTTATAACATGCTGTAAGAAAGATTTTGCTGCAAACATTTCACACTGTTAAGTAAATTGTGTTTCAAAAGAACAGTGATTTAACACTACAGGGAGATAACTCTGTAAAGTCAGCTAAACATTTTAATTACGTTGTGGTGTTAAGGGAGTATTAAGCTTCTCAATGATCAAAATTTGTGTTTGTCAAATTGCTATATAACCAGTGTAAATTTTCTGATAAAACGGTTGGTTCAAAATTTTTGAAATTTTTATATTGTTGTTAAAGGGTCAAAGTTAATACTTTGTCAAAATTTTTTGAAAATTAAACGAGCTAAATTAATTTTAGTGAAAGTGTTGGGTACCACCTTAAATGCGGTTCTTCATCTTAATACCATACCTAATAATTTCTGTACCATATCTCTGTCCTTCTCTGGATCATTGTCAGTATTTACCACAATAAGACGACCGGTAGTCTGAAAATAAGAAGCAACAGTAATTATGTTCTTGTATACAGAAAATTATATTTAATCTTACAATTTTTTTTATCTGTGGTTACTCTATAATAAAATATTATCAAGTAATCTGAGTGTATCTGTACATATAAAGATTTTCTAACTGTATTATTCACACAATACTAATGAATTCTATAAACTGTCATTTACAAACCAGATCATTAAGAAGACAGTTACAATAAAAAGGAGACATTAAGAGTACATGTTAACAAAACAGCGTCCCCAAGACACACACAAAACAGAGTTGGTGTCCAAGGAAACATTTGATGACACTATATAACGATTTGGTACATACTTTGATATATGCAGCAAATGCTATGGAAAGTTCCTTTAACCCATCCTTTACTCTAGAAAACAACTGATACATTAATGTGAGATCCTGTATTCTGTTCTCTGATAACAACTGATTCAGACCTACAAGTAACAATATTAAAAAATTACATAAAGTTAGAAGCTGGAACTGTAAGCTATATGCAGTACAGTAACATGCATATACTTAAAAAGTATTCAATTGTTCTCATGAGAAATTAAATGTTTAAACTTTATAACTAATTTAATTTATATAGTTCTTTCTGTTCATATAAAATATTCAATTACACTTTTATGAGTTTATCAGTACATTCTAATTTTGACTCTATCAGCTTACTTAACTTTTCAAAATAATCTTGACTTATAAACATTTTAACATTCTATATCTCCAAATCTTTATTTACCTTTTTGTAAAATTGTATTTAAGTGTTGATCCAGTAACTGTTTTTCAACACAACAAACCAAATTCTTCCTGAAATAAAAAGTTTACAGCATTAATGAATATAAAATTATACCAAAGCCTTTGAAAAGTTTAACACTACCACAGGAGTAAAATGTTAACAAAATAAACATCTTGAAAACCAATAATAATGTATAAGAGAGGGATGAAAGATATCAAAGGGACAGACAAACTCATAAATCTTATACAAACTGACAACGCCATGGCTAAAATTGAAAAAGACAAACACAAAAACAATAGTACACATGACACAACATAGAAAACTAAAGAATAAACAACACGAACCTTGGTTATGAAAAATAGAGATATGTTAAATGTGCACCTATTCAAGTCACATGGTTATTTGTTCTCTGATATTTTTTCACTTTAAACTTAACAAGAACAATATTTATAAAAGTTTTCTATCTGAATTAATTAAGCTTTCGTATGGACCTAAAAACAAAACTTAACCCAGATAAGCAATTTAACATGTATGTAGATTACATGCTATATAGAAATCTGTAAAAGCTTGTACAAACGATAAAAATGCTTCATAATGAATGGCTGATTTAAAAACAATTTATTTTATGAGAAATAAAACTTACTTTGTTGATGGATCAAGATAATGCAGAAGTCTCTCATTCTCTTCTCCAAGTCTTTTATCAACATAAGCTAGGTATTCTGGCACCTGTAAATGAAGTAGTTATAACATTATATAAGACTCCATCACAACAAAATCAAAGAAATTTGTATTTTTTCATCTAAAGACTTGAGCTTCTGTAAGGTCTTTTTTTGCCAAGAAACTACAGAACATACAAAGTGCTAATTTAATACTTTGAGTACATTTATGGTCCCTTATTCTAAGACTTCAATTATCATGATTAAAGGGTCACAGTGTATCATAGGGGCATTTTGGGTTGTTGAAAATTAACTGATCAGCTTTTATTTCAGGACTTTAAAATGAGCACAAATTTCAAGTATGAACAGAATTCAATGGAAACAGGCCAGTTTTCATTGGTTTAAAGATAAGGCTTTAACAAACAGCTTGTTAAAATACATAAACTATTTAACTTTTAAATGAAGTCTACCAAACCCTGCACTCTTTATTTCCTTTACCACTAAACTTCTCTTTACTAGGAAAGCACCACAAAATCATGCTTTTCCACTTCCTCACTTGTTTTTGCATATAACTTGAAACACTAGATTTTATATTGAAATAATGAGGGTAAAAAATCTTTACCATATCTACTTCTTTTGAAAATTAAGCAGCCATCATCTAAATATTAATCAAAATTTAACATAATGAAATCCCTTGAAAGGTTTATACAGAGAACTACAGCTGTCCCTGATAAATACAATGTTAGCCAAATATGTTTACTATTTGAATCTGATGGATACCAGTAATGCCTTTTTATATAAAGGAGTAGGTCGGTAAGGGCCGATTTTGGCCTCAATTTTCAAGTTCATCTAACGAAATATTTTTGTCACTTTTTAAACATTTCAATTGATTCAATTAGTTTCTGTGAAAGATTTAAACTGATTAAGTCAATGAAAACGCTCCAATTCAAGCCTAAATATGAAAAATCTATCAAATATGCCAAAAAATCGTCACTTTTCAGATGGTTTTTGTCAAAAATGAAAGTCGTCGCATCCGTGTTCATCCTCGACCTTTATATATATTATGTATTATCATCAAATACAACTTATATTTCAATATTATGAATGAGCACGAATGCGGCCACTTTCATTTAAGACGGAAACCGTTGAAAATTTAACTAAAATGCAAAAAATTGTGAAGATTTCAGTAATTTAGCATGTCTTAATGATGCTAGTACCCGATATATGTACATTGTATTGTCAAAAACAGCCCTTTTCTATGTAGCAGAATCATTCTACTTTCCAATAAATAGCTTAACGATTACATTTTCACAATTTTGTAAAACTGCTATATTTTGGAGCCAAAAAGGGGTCTTACTGAACCTACTCCTTTAAACTTAAATTTCATTATAATTATGACCATGGGGTATGTGCTCATTGTTGAAGGCCACACAGTGACCTATAGTTATTAATTTCTGTGCCATTTGGGCTAACAAAGAGTTGTCTCATTGGCAATTATACCATCTCTTTTTTTTATAGTTCTTATTTTTCAATCATTGCCCCTCAATATAAATCCATTAAAATATCACTGATATCAATGTGTATACATTTTCCCTTCAATACAGACCTTCTTAAGTCTCATACTTACATCCCTTTCTTGCATTAACCTTTGACCCTCAGCTGCATACAATCGATCTGTTGCTTCTAGGAATTTCTTTTCAAATGAGTCATGATATATCTACAATTATTAAATTTCTTTTCATGTAAAACAATGTATGATTATCATAAAGATGACAAAGTTGCATCATTGATTTAAATTAAAAACCTTCACATCTTCATAAACACTCAAGGGACAAGTAGTCAGGACTCAGACATAGGTTATTTGATAAAACTCAGATAATTCTATAGTTCATATATTCGCCAAATGAAATTATCAATAAATTTTTATCAATTTGTTTCATATAATGCTTGCTTCCATATTTGTTTGAAAGCCTAGATAATCTCATATGAGATGATCATGACATATTTATGCATTTGCATTGCCCACAACCCAATGTACCACTTCAGTAAATTCTTCAAACAAAACTTTAAAAATGACCTCTACTGATAATTACAAACAATTTATGCTTAAATAAAGTGATTTTTTTTAAGGGATAAGTTCATGAACATAACACATAACAGATGCAAAGTAAAGGCATTAGCTTGTATAGTCCTATCGTAGGTGGGGCATATAAATCTGAGAAATATACACCAGACATATACAACAAGGCCCTTAGGCCTGAGAAGAAATTACTACAAACTATATATATTTCTTGTAAAAGGCAGGTATTACAGTCGATTGCATTGAGTGTGTAAGTATTATACAAATACAGCCTTTGTATGAGGTCGATACAAGGATATATTGACCTGAAAGAAGCATATTGACTGAGGACGAAGTCCGAGGTCGATATACTTCTTTGGGTCGATATATCCTGTATTGACCTCATACAAAGGCTATATTTGTTATATTATTAATTTCTGACCATAATTGTATCAAAATCGTCATTTAGGTTTGTTGGAATTTTATAAATATTACATCAATTTGTCTCCTTGGCAATAACAACATATCAGTTGTTATTTAATTTACTTTTTTTTGGACATCTTATGTATTTGAAGATTTTTTCCATCAAATTATTGATCACAGATATCATGTGTTTCAAAACGTTAAACAATATCCTGAAATTACATGACGTCACAAAGTATATCGGTTTTTAGATATTCTAAAAATAACCGTGCGATATGCATTTTGCCGGTCAATATGCTTTTTGCTATATGCCGTTTTCTCTCTACCTTTGAAAATATAGTTTAGCATGTGACTATGCCTAAACGAATCAAATTTGTTAAATAATACGAATTAATAATATACGGTTATATCTTGGGTTAGCTTGCTTGGTAGCTGAACTGTGAAGTCAATATTAGATTAGACAAACTACCCTCATTTAAGAGTAGACTAGTCCAACAGATAACCAATATATCTGCCTGTAGGACTAGACTACTTTGTAAGGAGGGAAGTATACCTTTTCTAATAATGACTTTACGGTTCAGCTATCAAGCAAGCTAATCAAAGATATAACATTTACCTACACGCTCAATGCAATTGTCTGTAATAGAATGAATAATTACCTGTAAATCTGACAACATCCTGAGTAAAGACTTCATCAACTGTCGATCCACAGCCTCCCCACTTCTCTCCCTTGATATTAATTGTAGCAATCCTTCCACTGTTCTGTTCTGTACAATGTGATGCCCAACAATATTTGATCTGAATAAATCTAGCCCCATATCCCTAAAATTTAAATAAGTTTTTCTGCTATCAAAAATTTTAAAAAAGAGTTGCAAAAATTATAGAAAATCAAGAAACGGTAAAAATGTTCATTGCAGTCTTATGTTACCAATAAATAAATAAATGTCCCGCTTGCACTATCTTGGCATTGCCATCTTCAGTGAACAAGGAAATCTGGGACAAAACTGAGTTAACGCATATACATGTATGACATTTTTATGTATGAAACATTCATATCATAAGGAATATATGAACTAAGTTTCAAGTTGATGTGATCATTACTTCATGGTAAACCAATTTAAACCAAACTTTAATTTATCTTAACCCCATAACTTTAACTGAATATCCGATGTTCTTATGGTAGCAGACCTGAAAACATAATAATTTGTTATACCGGTACTAAACATGTTCATAATTTTTTTCATTCTTATGCAATAAAGTCAGTTCATATTGGGTTTTTGTTCCAACAAAAATGGTATGGTTCTCAATTGAAAGTTCAGTTGCTTCTTAAAGAAATCAATGATAGAAGAAGGCTGTCTCATAATTTGTATTATTTTCCTTCACATGTGATATCTGACCATTTAACTAATACCCACCATATAGACATCACTGATGTAGTCTGTAAAACATAGGTTCTGTCTAAAAACAGGAAAATACTTCTGATCATTATCTGAAACAAAAATAAATTGATCAAACATTATGATATGAAGACATTTGTAACTAAATGTTGACCTAAGATAATGTACAATCAAATACATTGTATAAATCAAAATTTCAAATTTGTGTATCTCTCATTTTCATTTTCATGATACATGTATATGATATATTTTTTTTATTGTATTATTCTAAATCATTTTAATAGGTATTCAACTTCAAAGTGAGTATTGAATGGGTTATGCAATACTGGTACATGTACACCCTGACCCTCTGAAAGGATTATTTATTGAGCATGGTCATGGTGGTTTAATATTCTAAACATGCTAAATGGCTGCTTTTTCAACATGAGATCTTGGTAGATTTTTACACAATGCACAGGCTTGTCTAAACCTTTTAAAACAAAATCCCAGATAAAAATAAAATAAACGATTTACCATTTGTCTACAGTGAGATTGCCAAATGTTATCCATCTTCTTTAGAAACTGTTCATATCCCATGTTATCTGTATCAAGTGTTAAGGAATATACATATTTATAATTGATAACTTTTTATGTTAAAGTAACAAAATTGAACAAGAACTTCTGATTGCTAGAGATTTTTAACAAACAAATTCAGTGTTGTTAACTAAAAATTTGATTCATTAGTTAAACATGTACAATCATGAATTGATTTTGCAAGCAACAAAGTAATTCTAACTGTTATACATGTACATGTACATTGTACTCTCTGCATTAATTTTAACTGCACTTATACAACTTTGCAATCCTCAATGACTGACCGAAGGATTACTACAAACATTCTAAAATCATTTTTGAAATTTACATATATATATATACTTGTCCCGTTCAAATTAGGCTATAGTTTTGATTAAAGGATATTCCAAGAACTGTGTAATATTTGACTTCACATGGTTTTCACAAATCTGTTTCAGCTGATCATACAATGCTGCAGACATCTTGTGAGAACACATGTTCTCTACTGCCTGGTATAGCTCTTCTAAACTGGAATTTATAGAGCGGCTTGTGTGAATGGCCTGCACAGATTCTGCCAATTTGTCCCATGTTAAAGCTTGGAAGTTATCTGGAAGTCTTGGCTTTTCTAGGGTAAAACATTTCATAAAATATAAATATAATTACAATCTCTTTAGGTGTTAAATTAAGTTTCACTTTGTTACATGAAAAAAAAAAACAACATTGCATCTGATATTAATAAACTGTTGACATGTAGTGATGTCTCACCTATATGCAATTTTGATTGTATTATCCTCTGAAAATGACTCATATTGATCTGTTAAGGTAGCAATACATAGTAAGGAAAATAACTTAAAATTGACACTCATAATTTTTTAACACCCTCTTTTCCTTCCTTTCTAACAAATAAGACTTTATATTTGTGTTATGCATGTATATATTTATAGAAAGAGAATCTTCCATAGAATTGATTTCTAATGGTTATAATGGTGAAATATAATCCCTTTTGGGTGTAACCATGGCAACAATCTTCATTTATTTGATACAAAATATTACAAAAAATGGGGATGAACATGTCACAAAAGTCTCCAAAATTTGGTCCAAAGGAAAATTTTAATCAATTACAGTGATACCTGCCTTGAAACCATAGACATATATCTATCAAGAGACGGTCTCACTAATTAGCGACAACAAGCGTCAAGAAGCGACAAGCGTCAACAAGCGACAAGAAGAATTATTTTAGCGACAACAAGCGACAAGAAAACTATTTAGCGACAATAAAACATTTTTTTTATTGAGTATTAGATATAAGATTTAAAGAAATTTGTATGTTATGGTTTTTTTTAAATTTACGAGCAGATATGGACCATAATTTGCTATTGGGCTCTGTTTCCTATAACTATAGAAAAGTGATAAAATGTGAATTACTGTAAGAAAAGTTGTAACTACATCTAAAGATGCCATTATTTTTATCAACATACAAGTGTATGCTACTCTTCCCTAGAAAAAAAATTAAAATATTCGAATTTCAAAGATTCTACAACCGTATTTTTGTGTCGTTTCTCGCGTTACTTTTTGCTTCCGAAGAGCATAACGCTGACTGATTTATAGATAATCGTCACCGGCAAATTCGTAACTTTTGCTTTCAAATAACAAAGAACATCGACCAATAAGAATAGTGAGAAGAAAATGCCGAGAACTATAAGTATTTATGTAGCAGATGTAAGAACAGTGGCGTGATTTTTGTGTCCGATTTCGTAACGCAATTTTTAGATGATGTAATCTGCTTTGTTGTAATAGAATTCTTAAAAACAATATGCAAATATGAACTCTCGCGAGATGTTCAAACAGGTAAATCTGAGATGATTTACATTCTTGTTTTGATCTTCGTAATAATTAAGTAAGAAAATTACGATGTGGTTATGCGTTACATTTCACACGAAACAGAAGTCCAGTTATTTATTAAAATTGTTTTTGCCTTAAGTTCTAATCATTTCTGGTCATACGTGAAACATGTGACTAACGCCATTACGACCGGATGTACGAAATACTAGGTCTAAACATTGTTTTTGTTTCCAACGGGATGTTAGCAAACATAATCTGTAGACTTGTTTCGTCTTGTTTAAAAGAGGAAAATACAATTGTCAAAGAGATTGCACCGGTGGTCTGTTATTTTTCCTATGGACATAATGTTACATACGATCCTGTGTGAAAATAAATGCCCAATGACTTGACAAAATCGATTTCATATTTGACAGACGTGAGAACACACTTCGTTTCCCGATAATGACGTGAAGAGTCCTTGGAAAAATCAATCGAAATTACATCTCTTTAATATCATTGTACCAATGCTCGTTGGATTGATTTTACTTCAGCAGTAAATATTACTGGATATTTTAGGTGAATAAACATAATTTAATAAAAAATACATGTTAATATACCGTTACACTTGGAATGTACAAAGTTGGAATCTTTGTCACAGTTTTCAATTAATATTTTTTATTCATGTTCTGCAAACACTTATCAGAAACGCAATAAACTTGTCAAAGGAGAAGTAAACTTTTACCATGCATGACTTGAAAGGAAGTACTTTATTGATTTTAGCCCACTAAAGTAGGTTAAAATGTGGAAACCATGTAGATGGTGTACAGGTCACAAGTATCACATTGTGCCTATTTTAAAGATTTTAATTCCAAGTTAAAAGTTTTTATCTTTACTGGATTTAAAAAATGTTACATTGCCAATGATTTGGAATAAATTGTATATAACTGGAATATCAAAACCAAATATAAATACATTTTTTTGGCTTAAACATCAAGATACAACGATTATGGTATCCTGTATCAATGAAGAAAATATGGAAAATTCTGAATAAATTGTACTAATTGATTTCAAAACAAGCACATATTTAGGAGTTTTATAATACTGTTACATTTAAGATGGATTTTAAGAAAAAGTATACTGTTCAGATTATTTTAAGCAGATTTTGCAATAAAATAAAACTAAAAAAATGCTTTCGGTTTCTTATGGTTTCCTGTCAGGTTTAAAAAAAACTTTAATATAACATTGAAAATAGATTTTAAATATTAACATGAAGCAAGTAACACTAGTAATTGTGTTTATATATGCCTTTTGAATTATATTGTGCAAAATAAAGAAAATAAAGATTGGTTTCCTGTTTGGTTTCATGTCACGTAAACGCTGAATCAAAATGTATTAATTTTTTCTCGAAAAAACTCAATTGTTCCATTCATACTATTCTAACACCAACACAACCCACAAAATAAAAGTTAAAATTTTAGAACTTATAAAAAAGGATACAAAAAGAAACCAAAGGCCGAATACCAAATTATGGTCCATATGTCTAATTAAAATGTTCTATTATATAGGTAGATGAAGAAATGAAACATTTGTGAGGAAGAAAGAGATTGAGCTTATTTTTTTTATTTCTTAATATGAAGAATATGTATAAGATAATGGATGTATCTGTTTTCATCAAAGTCAAAGTATGAATAAACGAATGGATTTATTGAAACAAAAACATGAAATATTTTTTCCTTTCTAACAGTATAATTCATTGTTCTTGATAGGATCAACATAAGATGTGGCTTCACCCTAAGGTAATAACAATACACACAATGTGGAACATCAAATGAGATTAACGACGCGCGTGTCCCCTGTTCTATTGCTACAATAACATCCAATTAACACCTTCAACTTTGTACACGCGTCAGACTATACAATTACACGCGCCAGAATATACAATCATTGTAAATAGTGAACACCTGTTGAAAACTCAAGATTGTCATTAATTTCCTTTCATCTTCAATCAATATGCATAAACATGATAAATATCGTTTAATGAGTCAATAAACAATTAAAAAAAATGAAAACATTCACATTTCAATTTTCTTTTCCTCTTGTTTGATTTCAGTTCTTTGTATTTCACAATTTGTGTCAATATTTTCAGGACAATGATGCACAAATAATTAATTTTGCGAGCTTAATATATATATTGCAAGAAAAGAGTTTTAAAAACCAAATTTTAAGATAATTATTATGTTCTAAAACACAAGGAAAAGTAATCTCAGAATACAATAATGAAACGTAATACTGGCTGTTATACATAACAGATGATAAAATAAATATGTAAATAATGTTTCATTTTATTCTATCAATTTTAACTTTCTTGTCGCTAAAATTATTTTCTTTTGCATATTCTTTTAATATTTATTGCAATAATTAATGTAAATTAAAAAAAAAAATGTTTTATTGTCGCTAAATAGTTTCTTGTCGCTTGTTGTCGCTAAAATAATTCTTGTTGTCGCTTCTTGTCGCTTGTTGTTGCTAAAATTCTTGTTGTCGCTAATTAGTGAGACCGATCAAGAGATCCAAAAACAATCATATGCATTTCTGCTTGTTTTTCCATAAAATTGAATTAAAAAGTGAGCGTCAAATCTTTGTTGATAAGCACTACAATAATTTATGGACCTATGGGCAGTACAGATAGGAAAATACGGACTATCAAACAGAAAATGGCCTGTAAAACATGCTAAAACAATCTAAATATTCATATAACACCACTTAGAAAGCTATTTTTTTCTTCAATTATCTAAAAATCAATTTAATTGTACAAAAACTTTCATATTCAAAAAATTCACCATGACCATATTGCGAAACTAAACTTGTAACTGTGTATTGCTACCTTACAATGTATATATTTAGCAATAATACTATAAAAATAGTCAAACTACAATTTTTTTCTTCAAATAGATACAAATTAAGTTTTACACAAGAGTGCACACGCTGAAATGTCTCGCCTTCTGTACAAGTCATTGATATAATGTTGATAGTCCTAAGTATAAAGCTTTATTACAACTATCACATAAACTTAACATTAATCAAGATAACTAAAGAAAGACCAATGAACCTTGAAAATGAGGTCAAGGTCAGATGAACCATGCCAGGCAGACATGTACAGCTAACAATGCTTCTATACAACATATATAGTTAACCTATTACTTATAGTTGAAGAAAAATAGACCAAAACACAAAAACATAACACTGTGCAATGAATCGTGAAAATGAGGTCATGGTCAAATAAAACCTGCACGACTGACATAAAGATCATAAAATATTTCCATACACCAAACATAGTTGACCTATGGCATATAGTATTAGATAAAAAGACCAAAACTCAAAAACTTAACTTTGATCACTGAACCATGAAAATGAGGTCAAGGTCACATGACATCTGCCCACTAGACATGTACACCTTACAATCATTCCATACAACAAATATAGTAGACCTGTTGCATCTAGTATGAGAAAAACAGACCAAAACACAAAAACTTAACTATAACCTATGAACCATGAAAATGAGGTCAAGGTAAGATGACACCTGCCAGTTGGACATGTACACCTTACAGTCCTTCCATAAACCGAATATACAAGACCTATTGCTTATAGTATCTGAGATATGGACTTGACCACCAAAACTTAACCTTGTTCACTGATCCATGAAATGAGGTCGAGGTCAAGTGAAAACTGTCTGACAGATATGAGGACCTTGCAAGGTACGCACATATCAAATATAGTTATCCTATTACTTATAGTAAGAGGGAATTCAACATTACAAAAAATCTGAACTTTTTTTTCAAGTGGTCACTGAACCATGAAAATGAGGTCAAGGACATTGGACATGTGACTGACGGAAACTTCATAACATGAAGCATCTATATACAAAGTATGAAGCATCCAAGTCTTCCACCTTCTAAAATATAAAGCTTTAAAGAAGTGAGCTAACGCCGCCGCCGTAGCCGCCGCCGGATCACTATCCCTATGTCGAGCTTTCTGCAACAAAAGTTGCAGGCTCGACAAAAATCATTGTTTTTGTCCAGTTTTACCAATTTATAGAAGTATTGTAAAACTCTTGAAACCCTTGGGTGACCAGCACATGTAATGACTAGTGGACTGTGAACAAGTAACATAGTTTTATATTTAATAATAGTTCTCTCCCTGAGCAGTGCATAGCAATAATAGTTTTCACTTCTTTAATTTATATCTCAAATATGCAGAGGTCACTTTATCATCAATGATCATGCACACCATAACCTAGTCCGAGATTACTCTGACGTCCAACAGCTGTGGGACAGGCCCCAGCTTATCTGGCAAAACAGTCGTTGGACTCAAGAGTAACCTTGGACTAAACATTATGGGCTTTGCTCATTGTTGAAGGCCATACAGTGACCTATAATTGTTAATGTTTGTGTCATTTTGGTCTTTTGAGGATAGTTGTCTCATTGGCAATCATACCACATCTTCTTTTTTATATAACCATATTATAATTAATATTACAGTAAAATTGCTACAAGAATTAAATTACAATAACTGCTAAGAATGGTAACCGACTTTAGAATACATAATACATTAGAATTGTCCCTGACATGTCGACTGCTAGCAAGCTGAATCAGTAAGGAGATATCTGCAGTACCATACAGCAGAGTGAAAATCACCATCATGCAAATTTGATACTGAAAACCAATCATATTTAGATTTTTAAACATTACTTGTACTTATTCAACATAATGAATTGTATGCATCCCTGTTTGTTCCTAAGTTTCAGTTTGTTCCTAAGTTTCAGAGAGTAAATGCTTTGGATCTCAAACTTATTTTACATAATTAAGTACCTTTGAAATTTTTTATTATCAGTTTCTTTGTGGATCCAGGTTTACTATTGGCAAGAGGGGATGCATGCCTATTTATTCCGTTTGAGGGATTAGTTAACGCTGAGAAGTTTGCACGTTTCTGAGAATCTGTCATTGGGGATATCTCAGAATTCTCCCTAAATCGTTTATTGTTTTGACTTGAACAGTTATCACTCAGTCGCCTTTTCTTCGAACTTGTCAGATCGTTTTCTTGGCTCTGCTGTTCAGGCAGATTGCGTTGGTTGGCATTTGAGAGTGGCATACACCTCTCTTTAGGCCTTAAGTGGCCTAAGGAGCCAGAACTGTTAAATTAAGTGTGTATTTACACTTTTTCACAAGGCTGTCTGCCTTTCTTTGTCAAAATGGCGTAAATCTCGTGTGTTGTCTCGTGACAAGGGAGATAATCCATTTGTTTACTGATGTACTTTTACGAAAGAATAATTTTGGACCTAAATAAAGATCAATAAATAATGGGAAAAATACATTTATACATAAATATAAGAAAAATTTCGAAATAATTATACCGATAAGAATACGAAAATAATACCTTTTAAAGATGACTTATTCTAATATTTGAGACAGAGATCGAGAAATGGGAAATAATTATATTGAGAGTACTAGATCTATTCCTTTACAGTAGTGGACTTTAGTAATCTATATCAGAGACATATATATACATGTATATATGTCTCTGTCTATATCTAACATGTCTAAGGTCTAAAATGCGAGTTTTGTTTTGGCAAAAAAAAACATTAATATACAGTTTTGTCATTTTGCCGGTCTTATTTCACATCGTTAATCAAACAAATCCCGTTCCACAATTAATAGAGTGGGGCGCTCATATTCGCCGTGGACACAATTTCGCCGTTTTTATGATTTTGAGGTGTAAAAACCTTCAAAGGATTGCTGAAATGGAAGAAGTATGCTGTTAAATTATATTTTTATAACAAATATGATTATTTTTGAAAAATTAATGAGACTAAATTTTGGCAGTTACGGCAAAGGACCGACAAATGGACATCAATTTTCAGCCAATTTCCTGAATGACAAAAACGATTTCAAAGAAGCATTCCTTAGTAATTCTTTGACTGATTGTCCTAAATGTCAGTTTTTTACACCTTTCAAATGTCTGCTATTCGTCTTTAATGAAATTTATTAGATAAATATTATTTAAAGCTGCAGTTATTTGGTTTTAAATAGATATGCAAAAACGGCGAATATGTGTTCCCCGTTGGCAAAAAATTAGGAAATTTCAAACACCCTGTAATCCAACTTTTCAGATGATTTTACTCAAAACAAACACGTTTTTAAGCTAAGAATATTTTGCATTTGAAGTTATCTTCATATAGAAATATCAGTATACTTCAAAAACATAAAGACCTAAACATAAACTGAAAAAAACATGGAAAGATAAGGCGAAAATGAGCACCCCACTCTATATCATTTCGTGTGTTAACGAAAGTAGTCTCAGAGATAATTTAGCACAATGTCACAATGAAAGAAATTCTTGTTATATTTTCTGCTTCTTTGAATCTAATTAATAACAAAACAAATGGTTTTAAATTAAAAATTAATGATACAATAAAGTAAGCTGGAGTTGATTATCATGGAGTGTATTTTTTTTTTATAATAGTACCTCAGTAACTGTTATCCTTTTTCTATATGAAATAAGTATACAATATATTTTGAATCTGGTTTTTTTTCAACATGTTCAAATAAATAAATTTGGTGTTTTTACTGTCTTCTGATTGGTTAAAATTATTAGTTTTATTTTCAATGTTGTCAATTTTGATGGCGACACGCCCACTCTGACGTTGAGTATTCATACGCCAACATGTGTGCACGTTTGTTATTGTTAATATAAATAATATAAACAGATTTTTGAGCCTTATTTTTGATAGAAATTTATTTATAATGAATGGCAATGATTTATTTTGATTTTATTGAACCATAAAACTAACTTTTGACTCTTCACATTTTACATAATCCGCTTCGCGGATTATTCAATGTGAAGAGTCAAAAATTAGTTTTATGGTTCAATAAAATCAAAATAAATAATAGCCATTCATTAATTGTAAGCATAAAATTTCGAAATTTGGAACGAGATCTATCAATATAACGTTGTTAGTAATTCTGATGTCCAGGAGAAGAAGGACCAAACAATTCTTATTCTTTGAGACCCCAAACTAATAAAAACAGACATCATTCTGTAGTAATCGTGTCTGAAGTAAATCCCGACCCCTTTTCCGGCCTGCATGAATGTTACCTACCGAATTAGACTTTATACTACCGGGTATGTACTTACATGAATAACGGTGTCGCGTGTAGAGATGGATCTGCATACCCTCCAAGAGCACCCGAAATCACCTCCAGTTTTTGGTGGGGTTATTGTTGTTCAGTTTTTGATTTCTATGTTGTGTTTTGTTTACAATAGTTTGTTTGTTGGTTTTTTTTATCTTGATGTCATGGCGTTGTCCATTTATTTTCGACTGAGTTTGAATGTCTCTTTCGTCTCTCTTTTGCTGTCTCATGGTCTGTGTCACACACGTAGTCGTGGGCAGCAGGTTTCAGCTTATTTATATTGTATATACTGGTATTCCAGAAATTGTTGAATAATGCAAAAGTGATTGCACAATACAAATTGCTTCTAAAGCCTTTCATCTGCATAGAGTCAAACTGACAAGAACCGACAGTACTTAGTCCTTCAACGATAAGCGAAACTTATATCGTAGTGTTACGTGTAGTTAGCTATAAAAGACACCAGCATGGCAAACCACGAAACAATTCTGAAGAGTAAACCAACAGCCTGATTTGAGGGGGGGAAACGAATACCATGCAACGACTACTAATTAGTTACAAGCTTATATCTTGAAACAGCTGACACAGAATGTAGAAAATAGAAGAAGAAAACCAACTATGAAAATCAGTTGAAAAATGGTCGATTCACCGGAACGCCACCAAGCTCACAAAAAAAACTTACAAAACAGGGACAAAAACAAACACATAGTCATGGTACCTAAGAGTAATCGCTGTCACTGCAGGCTAGTTCAAAGGCTACTTCCAACTAATAAACTGACCAGGTTTCACCAGACTGTCAAAACAGTTACGAATCAAACTGTACTAAAGAGTTTGTCAAAACATTTATTCATAGATTTCATTACCGTTATGTCTTTGAAACAACGAGTGTTCTCAGTATCATTTGTGTTTTAAGTTCTTGCTTATGCCGATAATTATCTTCAAAGCCTTGAGCTATTGCTAATACCGTAAATACATGTCTATTATGAAATTCAGAAATGTACTAAATTGTACATCTAAGATAAAACAAGAAGTTGGTAGTAATTTGGGTATACCGGGTATTTGTAATAAAAATCTTGCGTGACAACCACATTTTGGACTTGAAGATTTGTGAGAAGCAAAAAAGCGTTCTGCGTATAATTTCCAAATTATGAAAATTTACTACTGACTGGATTCAACTAAAATTTGAGAAAATGAAATTTTGCGAGAAATACTTCTTACTTCATTTATGTTCCATTGGCACTGCTTTTCGGCAATATGCACATAGACGCTCATTGGTTGAATTGACTGAAGGCAATACAGCACCAATCAGTTAACGCAAACGTTCCCACATGATATCTAACGTCGAAACGTCATAAACCTCTCTGGCAACCTTGTATCAGATTAGAACGTTGCTATCTATCTGCCTGCCGCTTTTTTACGCCTGAATATTTAAAGTTGAATTTGAAAGTTTTGTGAAGATTGTAGGAATCTCATTGTCAGGTAAGACAATTTATTTTTGTCTTAGGCGTCATTTTCCGCAGTAAGTTCAAGGAAAATTAGCGAAAATTATTGGTATATTTGATTTCCTGTAAACTATTCATCATGTTTCTAGATTTTTCTAGGACATATTAGAGAGAGTGAGGGGTGAGAGAGATAGAGAGATTTGATTACAACGAATTGGGCAACATAAATATTAGAAAAAAACACACGAATAAATCAATTTTACTGTAGTATTTCCCTTTCTTTTTCAGAATAGAAATGGAGACTGATAACAGCAGTCTTGAATGGAATATTCATACTTTAATGGTGTCATTATTTCAAGTCGCTTTCAGGTAGGTACTCACTTCCATTGCTATCATTTATGTCAACACTACTATAAGGCCTATATTTTGTCAAACGTTACTTTCTAGACTGACTTTATTCTAAAATGTTAGAACTATTGGGTGTTGGCTATACTCAAAATTATTGTAACACTACATGAAAGTATATTACTTCGATCAAATAATAATGTTTGACATCCATATTTTCAAATTTTGAAAACAAAAAGAATAACATTCAGTGTGATTGACGAATCTCTTTGAGACTGCACTTCATTATTCATGTACTTTTTTGAATGGGGATACATTTCATGAACGGCGTTACATCAATTCTATATACTCTTTGCTTTCATTTTCAGTGAAATAGAAGCTAATATTGCGTCTATTGCACAAACAGTTAATTCTAACGAAACTGAAATACCATTGAATAACAGAGAAGAAGAAATAACAGACAACGATGAACGTGCTGTTGTTTACAAATCCGTCAGAGATGCTGAATACAATAAACTTGTTGACGCATACGCCAAAGAAAAGATAATCACAGATGAGAAGGAGAGAAATAGAATAACAAGAGAACAAGAGAAAGAAGAGTCGCCTGAAGTCATATCAACCAAAGATATAACAGACGACGATGAATGTGCTGCTTTTTACAAATCCGTCAGAGATGCTGAATACAAGAAACTTGTTGACGCATATGCCAGAGAAAAGATGATCAAACTAGAAGAAAAGGACAGAAATAAGATAGTAAGAGAACAAGAACAGATAAAGAAACCATTTGAAGAATTCTGTAAACCAGCCACTGACCTTGATTCACTACGGCATGTTTTTCAGGAGGTATTAACACATATAATTTTGAAATCTATGTTTCTTTCACTTGATTGTCTGGGTATTGGATTCTAAGGAACGTAGCATTTTAACTGTCTAAGTACAGCGGTGTATATATTTCTGTGTACAATACTATAGAATCAGTGTTTATATAAAAAAACAATTACAATTTTGTAGAGGAAACCCTCCAAGCAATCAATAGCTCATAAAGTTTCCTTCCTTTTTAATGAAAATTTTAAAATGACCTGTTTCAATATTGTCAATATTGTTTGCGGAGATAGCAATAGTTTAATATCGTAAATTCATATATTTATATAAAAAAAATTTGACAGACAAGAGACTATAAAGAGAAGGCTTTGACTTCACAACAAGAACTGCATCTTAAAGAGGAACAACTAGAGATAAGACAACCAAGACCCTTCCTTTCACCGGCGAGAGAAGAAAGAATAAACTCATTTGTAAGAGAACATCATAACAATGATCAAAGCTTCCAAAGAACAGACACATGGACTGTACCTATCAACAGTAAGCACATATAGAAATTAACTCCTTGTACGAAAATATGAGATTTAAAAAAGGTCTCAGGAACACACATGGAAATATAAATAAACGTGCCCAAAAGGAAAATCCCTTCAAATCAAACACGATAATTGTTTTCGATGTTAACCCAAAATAAAACATATAGTTTTTTTTAGTGCGAGATTACTCTGAGTAATCTGCCGACATTACTCTGAGTAATCTGCCGACATTGCTCTGAGTAATCTCGGACTGGTTTTTTTTTTATCGTATCGTGTGTAAAAAAAACCTTGTACCCTCTTTGATAAATTTTGATTAAAATTACTTAGTTCCCAAGTCGAAACATGGCGAAAATTCTTAAAATATCTCCATGACAGCGGGTACACAACTTCAACATATTATGTGTTTTAGGGATTTTGATTGAAAACTGTAGAAGAAATTGATTACATAAAACATGTACTCTCTTCCATAAATCTTGCTGAACATAATGAAAAATAAAAAGTCAAACAAAAATTCAGGCGCTGGTGAAACTAAAAAAGGACATTAAAATATAATATAATAACGATAATTACTGTTATAATGAGTTTGTCGTTAGAAGACATTGTGTGTGTTTCAGCAGTGTGTGTTTCAGCAGTGTGTGCTTTTAATTTTCATGTTTATGATTGAAGAACATTTTTGCTTTGCTTTTCAGAAGAACTGGACACATCTGTAATAAGGGAACCTGTTCCAAATAAGAAGGGATATCTACAACGGATAGTCAATACAGTATTTAAGGTAAATATATTGATATTGACATTCAACTAAATAGTTTAAGTAAAAGATGAAATGACATTTTTTAGCATTGATTCACGGATACTGGTTAAGCACTGTCTTATTAGAATGAGTCATATATATATATTGAAACAAAATGTCAAAATTACACATGCTTTTTCCCGTTGAACCACTGGGATGGTCTTTTAAAATAGAACCCCTATGTTTATTACTTTACTGGTCTTACACGAATATAGTAACACTTTTATATGAATGATTTTACTCTATTTTTCAGAGAAGCAAGCCTTCAACAAAAGACACCATTGATAAACAGCTTGCTTTAAAGAAAGAACTTAAGTTAGATTTGTCGACATTAGATGACGAAATAGAAGATGAAGGTAAATTATATCAAATCACCTTGTTATATCTAACGAAGTTCCCATTTTATAACCTTGATGGCTTATCGATTCATAATAAATACATTATTCATCAAAATGTTGGATATGAACACTATTTGTCATTCAATTTTTCATTTCACTAAAAGACTTAATAAATTCAACAATGTAACTTTCAATTTGAATACAGGTTGTTTTGTTCGAGAGTTCGAAATGTATTAAAAGTTATGTTCTCAACCTTCACATCAACAGTAGTTTTGCTATAAATAAAAGTTAGATTGTGATTTAAACAAATGTCTGACTTTCAGTCACAGTTCCTATGTTAATAAAGTTCTATTTTTTTTTTAGATATACCAGACACATCAAGGACAACAGACAGTGAATGGTTCAGTATTAGTTTAAGTGACACAGAAGAAACTCCAAGACCACATTTAAGGCCATTCTTTTCATCAGTATTAGAAGAAACACATGTTTCAACGATTACTAGTAAAACAAAAGAATCTGCAATAAATATAGAAGTTGACTTTCAATCCAAACCTAACAGTGGATTCACAAGCTTTCGACAGTGGTTCTGTCAACTATTTTGTTGTCATAGCAAACCTGATGAAGATTTTGATCATTGATTATAATTATTTTCCTTGTTTTTTTAATTTATTTAATAAAACTTTTGTTTTTGTTTAATTTTATATTTGCTTCAAGAATTTAAAATTTAAACATCATGATAATGACATTGATGATGATGGAGAAAGTACATTAAAACTATGTTTTAGATATGTCAACAACAATGATTACAAGTATATATTTTTTACCGAAGACCAGCATTTATTACTGGCGTTCAAGTCTCGTATACTTTCACAAACTTAAGGAAAAAATCATAAACCGCCTAAAACACGACCACCCTTTTCAACCGAATGACAAAATTAGGTCAGTTACTACCAGCACCCTTTGTGTTATAATTTTCATAATTTTAGCAGGCATATTTGCAGCATTGTTAAAGTAATGTTTGATACTATTATAAACAAAAATGCTACTTTAAAAAAGAGACGAGGATTACAAAAATGATATGAAATGACAGAAAGCGAAGAATAACCTAAAACAAACAACAGTATACACAGCACAACATAGAAAACTTAAAATTGAGCATCATGAACCTCACCAAAAAAAAAAACAAACGGGGAAATTGTATATTATTTAAAGTATTTCTACGGAAAGAAGGAGAAATTTTCTGAATAAGAGAACTATTTACACTGACATATGGTTGCAATGATAAAATCTAAGGAATAGGAAGTTTGTCAAGTCTAGCTTGAAGTGATGTAAATGTCCACGCTTTTCAAGCATATAATTATCCCAGTGTAGCCATGGACAACATTACCATCGACCCAATGTTAAACAAGTGTTCCAAAAGGCTGTATAGACTTCTGGGAGCGTTGATTGCATTCCTTTGCATCTTCATCATCCAGTAGGTTTCGATTACATTACAGCGGATTCCATTAAGTGTGTAGCCAAAGGTAATATCTTTGGTTAGCTTGCTTGTTAGCTGAACCGTGAAGTCATTGTTAGGTTAGGTAAACTATCCTACTTTAAGAATAGACTAGTCCTACAGAACCAAATCAATCTGTCTGTTGGACTATGCTACTTCGAAAGTTTATCTAACCTAACAATGACTTCACGGTTCATCTAACAAGCAAGCTAACCAAAAGATATTACCTTTGGCTACACACTCAATGGAATCTGTTGAAAAACTATTCTCTTTTAACTTCTTGTTGATTTTCAAAAATGTTTGAATGACTAGTAATATTTTCTATGGTGTACCATTTGCACAGGTGTCATTTGGTTTATCGACTGAAATGATCGTGAATTCTATCTTATCGAGAAGATGTATGCAAGGTCAACAACTACATGTAATATAATTTAATTAATTACACCGACATTTACAACAAAATAAAACTGTCCACATGGTTGCTCCTCGACAATGACATTAAAAATGTAAACAAACAGTGTTTTTTTTCATAATTCGAATAACTAAACTGCTTTCTTCCAAAAAAGTAATTTCATTTGATTAGATAAAATGGTTCTCAAAGATATTTTGTGTAAGCATAATCAGAAACTCGGTATAATATATTTGCACAAAATTGATATTTTGAATCGTGAAAGATCAAGTACTCCCTTTTGAAGATCGTGAAAGATCTGTTGCTACATCTATGAAGACGTTCAAACCATTCTTTAATTTATTTATGATAGTTTATATTTGTTATTGGAATAGAAAAATAAACCTAGATTTTCATTACTAACCGTCGGGTTTCTTTTGTTGATGTCAATATATATATTTGCCTGAGTCTATGGTGCAATAAAGTATTAAGATTGATAAACAAATATTGTACATACGATGCATGCAAATCTGTTAGCATTTATTCTATGAAAATTGAATGTAATGTAGACATTTGGGTGGTGGTTTTTTTTTTTGCAAATGGACGCAGAAGCAGAAACAAGTGTTATGTGCAGGTCATGCTGCACTGAGTGGCAACATCCATTTTTTTTTTTTTTATCAGGACAAGACTTTTAAGGCACAAAATGCAAAACACTAGTTTTGAAACACTTGTAAAGAATTTTAAGGCGGGTGTTAAATCATTTTACTTATTATTTCAAATATAAGGCCACCTTTAAAATATGTTTGTTTGCAGTTTTCCGACTGTACCTTAAAATTGAATGGTCAGTTAGTAGGAGGGATATTATATTTTACCAGCCAAAATAAAGTTTAAACAAGCAATTACACAAACCAAGTTTCTCGATAAGAAAAAAAAAAAAAAAAAAAAACCAACATGAACACTGTCATTATCCAATTTCTGCTTGACCTAACATATGGTATCATTAAATACTGGAACACTTATAAACAACTGAAGGAATTGGGTTAAAGTAATATATTCACTGACATATATACATGCTTCTCGACTAGAAAGTTTTCATGAGAAGACGGTATTTTTATCAGAAAAATGTAGATATTAAAGATTCATAATTTAGACAATGTATGAGTGTTTTTAAATAAATAAAACCAACCATTGAATCTTCCTCAGTTGAAAAAAGGCAACTTTCATGATTAGACAGCCGTACATAGGATATTTTTATTGAAAGTTTTTATCAGGATGTCGATTTTTTTATATGAGTAAAGAATATTCATTTTAATATGCACGTTTTGTATAAATGTTTTGTAAAAGACATATCTTTTAAGAGATCTCTCACTAAAGTGTAGTTATGTTTCTACATTTTTTTTCTATTCTTAATTTATAGAAGCGGTAAAAAAGCGGCTAAGAAGCTATTTTGCCGGAGACTGCAAAATAGCCACTGCCTTTTATTTTTATAAGGTCTACATATATAACAATGCAAACATAAGCTCTCAGTAGTTTTAACCGAATATCATCGATATATTAAATTATCTATATCACAGATAGTAACCTTGTCATATCGAGGAGCACGGTGATTTTTTCATAGTTTGGTTAATAAGATGAACATGGTCAAGTTACTTCCCCGAATGATTGCCTCAGTTCTATTTAAACGAGCAAATTAAAAGCAAATAAAATGTTTGAATCTATTTACATTGGTAGTGTTGTTTTCAAGAAATTAACGCAGACTAAGCAAACTATAAAAATTGCTATGGTTTGGTTAAGCGATTGACATGGTTCGGTTAAGTGTCTAGAAATTTGTCATGATATATGGCGTACTAAATTATAATCCTGGTACTTTTGATAACTATATTATCAAGTCTTTCATGGCAATATATATATGTGTTTCATCTCAATACTGATAGCTTGTTTGAAAACGCTTGTAATTAAACAAAGTTGCACAATTTACAAACTAACTAAGAAAAAAAATCTCACTTTTAAACCATGATATTTGGAGAGTGTAATCGACAAAGCGTACTTTAAACAATTTGACTTTTCGTGACTGGTCGTTGTATGCAAATCGTACTACAACGAGTGAATCTATTTCTTTTTTATTTCACAAGAATACATTCTTCATATCTGCGGCAAATCAATCTGGTAATTCGGGTCCTACTAAAATGCGCCCGGGAGCACCCGGGTGAAGAAAAAGCGCCCGGGGAAGAAAAATAGCGCCCGGGGGAAAGAAAAGGCGCCTGGTGAAGAAAAATGACACCGGGGAAAAGAAAATAGCAGCCGGGGGAAAGAAAAGGCGCCCGGCGGAAAGAAAAGGCGCCCGTGGAAAATATATAGGTATTTTATTGGCATGAGACAACTTTATGTTCGGCGATGAAATAAGTTATGCATATTGATTTTTTAAAAATTTTAGACAAGTAATTTGCAAATTAAGATAACAGACATTTGTAATAAAACACACAAAAAAACAGTATAACTGTTTCAATTTTAACAATAATATATGAAAAGGCCTACTATTTCGAAAGACAGATAATAATGGATCACAGTTTATGTGGAAGATTTATAAAATGTATTAAAGACTATTTCAAAAACGATAGCAAAATGAAAATTAAAAAACAACTTAAATTTCACAGATAAATATTAATCTAATCAAAATTAAAAGAGTTACACATAATAAAATAAATCAGCAAATAAAGTGGTACTATGCATGCACCGTAGTTAAAACAAGGGGTTAAAAAGCAGGAGTTTGGTTTAAATTTAAAACTAAGCATTAATTACAGTTGCCAGTCTCGTTATTACAGAGACGCATAGTATTACATGTCTCTGGTTATTAGTAGAAGTTCTTGAAGAAAATATTTGCACCATAATTAAATATTATAAGCAGTAGAAACATAGTCTATAGATATTTGTAGTCTGATTCTATGGTTTGTGTCATGATTTGCAATGAACTCTTTTCAATGTATATAGATATAAGATGTGGTACGAGTGCCAATGAGACAATTCTCCACCCAAGTCACAATTTGTAAAAGTAAACCATTATAGGTCGAAGTACGGTCTTCAACATAGAGACTTGGCTTACACCGAATCACAAGCTATAAAGAGCCCACAAATTACAACTGTATACTGCTCATTACTTATCATACATATTATATTGCATGCATTATTTTTTAGCATTTTAAAAGATACATTATGATATGATTACTACCTATTTTGAAATAGACATAAACCAGGAAAGGAAAAGGTTCCTCCTTTAAGAATTTCTAGGAATTCAGTAGTTTATCGGTTTATTATCGTTCACAACATATCGGCTCTCTAATGTATTATGACGTTAACCATCGGACGCAATCACGTGATATCAACAGCTCTATTGCAAACTTGCCTAACGACGTTCTAAAAGAGTACAGTGATCTAGTCAACAATGCCGACATCTAGTCAGACTATGATTGTTATGAAGGACCAGGGAGAAGATCCAAGAGTTCCAAGGCGACAATTCCCTTCTGTATCTGCCTTTCCATCGATGGGCAGCAGTCCGAACGATATTCCAGATACTACAAGTCGAAATAAACCATCTTTGAGTACTGACAACTCATCTGGATTTCCAGATGTTGCTGATGCAAATGGATTCAGAGGAAAGATGTATTTTGATAGGAAGACGCAAAGCCTACGTTGGAAAATCCCAAACATGATTTTTTTAAATCAGCTTGCCAGAAATAAACTATCACCTACGGAAACTAAACAGCATGCTGCAATCAAAATTGAAGCAAACGAAGGTATATACTAGTAGATAAAATTAGCACAAGTTGATTACCAAACACTAAAGTGCATCAAACAAATCAAATTAAGACTTTCTCAGGATCAAAATTCAAGACCTTTGTAGTAATATTATCCCCCGGGCCCATTTTTCTGTATTTTTTGGACAAACAGTGAAATGTTTTACGTACCAAGAAGCTTTCAATAGAAAGCAATTTCATCTTTTAATCATTTTCTAAAATTTTAACTTTGTCAAAAAAAAAATTGGACTGTACATAGCGATTTTTCCAAAACACTGAATAGTAATTCTAAAAGACATAAACCTTGATTTTGATCGCTGATTAGCACACCAGGCCAAATTCCCAGTAGATATAATAATCATTTCAGTCTTACAGGGAACATAACAGAGGTTTAATAACGGCGACATTTTTTTTCTTCGTGTAACATATGTATATATAAATTGTAATGGCACATTTTGACACAATTGCCTTAGAATTCTAGTGGAATCGATGATTTTTCCTCATCTTTTTAAACATAAATTCATATTTAGTAGATGGATAAACTGCAAACAACAAACAAGATCTACTCACTCAGATGAGATTGCAAAGAAAAATGCCGAACGAAATTCGGTTTGAATTGTTATGTCCTCTTTCAAGATGTTCTTTTTTATATTCCAGAAAACCAGATGCGCCTAGAAAATCTAGGTTTCAGAATACGCCGAGGTATCAACGGCAACCGGGTCGAAACTGTTAGCTCGAGATCAATCTCTTCAACCCTACCTAAAGACGCAAAATATATGCCAGCGCCACCAGGAATAAAAACAAGTCCAATTCTTCCTGCTATTGTTCCACCTGTAAACAATTTCAGCTCTGGTGATAGCTTAAGTTGCAGCACTAACAAAAGCATTAGGTAATAATATATAATAAAATGTCTAAATCTAAATGTTACAAAGCACGTAAATCTTAACAAATAGCATTCTAACTTGATGATAGAATTTCAATCTTAATCAAATATATACTTCTGATTTCGCACCTTATAAGAACGATACGAGCACGTAAACCAACTATATGAAACCCGCATGCGTATGCTGTAGCAATCCTTCGGCGGATATCTGACAGAAGAATTTTTGCCAGAATTCGTATTTTTTAAAGAGTTATTCATTTGGCGGATCCTAGACGTAAAAAAACTATAATTTTATGAGAAGATCTATTGCATATTCAAATGTTAAACAATTTCTATTTATTTTTACTTACAAGTTGATTAATATAGGCTTGAATTCTTTTCAGTATACGAGACAAACCAAAATCCTTGTTGGATGAACTAAAAGAATGTATATCTTACGATAGTAGAGTGTTCCCCTCAATGGAGATGAGGAAATGTTTACCACCCAAGTCTCCAAATAGTGTCGTTTTCACCATGAGAAACAATGAAGAATATACGTACAATGAAATTTTAGATTTGATCAAACAGGAAACCGGTTTGAAGGCCGTGTCCCTTCAGTATGACCCAGTGGATGTCCGAACTGGAAATTCTAAGGTTCCAAGTCGATGGATTGCAGAATTCGGTTTCCAAGATGATGTTAGGCTTATTTTACAGAATGGACTTCAGATCAATGGTGAGAAAGTTGTTGTCAGATTGCTTGACAATGTTCATAAAATGGAATTTGAAGCCTACAAGCAAAAAATGGAAGAAGAAAGAAAAAGAAATGAGAGAGAAGCAAGTACTTGTGTTAAAAGAAAATCCAGAAGAAACAAAAAGAAAATCAATAATAAATTGTAAATTATACTTTTTACTACACATAAAATTTATTTGAAAAAAGAATGGTTTTATTTGTCAAAACTTTTAATGATAACTCTATTTTTTTTTGGTTTCAAACTGGTTTGTTCGTTGTTTTGTTTATCTCTAAAGATCCAGATTTCCCACAGCTACACCAAGGCGTTTCAAATAAAGATTCAACGTCCTCCAATTTTTTATCTTTCGTTTCTGGTAACGTGAAGAAAAGAAAGATAAATCCTAGCACCACCACAGCAGCAAATAACCAATAAGTTCCTGGAAAGACATAAAAAACCCAATTTAGGCTACACGAGAGTTTATTTACAGCTGATTGTAAAGCGTTTGACAGTACAGGTAATATCTTTAGTTAGCTTGCTTGCTAGCTGAACCGTGACTTCAGTCATTATTAGGTAAGGTATACTACCCTCCTTTCGCAGTAGTCTAGTCCTACAGACAGGTGGCTTGGTTATCTGTCGGACTAGTCTATTTATTTTGTATCCAATGGTTTTACATTAGCCATTTTGGGGACCTTTATTGCTAGCTGTTTGGCTTGAGCCAAGGCTCTGTGTTGAAGACCGTACTTTGACCTATAATGGCTTACTTTTACAAAGACTTATAGAGTTGTCTCATTGGCACTCATATCACATTTTCATATATCTATCGAAGATTAATTGTATACGGTTTATGAGTTGGGTAAGACCATTAGCTAACAAAATTGAAACACAACATATGGTATTATCATTGAGGAATAAAACAAAAATTATAGACTTACCATAAGCTCCAACACTATCCGTCAGAGTCAGGAACGACAATGAAATGACCAATGAAAATAACCAATTTGCTGATGATGCAATCGCCATACAAGTACTCCTGGCCCACAAAGGATATATCTCTGAGTTAATTGTCATCGGTAAAGGACCAATGCCTGAAATATGTGGGATACACGTCAAGAAAAGAAAAGTTGCACAACGACACGAATAACCTGAAGAAAGACAACCAAATATCATGTTTGCTTTAAAACCAATTTGAACAGTATTTGATGATTGTGAAAATCTCAATAATGTTGGATAAATGTATGTATTTATTTATTTTCGTGGGTACCATTTTTCGTGGATTGAGGAAACTTTACATGTTCGCCGATATTAAATTTCGTGGGTTTTCCGAAGTATGCATACAAGCCTATGGAAAATTTGGTATTCGTTGAACATTTAGTTTCGATTTTCACCTGTTCCCACAAAATCCACGAAAATTGGTATCCAACGAATAATAATGAATTCACAGTATGTCATTTTATAATTTGGAGAACTGAAGGTGACTGCTTTGTATGCTTTTTACAGTTATTTTTGTTTTTGTTTTCCACATAATTTATTTTATGCCAGACTCGAAAATGAGTGAATGTATTTTTTTTAGCAACCAATATCCTTATATCGAATTGTAAAAATTGATTTGGTTGCCACATTAATAACATCCTTATTGGTAATTAAGTCAAAGTTTGAGACAATTAGTATGAATAAAACAAACCTGGAGAAAACGTTATAAGATATAAAGATAGTCCTAATAAGCACATCCAAAAATATTGAGAAGGACACGATGTTGCTCCCCAGATTAAGCCATCTGATAACTCCGTAGAGTTACATCTACCATGCTTAGCTGTCATAGTATCTAACTTGTGTGCACATGAACCATTTATGGCAGAATAACCGTCTTCTATATAACAAAATCCACAATCTGGTTCTTTGATACACGTTGCACAAGAACTGCAAAAAAAAAACCAATGCATTTATAAAATGTCTTCAAAAATGTCTTCAAAAAATTATATAAAACATGCACATTTCTCAGCTCTGATAAGATTGAAAAACGTGGCTATATTAAACCAATACCGCATATTCTGTAAGTGTCTGCCCAATGCCAGAAGCCAGCTAATCAGTGGTAGTTGTTTGTTGCTTTATGTCATATTTGTAAACTCAACTTAATATAATAAACATTTATTTAAGTATAATAACAACATTTTTTTACCTGTAAGATGAGCAGGTATTGTTAAGGTCCTCACTATAAGTAACTTCTGGTGAGTTAATTTCAGACAACTGGAAGGCCACAGCTAAAACAATCAAACTTAAAAGAACACCTACAGAAAGAAAAATAGAATAAGACCAAATAAGACAAGTTATGTTTTGTCATTCCAGCAATGAATGTCGCGACGTGAAACACATGTTCCTAAAAGATGACAAAATGTGAAGGCAATCTACTATGCAGTACAATGTTATTACTTCGTGTAACCAGAAAGGCCGAGTAGCTACGATTGAATGTGACGATTCGAAATACATTGTAGTTATACGAATCTTATAATCGTTAATATTTTGTTTGTACATCAAGGCCTTCAACAATAAGAAAAACCCATACTGCATAGTCAGCTATAAAAGCCCCGAAATGAAAAATGTAAAACAATTCAAACGAAAAAATCTAATTTGTGTACAAAAAATGAACGAAAAACAAACATGTAACACAGTGGCGGATCCAGGGGGGTATGGGGTTGGAACACCCCTTTTTTGTGGACGATCAATGCATTTGAATGGGGACATGTGGTTGGAACCCCTCACCTCCCCTTTATCCTGTAATTGGAACCCCCCTTTTTTGAATGACTGGATCCGCCCCTGATGTAACACATCAACAAACGACAACCAATGAATTACAGGATCCTAACATAGGATGTCCACATGCATACAGAATGTTGAGGGGTTAAACATGTAATCGGGATCCAAGTCCCCCTCTAACCTGGGACAGTGGTGTAACAGTACAACATTAGAACCATAAGAACTAACTATTAGAATAAGTTGTAAAAGGCTTAACCCGTCAAATGGATACAAATCGAAATATATCTAACAAAAACACAGAGTACTAGTGACCGGGTACTTGTATATCCCAACAACAAAAAGACACTAAGGACAAGTCTGAGGGTACTAGCAGTTAACTTCGTACTTTATTTGGCCTTTTTAACTTTTAACCGTTTTTTGGATTCGAGCGTCACTGATCAATGAGTCTTTTGTAGACGAAACGCGCGTCTGGCGTATATACTAAATTTAGTCCTGGTTTCTATGATGAGTTTATTTACTGACAGCTGTTCCAAAGCCACTAACAAGTTAACTATTGAAAAAAGTCATGCATATAAGACTAGTCTTTACTTTGCAACATAACAATACTTGACTCAGTTGACCGATAAGAACTCCCCGGCATTGTAACCTCTAAAAATAAAATTTTAACATTAACAAAGTACCTGCAAGGCTACTTAAAATGAGTTTCCGCCTGCCCACTTTTTCCACAAGATAAATGCCTGATAATGTGAAAATACAGCTCACGCCTGCAGTGACAGCAGTCAGCCATATTGCCATTATTTCATCTCTCACACCTGACATTTGGATGATAGTACTACTGTAGTACCTGTAGAAAGAGCCAGACAATCTTGAATTAAAAGATTATTTATTGAAAAGAGTGCTCTTGATCAACTCATTTTCGAGTGGTACTTCTTCAAGGAAAGGGGGGATAGGGGGTCCGTTAACATGTCAACAGCTTAAATTGATCCCAGATAACAGTTAACTGCACCTTGAAAAGAGCTATAACAGGTTAACACAAAAAGGTATTGCCCCCCCCCCCCTTTTTTCCTCTTCAAGCAGGCACACACATCTCGGTTTTTTTAACTTAAAAAAGGTTGAACAAGTTGATAACAATTTTTAAATGATCATTGTGTTACTTTGAATTTCTTCAAAATAGTTTAAGAAAATGTTACTTTAACATAATGTTTTCGTAAACCTTTAATTAAGAATAAACTAAACCGTCTATTTTTGATACCCACAAATTGTAAATATGATAAAACTTGTAATGTACGTACTTACATAACTGCATTTATGCCACTAAGTTGTTGAATTAAAGATGTAGAAACTCCAACTATAAGTGCTCTGCGAACTGATGGTGTGAGCATTATCTTCTTCAGTGTCCATTCGTTTCCTTACAAAATAATCTTTCTTTTAAAAAAAATTAAACAGTATCACATAATTAACAAAGCTTCTAAAAATAGCCATATCACTTAACAAATACAAAATTCGTCTCTTTCTGTTTTATAGAATTTTCAGAAAACTTCGGATTTTTCACTAATTTTAAAACAAGACACTTGAAATAATAAAAACTAAAATAACCTTGGAGTTCTTTGCGTTTTATTTCTTGCTGACATATTTCTTTAATTTGTTTAATATCGTCCGAAACATCAGCTCTTCCTCGAATCCTCTGTAGAACGTGTGTCGCCATGTCTTCCTTGCCTTTCCGCACCAAATAACGAGGGGTTTCGGGCAGGAATAGGAATCCTATGAATTGTATTAATGATGGCACACCAGTTAGGCCTAGCATGTACCTAAAACACAATCATATAGAGTACATGTTATGTAAAGCATAATGTTTTTTGCATTGTTATCAAAGATTCTTAAAAAAATAGTGAATTTCTACTAAGATCTTCAAAAAAGTGTAAAAAGATCTTTAGTATTTATAAATAATAGGGAATTGTAAACAAATATAGTAAATTTAAGTGAGTTCATTTTACCTCCATCCAGTCTTATCATAACTAAACGCGCCATCTACAATACTGGCTATTGTCCTTCCTATCGTCATCATACCAGTACATAGTGTCACCAATGGTCCTCTGTACTCTACAGGTGAACATTCAGCAATATAAACTGGTGATATCATTAAAATTACTCCTATTAATCATAAAAAAAACATGTTACTTTTCTTTTCATATATACCCATACTGACTGATTTGTGTTCTCGTTTGCAATTTGATGCATTTGTCCATTGTAAATTATTTGTAACAGCAACTCCTTCTAAATAAGAGAATGACTAGCAATAAAGCTTTCGCATATTTTCAATTATATCTGTTGGTATTTTACACTTCTTATTTAATCTTTTTGGGTTTCACAAAAGGACAATAATTTGCTTTACTCAGCAAACAAAGGGCTTTGTCTAACATTTATGCAGAGAGGTGAGTATAGATCTGTAAGTTCTGCATGCATGGTAACTTTGGTTGTTATTGATATATTTGAAAAAAGTACATCTAAGTTTTGATTTCAAGTAAAGCACTTTTTTATATATAAGTTTAACATATTTAATTTCCGCTCGGAATGTAACTTGTAAACACATGTATGATCATGTATATTGATAAGTCGAAGTGAAACTTCGAAACAATAACAATCGCTTTGAACCATAAAAAAAAAATTGCAATTATTTCACAAGTCATGTCAAATAACCCTTGAATTTTAATAAAACTGTCACAGGATTAGTCAACAAATTTACCTTCAAGCATACTCACCTATTCCAATGCCTAGTAAACCACGTCCAAGTAATAACATCCAGTAAGTCTTAGAAACTCCATTTATTATTGTAGAAACTGTGAAGATAAAACTACCAATTAACATACAGGGTCTTCTTCCAATTTTATCACCAAGGTAGCCAGACATGAATGCTGTGATCATGGCAGTTGCTATAGTAACACTTACAAGTACTTCCTGGTCAAATGAATCTAATTCGAATTCTGTCCGTATAAAGAGTAATGCCCCTGAAACAACCCCAGTATCATATCCAAACGAAAAGCCACCGAGTGCTCCAAATACAGCTACAAAACATAAATAACATGTGAATTTAGAACTAGTATTCTTAGAACCATATACGGTTTTACCGCTATTGGTTGTAATTTTGTTACTGGAGCTAGTTGAAACTTTCTCCATTTTTGATGTTGAACTATGTTAAATCTATGTTTTCATGATATAGATAACTGGTTCAGCTTATCATCTAAGATCTTCTAAGTCAGTACAGATTTCATTATCGAACAGTACAGATTTCATTATCTGAAGACTAAATATGGAAAGAGTTACACGAATAAATTAATAGATCTCTAGCTATTGATAATGACCCTAGACGTCTTATTTTATCATTTAGTTTCTATCATTTAAAAAAATTATTATATATATATTTTTTACAGAAAAAATGTTCCATCGCAACTATTTGATTAAATTGTGAAATAGTAGCATACTATACAAATAAGGGACTTCCTTATTTTTGGATTGTAAAAAGGTCTTTGTATGCTTGAGATATATATAACGTGCTTTTAATTGTACTTTCTATTCTGTTATCAGTTTTGACCTTTCGTCTATCTACACTACACTTCACGTTATCTTATCAGACAGAAATCATTTAATAAAACAGGCCTTCCTAAAGCCTGAATGTAAATCAATCGACTGCAATTCAGCCTTAAAGTTACATTTGGAGCAGGATATGCTTACCCTTCCGGAGCACCAGGTAAAGCCGGGTAACATTCAGGTTTTTTTTGGGTACTTGTTGCTCTGTCTTTAGTTTTCTATGTAGTATTTTGTTTATTCCATTCTCTAGTTGTTCTTGGGAGGGATGAATGGAAGGAGACATCTCTTTTCACTCACGTTTTCTAAATTTGCGGTTGCCCCGGGTTCCACTGTCCCCTGATGTGTATTATTTAGCTGGGTCAATGGAAATCAACTGGTGTTGGGTCTCGTAACACAGCACAAGGCTCTGTTGCTATCGTCTGTGTTGCAGTGATCCCCCGCATTGAAGTTGGCTCAGTTAGTTAAGTAACACACCAAGGAGAGTTGTCCTTGAAACAATGCGAGTTGCTCGTCTTTCTACCTGCTCTATGTCGCGTATGGTGGTAATCTGATGAGGATCTCATACTGGGGAATATAAAAAAACGAAGATTTGGTATGATTGCCAATGAGACAACTCTCCACAAGAGACCAAAATGACACAGAAATTAACAACTATAGGTCACCGTACGGCCTTCAACAATGAGCAAAGCCCATACCGCATAGTCAGCTACAAAAGGCCCCAAAATGAAAACGTAAAACAATTCAAACGAGAAAACTAACGGTCTTATTTAATAGATACTAGAACACACCCGCGAAATCGCGGGCATTCAGAGCGTATTTGAAAGGATGTAAAGTGTTGTAGAAAGAATTTTGTAAAAGATTTAATGACTTGAGAATTTCAGAATAAGTATCAAAAGTACTAAAAGGTACTTGGGGACAGGAAAATGTTTTTTTAACCCTCCTCCTTTATTTCAAAAATTCCCATTTTTTGTTTTCTATTAATTTCATTATAAACATACATTTAAGTGTACATGTATTATGAACATTCCAGTCAGGAGCCTGTAATTCAGTGGTTAAGTGATATTTGTTTTTCGTTCATTTTTTTTTACATAAATAAAGCTGTTAGTTTTCTCATTTGAATTGTTTTACATTGTGATTTCGGGGCCTTTTATATCAGACTATGCAGTATCGGCTTTTGCTTATTGTTGAAGGCCGTAAGATGACCTTTAAATGTTAATTTCGGTGTCATTTTGGTCTCTTGTGGAGAGCTGTATCATTGACATTCATACCACATCTTCTTTTTTTGTAAAACATTTAGTGACTTGAGAATTTCAGAAAAGGTATCAAAAGTCATAGGTAATTTGGGACAGGATAATTGTTTTTCTAACCCGGCTCCTCCTTTTTCCACAAAAAAATCATTTTTTGTTTGTTTGTTCTATATTAATTTTAATGAGACATGAATAATTTTAATATAAATATAATAGTATATAATGAACTTTCATTAAGGGGGGTCGGGACTGGGCGGATTTAGGGGGCCCCCCCCCCCCCCATTTCTGGAAAATAATTGGTTGCTTATATAGGGAATCACTGAAGCATGACCGGAGCGGGCCCCTCTGAGGTAGTCAACTGCGTATAAAAATTTCTGGATCCGCCACTGCGGAGGGTCCCTGATCCCAATATCCCGGGCTTAAAAACATGAAATCCTGAGGTTCTGAATTTATTATACAAATTAGATATCTCGACATCCCGAAATTCGAAAAAAGAAATCCCGGATCCCGACATGGTCAATCCTGAAATTTCGATCTTAAAAACACCCGTTCCAGACGTCCCGAAAGTGAATTTTCTTTTAACAGTCAATATTCAGTTTAATAATTGATCCACAGCGGTCATTGATTGCTTATTCAGACCCTCTCTATTAAATAAACCCTGTGACTGCCGTGGATAGTAAACTTGAAAATTATATCAGACAGAAAAATACACTTTATTCGTAGTATATGTATTTGTTTCAAAGTAAAAAGAAAAACGCAAACCGGGGTTCTAATTTGACTTAAATTTCGTCTAATGACGGATATAAGACAGAAAATACACTGTATTCGTAGTATTAATGTATGTTCAACTTGAAGTATACAGAAAAATTCAAACCGGAAGTCTAATCTGACTTAAAAATTTGCCCAATGACGGAAACATATCCGGACGTCTTTTTTCTCGTTTTTCACCCAAAATAACTCAATTCGAATAATCATATGAATGGATGACAAATGCGATTATGCACTGTACCCATAGGACACAGAGGCATGATGATTAATTTATTGTGGAAAGAAGAGAAGCGACACCAAAAATGAGGTCTTCTCGTTTAATAGTATAGATAAGAAGATGTGGTGTGAGTGCCAATGAGACAACTCTCCATCCAAATAACAATTTAAAAAAGTAAACCATTATAGGTTAATTTACGGCCTTCAACCCGGAGCTTGGCTCACACCGAATAACATATTCCAGAGTCGTTCTTACTAGCGTTGAGTAGGCTGTGGCTTTTGTTGCTGGAGTACACCTACCAAGATTCAGTCTCCGTAAAAAGCCAAGTTTCTTTGAAACTTTCCCTATTGATATGGTTTGTCTAGATGAGGTCTTTGTTGATAGTGAGCCTAAGGTATTCCCCACTGTCTACTGTCTTCTGTCTCTAATGTGTGTCCATTGCGTGTGTAGGACGTCTGGTGTTGATGACGTCGTCCTGAGACACGGATGACTACACTTTTTTTTTCGGGGTGAAACACTTATATGAAAGTAAAAAGGAAGGATAAACAAAAAAATGTTAAGAGTTTTGTTTAAAGTATTTTTTGTTGTTGATGTTATCGTTTGTTATACGACCGTATTTTTTTTATTTCGTATAATGCTATGGTGTCGTTCGGAGACACATTTAGTTGCTGGACAATAACTTTAATTTAGTTGAATGGACCACTGTTGTAACAAGGGGTATACAAACATGACATTGGGACCATTTGGGGGTTCAATTTTTTTTAAGGGTTTCACATTTTTTTCCAAAAAATTTCAAGGCAAGTTCAAATTTTTAGAAAGTTTCAAGAAGAAATCTTCAATTGCACATTATTGCGCTTCAGATTTGAAAGATCTTTGACCACGTTTATTTTGTGTCCGAAACCTATTTTATATCAAAAATTTGTTCACAATACAAATTCAGTTAGTATCAAACTTGAATATTGTGTCCAATTTTGCCCCAACTGTCCAGGGTTCGACCTCTGCTGTCGTCAACAGGCTCTGTTCAATGAAATCATTTTATTTCAGGTTTTATTGATGTTTAAACAGTTTTTACTTTATTTTACAATTCTTCACAACAAAAAACTCTCTAATTTCTGTTCATGTTCTGGAAATCACGACAACTGTAAATAAGAAACTAGATATCATGGAGTATAACATATCCAACTCTAAACCTGCCAGATGGTCTGATTGATTTTTTACCTGCGAAAAATAGAAGGAAATCAAATGCTGAACTATTTTAAAGAAATATTTAAAATATGAAATTGAATATACATTAAGACTTAATTACATAGAAAATATATTATTATTGTCAAAACAATTTTATTTAAACAATTGTTTGTACTTTTTGTATGTTGAGTTCACTGAGTACAGCTGGTCCTAATCATCGAAGATCAACGAAGCAAGTGTACATAAAACCCGACCATTTTCAAGATGGAAAATAGATCGGATACTCACAGGCACTTGTCTCAGAAAAAAATCCTATATACCTTAATAGTCCTTAATATAGGATTTGTTTTTGCTGAGACAAGTGCCTGTGCGGATACTGCATATATCACTTGTTTTTTTCCCTATATTTAACCTTCGATGTCATTTTTTTTTTATCCAATAACACTTTAAAATTTACAATGAATATGTATTCTTTTAAACGTATAATTTTAATGTAAAGGTAAATTTTCCAATTTTGCGATATATCTGGCACATGTACGGGTCTGTAGTGATGGAAATAGCGAGTGCATTAAAAAAATCCGAATGGATGATCGACCAAAACGATTTTTTTTTAACTTCTGTTAATTATAATTTTGGAACCATTCAAACGAGATAAATCAAAACATATTATTCATATAGTAGAAAATGGTGTAAAAGAAAGGTTTTAGTGTGAAAAGTTTGTTATAAATGTTTCAATATGAGACTAGCTGCTTTGCTTGTTCAGGCACTGGTAAAAGTTAGAAGTGTTCCGATAAATTTGGCGCAAAATTTAAAAAGAACATTGATGATGCCGTCGACAGCTGAAGTTAGAGGAGCTCTTATTGTATTTGAAGGATGTGATCATAGTGGCAAAACAACTCAATGTAAAAAACTTGTTGCAGCTTTGAATGAAAAGGGAATTAAAACGGAAGCCATGCGTTTTCCAGGTAGTTTGAGGCAAACATCAAAACATCAGTTTGCCGCTTTATTTTAAAGAAATTTGATTTATAAATGTGAAATACTTGCACTGCAGCACGCCCCTATGAGGGTCCTCAACATTTGACACAAAGTTTGATCTTGTTCTGCTTACATAGTTCTGTTTAATGTCCTGACCAATATAATAAAATTGAGAATGGAAATGGGGAATGTGTCAAAGAGACAACAATTAATTATAGTCTATAACACTATGTTATATGGAGATATAATAGTGATCCGGCTATGAACGATTGGACTGTGTAATATATATAGTAAACTACGTTTACATGGTGATGGATTAGTCCGCATGCTGTATATATGTTACTGTGATATAAATCATTATAATAACTACCTACGTATATTGATTTTATGAGTGCCCGGTGTGTAAGGGTTAGGGTGCAAATAAGGGTGCAAATTGGAATTACGCTATAGAAGCGAAGCTCCTGCTAGAGGAGGAAGATAAAGACTAGCTAAGCAAAGCAAAGCAACAACCCGACCAAAATAAAAAAAACACAACAGCAGAAGGTCACCAACAGGTCTTCAATGTAGCGAGAAATTCCCGCACCCGGAGGCGTCCTTCAGCTGGCCCCTAAACAAATATATACTAGTTCAGTGATAATGAACGCCATACTACATGTACTAATTTCCAAATTGTACACAAGAAACTAAAATTTAAAAAATACAAGACTAACAAAGGCCAGAGGCTCCTGACTTGGGACAGGCGCAAAAATGCGGCGGGGTTAAACTATTTTTTTCTTATTTTATTGACACTGACTAGTGATAGTGATTAAAATAGTCATTCTGTATTCTTCAACAATGGGCAAAACGGATACTGCACAGTGAGCTATACACCTTATCACTATTTGGAAATCAGTCTAAGTTGACCTGAGAATTATCTGCCCACTTGAACTATTGATGTCATACAACAAGTTAAAGTCTTCATGTAGGTATTTTGTATAGACGTATTTAAACTTGTATGCAAATTTGTCCGCCATTACGTAAAATCCCACAGGTTCCCGTAAACTTTGACATCAGAATATAAAATATTTGACGTCATATTTTAAAAGTGATTGTTGTTTGACGTCAAAAGGTGTTTTGGGGTAGATCTAAGGTCATTCGGAGGCAAGATTCAGCTAAATACCAAAAGTGTAAATACGTTTATTTATATGACGCCCAAATTTTATGGGAACCTTTGTTATGTCCAGGAATGGCGAACAAATAGCAATAAGGTGTATTCTAAAAGGCCTGGAAATAACAAATTGGAAACAGTTCAAGGAAAGAATCTAACGGCCAATTTTATATACAAAAGTTAAACTAAAATATATTAATCAGTACACATCCAACATGCATCCAATGGATTTAGTGTAAAGATGTGATTAACATTTAATAAGTTAAAACATCAACTCTCTGCAATGACAAAATATAGGTATCAACACCTTGTTGGACATAAAATGATCATATACATGTATGTGTATAACCATGATAACATAAACAATAATATTTAGGTTTCATTTAATGATACATTTGTACATGTAACATGTATACAATGTAACAATACCAATATGTATACTGTCATAAAAAAAATGTTGAATTGACCACTGTTAAGAATATCTAAAAAAAAATACATTGATATACTGATTTATAGCTGAATTTAGGAGCTCGTTCATGTCAGTATAAAACAACATTTGATTACCATACCAATTTGGATTGATGATCTCCTGTTTGTAATAAGTTTTCTACTGAGAGTGAGGTGCAATCAAACTTCCAAACCAAATCTTTTAATCAAGAATTTAGTGAAGGATTTTTAAACTGTAAATTCAGAAATTATTGCAATGTTTTTAACATTCAAACACATCCATGGTAAAATATGAATACATTGTATATTGCCAGGGCTGTTCGGATCATACTCCCACGTCATATGCTTTTTCATGAATGAGGTGCTAGATGTCATAGAATGGAGACATAAATGTATGAATATAGGCATTTTACAGGAAAATACACGCTTGTGAAACCGAAAATCATCACAACTAGAAAACATAACCAAGCGATTGCCAAAATATGGTATAAATGTGATATAAGCAATTTTTTTTTATACATATAAGACAAAAAGTAAATTATCATTTAATTTCCTCCAAAAACGATCTAAATACATTATGGTAAATAGTTTTAGCATGTCACTAATTCAGTTTGCTCCGTCCTTTTACTCCTAGTTGATAGTGCATTTATTTATGGTAACAGCAAATATTTTCCTCCACCTAGAGTGCTTTGATCCAAAATAATTGCTGTATTTGTTCTATTAGAATCAAAATAATTGATATATATTCATGATGTTACAGCAGTGTAGAAAATCTCAGATGTAACAAATTGTGATAAAAACACTAAGATGTGTCCATGCTGGTAAGAGATGATATATCTATATGTACATGTACATGTTGTCATAAATATATGTACATGCATATGTGACACTTTAATACAATATTTTATAACTTACAAATAGGCTGCTGTAACTACATTGTATAAAATTTCAGATTGCCTTGATGAAATATTTGAATTGTTTTCTTTGTAGACAGAACAACAACAATTGGTAAAATGATTGATGGTTACCTTAGTAACAAATGTGAAATAGAAGATCATTCAGTTCATCTTCTATTTTCAGCCAACAGATGGGAAATGGTGTAAGTTTGACATTCATTGACATTTGCATGTTACATTTTTTTAAATTTTAGTATAGGTTTGCTAATTACAAAGGTTAAGTAAAAACTTAATATACATGTACAGAATAGAATAGAAAAATGTTTTATTGCTAATCACAGCACCCAAAGCTAAGCTGAATAATTAGGGCCCCGACTTTAGTCGGGTCGCCCTATAGTGATCAGTCTGTCCGTCTGTCAGTCCGTCTGTCCGTCCGTAACACTTTAACTTTGTGTCCACTCCATATCTAGAAAACCATTATGATTTCATACTTTATACTTTACATGTTTATTAACCACCACCAAAGGGCGTGTCATGATGTATGTACAACTTTCTAGGTCAAAGGTCAAGGTAAAAAAAACTTTGGTTTCAGTTGACAACCCTGTGTCCTGTGGTGATGATCGTGTCCGCTCTATATCTTGAGAACCCTTATGATTTCAAAGTTTATACTTGACATCCATTTAAACCAACACCAGAGGGTGTGTCATGATGTCTGTACAACTTCCTAGGTCAAGGTCAAGGTCAAAAACTTTGGTTTCAGTTGACAACCCTGTGTCCTGTGATGAAGATCGTGTCTGCTACATATCTAGATAACCGTTATGATTTTATACTTAATACTTAACATGTTTATTAACCAACACCAGAGGGTGTGTCATGATGTTTGTACAACTGTCTAGGTCAAAGGTCAAGGTCAAAAACTTTGGTTTCAGTTGACAACCCTGTGTCCTGTGGTGAAGATCATGTCCGCTCCATATCTGGATAACCTTTATGATTTCAAAGTTTATACTTGACATCCATTTTAACCACCATCAGAGGGCATGTCATGATGTATGTACAACTTCCTAGGTCAAAGGTCAAGGTAAAAAAACTTTGGTTTTAGTTGACAACCCTGTGTCCTGAGTTGAAGATTGTGTCCGCTCTATATCTTGGGAACCGTTATGATTTCAAATATTATACTTGACATCCATTTTAACCAACACCAGAGGGTGTGTCATGATGTATGTACAACTTCCTAGGTCAAAGGTCTGTCTATCTGTTGGTCTGTCCATCGCTTACAATTTTGATTCACACTATATTTATTTACCCACCTTTATTGACAGCGGGGCCCACAGAGATGGCTTCCATCTCAATGATATCTAGTTACATTAAATTTATTTACAATGATAACATTACAATGATTGTTTTAAACAAATACTGATAAAAAAAAAACCCACCAGGAAAACAGTACAAACACATTTTTTTGTAAATCCCCTAAAAATCGATTAAGACCAGCAATATGAAGCCACTGGTATAGTAACAATATAAAATGTATACTTCTTATTAGAAATAAATGAAATATATACATTTGGATTTCTGTTTACAAATTTTTTAGTTATAAAATGTTATAGATATGTTTGTTTATATATGATTTTTACAAACACTATAGGCTGTACAGCATTTTTATTTGGTCAATTACCGGTACTATTGGCTCCTGGCAGCATATTTCTGTTCATTAAATGTTGCATTATACATGTCCAGCTCCATAGCATCCAACATGTACATACTGATACATACATGTACATTGTTGTATGTACTTTTGATCAACAGTGTTTTATGATAAATAATGTGTGAATGTACACAAGTTCATGAAGTTGGTAAATAATCATCCATTTGAGCACATGGAAAGTTAAGGTGGTCAGAACCATAGGTTAATGTTCTTTGCAATATTTTTGGATTTGCAATACTCTAAAGTGCCAAAATGTACATGTAATAGCTTTTTACATATAATCATTTTAAGACCATATATTTTGTGAATGTTTAGATACCTTTTGTGTCTGAATTAAAAAAAAAAATTTAACCTTGTTATATTTTCAAACTGAAATTGCATGAGAAAATTAATATTGTATCTCTTACTACGATAGATATTATTAAACATCCCTGAATATAGGTCAAAGCTACAATTTGTTGTATCTATTAGTTCACTTGTATTTCAGGCCTAAAATGAAATCCATGTTAGAAGCGGGGACTACTTTGATAGTGGACAGATATGCTTTTTCTGGTGTGGCATTTACAGCAGCTAAAGAGGTACTGTTACCTTGTAATGTAAATTTAATTTAATCATGCTCTATTTCGATTATCTCAAAATTTGTTATATATAGACACATACATGAGCATGTAGATCTATAGATATAAGATGTGGTATGAATAGAATAGAAAGGAATATTTTTATTCACGGGCCCCAGGAGGGCATACAAACAATATCATAAATAATAACATGTGCATTACATTTGTACATAGACAATAGATATATACATGTATGTAACATGTGTAATAAAAAAAATATATACTACAGGAAATACACTTGACAATATAATAGCAATATATTATAATTTAATTAACACTGTTGACATTGGCATTGGTATGAGTGCCAATAAGACAACTCTCCATCCAAGTCACAATTGGTAAAAAGTAAACTATTATTATAGGTCAAAGATCATCCTTCAACATATTCCTCATGTCATTAATGCTTTTGATGAACAGTTTCCACTTAAATATTGTTACCTGTAATTGGTTTTCTGTAAAGTACTGTATAAAAAATAAGTTTTGTGATTCTGAATAAATAAAAATTTACAGTTTCAAAATGTTCTATGTGTTAACATTTTATAATATTTTAGAGACATTTTATATGACGTTTGTTAAATAAAATATGTTATTTATAATAGGGGTTTGATATGAATTGGTGTAAACAGCCAGATGTTGGTTTACCAAAACCAGACAGAGTTATCTACCTTACATTAAGTACAGACGAGGCTGCAGCTAGAGGAACATTTGGAAAAGAGAGATATGAAAAAACAGAATTTCAACAAAAAGTCTCAACAAATTTTGAAAAGTTGAAAGATTCAACATGGCAGGTAATGTATTTTCATGTGCTGGTAACCATGGTAACCAGCTATTAAAAGTTGTGATTCCATATTTTTCTTCATTTATAAAATACCAATGCTGCTGACAGAGAACATCAGCAGTGATAGTTTATCTTATAAGATAAGTAATAGAATTTCAGTTAATAGACTTACATCAGGATCATACTGTTATATTATTTATACATATACATACAATGTCATGATAGTGATTTCAACTCTGAAGATCAGCTACACACAAACTTGAATTTAATTCATCTCTAGAGGGACAAGTTTTGAATCAATTTATTACATCTTTTGTTGCGCACACATCTACCAAGCAAAGAAAAACTGCTCCTAAAAATGAAAGTTTCTCACACTGAAGTAGTGTAACCTCTGCTCATTTGCACAAATAGTTATTGATGCAGCAAGAGGATTAAGTACCCCTGATTTCAATCTGCTGCAGGCATGTGGATTTATAACTTTTACATATGTATACATTTGAAAATACCAAAGCAGTTAAGAATTATTTTAAGTGTGCCTCTGTCTACGGTAACCAGGTTGTGTTTTAACAATGCATATTTATAACCATTCAATCATGTATTAAGAAGATAAGTATTAATAAAAATATTATATTATCTATTGTAGGAAGTTGAAGCTGACAAGTCTATAGAAGATCTACACAGAGAAATTCTAGTGATTACCCAAAACATTATTGAAGAATCTGGTCATAAACCTTTACAACAATTATGGTCAGATAAATAGAGTTCAGGTTGCAAAACAAAATCAAATTTAAAGAGGGGATGACTAGTTTTGAAGAATTTGGGATAAAGGGGTAAAAAAAAGTAGGGATGATGATTATTTGCGGTAAAATTGAGTTGAGATCTGGGAAAAAGAGGGGGAGTGGGTAAAAATAACAACAAAGCTCAAATGATTAAACTTGTTCACAAGTTTGTCAAGATTGAAACATGCAGAATGTGCAGTATTAATTATTTTGACAGATTCTATTTGAGTAACTCAATTTGAGGCTTATTAGGAATATTGACCTATCATAATTAGATAAATTGTGTATATTATCCAGGTTATATGAAGGATATCCATTTTATGTAATAAAGTCCTACCATTTAGAGCCTTTTAAATTCTAGAATGTTTGTATAAACATTAAAAATATTCCCCTCACATAGTGTACTTATTTTGATGTTTTTTGTAAATTGTAAATGTCTTAGTATAGCATGACTCATTTATTTCACAATGTTATTTATATAATTTGATCATTAAATATGATCATAAATTATTAAGTCTGATACAATTAGTTTTCTGTGATATTGTTTATGGTATTATGTTGATTACATCATTATACTTTAGAATAAATATTTTGTAGAATTGTATTTGTTAGAAATACTTACTTGGCATAGTTTAGGTTCAGGTTTTCCTCTCTTCGTTTGTTTTTCCTTTCATCCATCAGTTTGTCTGTCTGTCCTGCTTCAGGTTTTAATTTTTGGTCGAGGTAGTTTTTGATAAATTTGAAGTCCAAGCAAATGGAAACTTGGTACACCTGTTCCTTATGATATGAGCTTTCTAATTTTAATGACGAATTAGAGATTTTCCCTCTTTTTTTCACAGTTCACTGAAAATAGAAAGTGATAGTGTGGATGGGGCATCTATGTACTGGGGACACATTCTTGTTGTTCATATATTTCCCCACTCTACATGTGTTGCAACAGACTTATTACTTACAAAAAATTAAAAATGATATTTGATGAGAGTATATGAATGTCTGATGATACCTTAGTCTGGGAAAAAATCATTTATTTATTAGTTGTAATTTTGGCTTTGAACTAGCTTTTATCAACTGCTTGTACTCTTATATGTGTGCTTTGGGTTTATTGTTTTATATTAGTTGGTGTGTTTGTACTTCTTATACATTTCATTGAGGTCCAGACATTGGCAACTAATTTTTGTCTCGCCTGTAAAGAAAGTTGCAGTATGTAAGACCTAGTGATAACTATCAGGTGATGGTGAAATCTTTTTGTATAAAGCTTTATATTTTAGAAGGTAGAAGACCAGAATACTTCATATCTGTATGCAGATACCTTATGTTACAAAATTTCTTCTGTTACACGTCTTTGACCTCATTTTCATAGTTAAGTGGAAAAAATGAGTTTGTAATGTACATTTCTAACTTATTATGAGTAATATGATAACTATTTTGTAAACGTGTTCCTTGCAACCTATACATCTTTGTCGGACAGGATTCACCTGAACTTGACCTCATTTTATGGATCAGTGATCAAGGTTAAAAGTCAAGTGATTAGGTCAGTTTCTTAAATCCTATATTCGGTAGGATAACTATGTTGTGTATGGAATGACTGCAATGGGTACATGTCAGTCTGGCAGGTTGTATCTGACCTTGACCTAATTTTCATGGTTCATTGGTCATGTGAAGTTTTTGTTTTAAGTACTTAAAGTAGCTGGTCAGCTATATTTAGTGTATGGAATTTAATGTAAGCTTCATCATTCTAGCCAGTATCATTTGACATTGACCTCATTTTTATGGTTCATTGGTTAATAATACATTTTTCTAAATTTGCCAGTCTTATCAGATACTATACTAGTATTTAAAGCAACAAGTCAACTATATTTGGTGACAATTGCAGGATTGTAAGGTGTTCATGTCGGTCTTGCTTGGTTCATCTGACCATGACCTCATTATCATATAACATTGATAATCTTAAGGATCATGTGATGTTTGTGGTAAAGACTTACAACATAAATCAAATAAGGAAAACCGGTTTGACATTTCAGAGAATGTTCTTGTTTAAGAATGGATAAAATGCCAAATAATTTCTGATATTACAGTACAAATAAGTTTGAGGACAACACTTAAATTAAAATTAATTATGTTTTTATGCCCCACCTACGATAGTAGAGGGACATTATGTTTTCTGGTCTGTGCCTCCGTTTGTCAGTCGGTCCGTTTGCTTCAGGTTAAAGTTTTTGGTCAATGTAGTTTTTGAAGAAATTGAAGTCCAATGAACTTGAAACTTAGTACACATGTTCCCCATGATATGATCTTTCTAATTTTAATGCCAAATTTTAGTTTTGACCCCAATTTCATGGTCTACTGAACATAGAAAATGATACTGCTAAGTTCAGGTTAAAGTTTTTGGTCAAGGTAGTTTTTGATGAAGTTAAAGTTACATCAACTTGAAACTTAGTACACATGTTCCCTATGATATGATTTTTCTAATTTTAATTCCAAATTAAAGTTTTGACCCCAATTTTCACGGTCCACTGAACATAGAAAATGATAGTGCGAGTGGGGCATCCGTGTACTATGGACACATTCTTGTTTTTGGTAGTGAAAATAGACTATTGTCTTTATATGAAGACTTTTGACTTGCGATTATAAATGTTTTGTCTGACAGGTTTCCTATCATGTAAGTAAGTAGTAAGTATTATGTATAAAAGAGGGACAAAAGATACCAGACAGTCAAACTGATAGAAGACAAAACAAAACAGACAAATAATAGTACAGAAGACAAAACAAAACAGACACATATTAGTACAGAAGACAAAACAAAACAAGACACATAATAGTACAGAAGACAAAACAAAACAGACAAATAATAGGAAACTAGACTAAGTAACACAAACCCAACCAAAAAATGGTGGGTGATCTCTGGTGCTCTGGAAGGGTAAGCAGATCCTGCTCCACATGGTTTCATAAGTTTCATAACATTTGGCGGCGGCCTCAATTACCAAGTGGTCTTTGTAGTTCTACTACTGTAATTACTAGCCAGTCAACACTGAGGTGAATTCAAACCCCACTAATGTGGGTGCACTCTTGACTCCATTCTGTATTGACCAGGATTGTCAGTTTTCCAATCAAAAGTCGGTTGTTTTCTCTGGCTTCCTCCACCGATAAAGACTGGCAGCCACGAAAAAGCTCAAAAGTAGCATTAAAACACCAACACTCAATCAATCAATCAATCATAACATTCAGTTGAAGCAACTTTAAGTTAGAGAGAACAGAAATTAGAGGCACAACTCTAGAACGCTTAAGTGACAACAACAATATTTTTGAACTGTATTGTGGTAATACCAATTGTGTAGAAGTTTCTTAACATTTGTTCAAGGCAAGTTAAAGTAAGAGAATGGAGACAAAAATTCTGAAATTTTTCCATTTGAAAAAGGACAACTCTAGAGCTTATAAAGTGACGCCACCAAAATTCAAACTTGATCTGTGTTTTGTGGTAATAAGCATTGCGTTATATAAGTTTCAAAACAATTGGTTGAGACATCTTAAGTTAGAGAACAGAACCCAACTTTGGGACATACTAACAAGGATAAAACTTAATGGCTCCTAAGTTTATAATGTTCAAATGAGCAAGCAATACAATGTCTATTGTGAAATTAGAATTGAGATAACAGACATTACAATTTCACCTAAAGTCTCCATGCACCAGTTCCAAGTCAGATGCCTGGTTAGTAGTTATATGTCATATGTAGACTGGGTTATTTAGAGCTTGACATAATGAAAAGACACCTGTTCTTTGTTCAGGATGTACTTTGGTGATCTAAGGTAAAACTAAATAAATCAAGAATTCAAAATTGATACTGTAAGCTGGAAGAGTATTAATTAAAGATCAAAATAAGCTTTAAATATTGATAGGTCACGGAGCTCCTTTTCGAGGTATTTGATTTAAAAAATATGGCAAGAAAAGGCAGACTCTTGAGTTTTACCTTATATTTGCATTGGTATTATTTGGGTCTCAAATCAAAAGAAAAAAAATCAAGAATCTGCTTAAAATTTGTCAAATGACCTTTTATGAGCTATAATAGCTGCTATATAGTCCTATGTTGAAAGAGAAAAAGGTGTTGTTATGGGGCAAAATATTTTACCTTGTTAGGAGTCAAACATTTTACACTTATTCCATTTCAAAACCTCACCTAAGTACATCCTTAAATGTAAAGTCTATCTCTAGTTGTATTTTGGTTTTATTTGTCATTACGTCTTATTATCCATACCTAGGCTATATATAAGAATAAGTATATCTGGAATAAACTTTATTAATAAAATATAATATTTATCAATATAAAACATCTTATGAAAATAATGAACTATGGGGAAAATAAAACGTGGAAACATATGAAACTAACAACATTCTCTTAAAACTTATCAAATAAAACAGTAAACATGTAATGATGATTTCATACTGCTGCCTTACCAATTCTGCTGCATATAATGATAAAATATGAAACAGTTGTAAATTCTGAATGATGTTCAATTAGTAAGATGTGACCAAAACCTAATTTCACTGCATCTTCTTAAAATCAAACACAAAAATGTATCAAAAGAATAAACAGTGATGATGAATGTACAAAAATACACTAAAAACATATATGGAATTTATTATTTCAATATGGTTACACAAATCATATAAACACACAAAAAATACATTTTTAACGTAGAGCAGTTTTAATAATAAACCATTTAAGCTTAAATACTTGTCAAGATCTAAATAGTATACTAAAAATTTACAAAAAAAACTTTACCTTAGATGACAACAGTAAAATTGATTGAGGGAAGCAGATAACATGTGTGTCATCCTAAGGGTACATACATATGTTTTTATAAGGCAATTTGGTCTGCTTAATTATGGGGTATCTAGGGCCCTCCATACCTTTCTACTGTACACACTACAAATACATATAGCACTAAGACATATACAAACATATTTTCAAGAACAATTCTTCAACTTCTTTTAACTATAAAAAAATATTCTTGCTATTTAATTTGAATGTATTAAAGCAATCCATATAAACATAATTACTGCAACTGCAATTATGTATTTAATAAAACACAATCAACTGTCTGAAGCATTCATAGTTACTATCATATAAGCAAAGATAAATCAGGCTCCAATACAATTATGCTGCTTCTATTTCATTGACTTTTTCTGTCAGGTCTGATTTACATTCCACAGACTCCTCAGCAATTTTATTTTCAGATTCTTCCTCCTTTTGAAGCTCTGTAGAATCATTTGTTCCAATAGTTCCCTCCTTAGTTTTTCCTGTTTTCTTCATGTCTCCATCCTCCATTTTAGTATCAAGTACCTTTTCATTAGATTCTGTTTCCATTAATTCAACTTTTCCCTTCAATTCCTTATTTCCTTTCATTGTAGTTTTCTTCTTTGGTTCATCTTTTAAATTTTGTTTAGCATCAGACACATACACATTTGAATCGGTTGCATTTTGATCACATTTTCCATTTGTATCTTGATCAGTTGTTTTCAGCTCATTCAAATCCTCTGATGCCTGTTTGGCCTTTTCCTCTTTTTCAGGGGCTTCTTGTCTTTCGCTCTTTATCTTTTTCTGAATTTCATCTTTCCCATCTTATGTTTTAATTTCATCACTCTGTGAAGAAGATTGTAAACTACTGATCTGACTTGCGGTTTCATCAGAATCAAAACCAGAGTCGCTCTTTATTTCCTCTGTTAAACTTTGTCCATCACCCTGCAACAATAGAAGGTACAATTATCATGCTATATAAATTACATTTAGTGGGGAACTATTAGCTATTGATTTCTGTTTATTTTTGTAAGTTTTAAGCTGACATGTATGTGTTTTCAATTTAAACCTAATATTTTAAAATCATTTAACCAATTTTGAAGATTGAGACGTGTAGATACCCTTTGAACAAGTTTAGTATTTAGTATTTTTCCATTTCTAAGCTTCATAATTGTTTTCTTCTTTGGTTCATCTTTTAAATTTTGTTTAGCATCAGACACATCCACACTTGAATCAGTTGAATTTTGATCACATTTTACATTTGTATCTTTGTCAGTTGTTTAATTTCAGCTCATTCAAATCTCCTGATATATTTTCAGCCTCTTCATTTTCTTCAAGGGCTTCTGGTCGTTTGTTCTTAATATTTTTCTGAATTCCATCTTTTCCATCATGTGTTGTAGTTTCATCACTCTGAGAAGAAGATTGTGAACTACTGATCTGACTTGTGGTTTCATCAGAATCAAAACCGCTCTTTATTTCCTCTGTTAAACTTTGTCCATCACCCTGCAATGATAGAAGTTACATTTATCATGCTATCAAAATTACTATTGGTAAGGAACTATCCAATATTGATTTCTTTTCATTTTTGTAGGTTTAAAGCTATTTCTGTGTTTTCAATTTAAACCTAATATTTAAAAATTTAACACATATGGATTTCTTTATTTCCTTTGATAATATTCAGTCCTGTGACAAAATTATGATCTTAATTAATTTATTGCATATTTCTTAATTTGAGATAAAAAATAAGAAGATGTGGTATGATGGCCAATTAAAACTCTCCACCAGAGGCCAAATGACATAGATTTATGCAGAGTATATGTCACTGTTAGGCCTTAAAGAATGAACATTTGACAGTGAGTATGATTTTGAACACTATATATAGGTAAGTAAAATGAGCAGAAATATTTCTACATTTATAGTTTTTTTCACCTCATAAGTCCATGGTGGTGGTGGTTGATCAGTGCATCTTCTTAAAGCAAACTTCCACACCAAAAGCCCAGACTGACCAGTTGTTGACCAATATTTCTCTACAGTGTATAAACCTTAAACATAAATAATGTACAAATATTTTTATGTATATCTATTAAGTTTAGGTGAAAACAAAATTTAAGTGTTTCATTCTTTGAACATAACAAAGAAATGAATATTTCAACTTTGTCATCATGTAGCTGTAAACAATACATTCTCAAGCCTTTGTTTGTCTTGTATGATTTTAATTTTAGTTAATTTATGTTTGGAAGTTTAGTATGACGTCCATTATCACTGAACTACACATTTTTGTTTAGGGGCCAGCTATAATACACATCTCAATTTTTGTTAAAATCAAACTAAGTTTAATTTTGGACCCTTTGGACTTTAATGTAGACCAATTTGAAAACAGGACCAACAAGAATCTACATACACAGTTAGATTTGGCATATCAAAGAACCCCATTTATTCAATTTTTGATAAAATCAAACAAAGTTTGATTTTGGACCCTTATTTGGACCAACTTGAAAACTGTGCGAATAATCAAAAATCTAAGTTCATTTTTAGATTCAGAATATCTAAGAACCCCAAGGATTCAATTTTTGTCAAAATCAAACTAAGTTTAATTTTGGACCCTTTGGACCTTAATGTAGACCAATTTGAAAACAACACCAAAAATTAAGAATCCACATACACAGTTAGATTCGGCATATCAAAGAATCCCAATTATTCAATTTTGGATGAAATCAAACAAAGTTTAATTTTGGACCCTGTGTGCCCCTTATTCCTAAACTGTTAGGACCAAAACTCCCAAAATCAATACCAACCTTCCTTTTATGGTCATAAACCTTGTGTTGAAATTTCATAGATTTCTATTTACTTATACTAAAGTTATGGTACGAAAACCAAAAAAAAATGCTTATTTGGACCCCTTTTTGGACCCTAATTCCTAAACTGTAAGGACCAAAACGCCCAAAATCAATACCAATCTTCCTTTCGTGGTCATAAACCTTCTGATTAAATTTCATAGATTTCCATTCACTAATACTAAAGTTATGGTGCAAAAAAGTTGATTCAACTACTATTCTATACAAAGAAAGATAACTCCAATTGATTTCTATTTACTCAAAAACAAAGAAAAATGCTTGTTTGGACCCCTTTTTGGCCCCCTTATTTCTAAACTGTTAGAACCAAAACTCTCAAAATCAATCCCAACCTTCCTTTTGTGGTTATAAACCTTGTGTCAAAATTTCATAGATTTCTATTTACTTAAACTAAAGTTACTGGGTAAAAAAAAAGAATATGCTTATTTGGGCCCTTTTTGGCCCCTAATTCCTAAAATGTTGGGATAAAAACTCCCAAAATCAATCCCAACCTTCCTTTTGTGGTCATAAACCTTGTGTTAAAATTTCATAGATTTCTATTCCCTTTAACTAAAGTTAGAGTGCGAAAACTAAAAGTATTTGGACGACAACGACTCCAACGTGATAGCAATATACGACGAAAATTTTTCAAATTTTGCAGTCGTATAAAAACTGAATGCTTTGATTTTTTTTTATACTTTTCATCCTTTATGAATTTTTTCAATGGGAGATAACTCAAAAACTTTATGTAGAAATAAAAGTATTCCATAAACCAGTATACATATATTTATATATAAACATTTTATACATATCTGAACAAAAGTGTGCAATCACTCACTTAGACTTTTGTTCAAAATAAAAGTTATGAATGAAACCATTTTTTCTTCAAGTTGTGTATTACATTATAAATATTTAATTTTTCTTAATTTAACAAGCACTTGTCTATAAGAAATACTATATTATTAACAGGGTATATGTATACTAGGTAAGGGATAATTGTGTGTATACATTTTTTCCAATTGGCAAAATTTTATGTATATTTAGATCAATTAAATATGTTTAGATCCCCAGTAATAACATGGCCAGAGGGGCTGTAATTGTAAGGCGAGTGGGAACAGTCACATGTCTGAGGTTTTTTAAGGTTTTGTTTTAAATCAAGGTCCTGTAATGCTTGTTTATAGTTAAATATTTTGGATGCAATGGTTTTGGTGTAACTGTAGGATACAATAGGAACAAACTGATTTTGAAAATAAATAGGAATTTTAGATGTTACCTCCTTGTGATGTAGAACATTGCTGATGTTGATTGCATCAATTCCTCTATTGGTAAAGTAAACAGAAAGGAATTTCCTCTTTTCCTCATGTAAAGGTTCCTAATTACTGGTTTAAAGAGACCGAAAAGAGCTACATCACAAATTATACTGACAAGTCTTTATTGGAGAAAATGTATTGGTGCCTCCTTTGTCAAGTGCATAATCTTTCAAACATTTTAGAAAATTAACTGGCAGTGAAAAAAGAATAGTTCTAATATTATGTAACACTAACGGATGATGTAGATGAGAAAGAAGGTCATTAAAGCTTCTACAGGCCGATCTCAATTTGGAAGACTTTTTTCTACATAAGGCCAATGGTAACGTTTTTGTCCATGACTACGTTGGTTTTGTAAGGTAGTATTAAATAAACTCATTACATTAACATCACTGCAGGCTGGACTTGAAAAATTTCCTAAATGTCCTACTCCTTTGACATTATCATTGCAACCATATGGCATTGCAGTACCTAGTTCCCTTATCCAGAAATTTTCTCTATCTTTTTCATGTAAGTAAAACAATCTCCCATGTCAATATTGTATTCATATCGACCAGAGAGAGCAATAGAAAATGATCCATCTTGTCCAGCATGGAATCCTGCTACTGTAGGCCTAGAAATAAAAAAATATTATCTAAGTTAACTATCAGGAGGAATAACAAGGAATGGTACTACCAAAACTTACAAAACCTTCTACACGATTTGGTCTCTGGTGGAGAGTTGTTTCATTGGTGACCCTACCACATCTTTTTATTTTCATACAACAAATTGAGCATTCTGATATCATTGTATGCCTTACCTGTTCTGCATTTAATCAGAATTCAAGATTGGAATTGATAATTCTTTAACAAAATTATATATTTCATAATATTCTCTTTGAAATTGGGGGTTGATGGACTCCATAAAGTTTAATTAATATTTAAGCCAAAATAAGAATTAAACAGGTTTGCTTGCCATAGCATGACTGACCTGATTTCAGATGATTTGGAAATCTCTTTAATCTCCATTCACCTAAATCTTACTTTCAATATGATTGGAACAAATGGAAATAAATTCACCATTCTTAAAGGATTTCTATAATATTCTGACTGTCTGGATAATAAATGATGGAAGTTAGTATGGTGATACAGTTATCATACAAGTAAACCAAACACATATTTAGCTAGGAACCATAAATCAAGCAATACTTTGAGCATCAAAATCTCAGTGTGGTCCTTGTATTTGATTTTGTAAGAAGTTTAACTTTAGCTCTAAACTACAACATTTCTACTTCTAACATTCTAAAAAATAAACATAAAATTTTCAAATGATTTTTTGCTTCAGCATTATTAATGAGAACATCCAATACCTGTGTATGCCATCACGACAGCATTCCATTTTTGGGGCCCATACAGTTCCTACTTCCACACCTAAAATGCAAAGAAAACAACATGGCAATTCAAATTTGTAGATGATAAAATATACCGTCTGAACAAAAACAATGGCCACTTGTCCAAATATGAGAAATTATGTTTTCAATTATCATTGTAATATGAGTGTACTTTTTGCTATGAGTTACCATACTTATCAATTAACCACTACTATGACAGATAGACTATTACAGTATAGAAACATGACTTCCAGTCGACTTATACATGTAAATGTCTACTGTTTTTGCATAGTTTGTTATCTGTCTCTAGACTTTCATTTAGGATAATTTCTCTTGTGTAGTTTTATTTAAATACATGAATAAGTTTTTTGGCAAAAAAATCCCCAAAAACATTGAAGGAGGAGAGAACATTTAAACTGTATTACAAAACCAGATGATGCCACAAATAAAGATGCTTTGACTTTTTTAACTTTAGTTGCAGATTAAAAACTGACAGAAATGTTTCAATAATTAGACTAACAAATGAACAAGATGCAGGAATTTCTCGCTACATTGAAGACCTGTTGGTGACCTGCTGTTGTTTTTTTTTTCTATAGTCGGGTTGTTGTCTCTTTGACACATTCCCTATTTCTATTCTCAATTAGAAAAACAAGTATGCCTGAAATTTGGATAAACTGTATAACATATTACCTGGAACTGCTCCATAAAAATTTGGTCTATTTGGTGCAACTATGGCCAGTGCATCATTCTCATCAATCCATTGGTCAACTTTTCCCTTTAATTCTGTTTCTGATGGCACTTTCTGTAATGCAAGCCAAAATATAAATAATCTTCTCGGTTTGTTAATTCAGACTTTTTATAGGCATCTCAATATCAATTTTTTTTACTTATAAAACTAACAAAAGTTATAATTTTTATTTAAAATAGATACAAGATCCGTGCACAAAGCACAGTTTATGAAAATTTTGTTAGTTAGCTATAACCATCATTTTGAAACTCTCGACACACTTTGCTTTTTACTCTTTCTAATAAGAAGTGATAAACTAGAGGCTCCAAAGAGCCTGTGTCGCTCACCTTGGTCTATGTGAATATTAAACAAAGGAAGCAGATGGATTCATGACAAAACTGTGTTTTGGTGATGGTGATGTGTTTGTAAATCTTACTTTACTAAACAGTCTTGCTGCTTACATTTATCTCTATCTATAATGAAATTGGCCCAGTAGTTTCAGTGGAAAATGTTAATAAAAATTTACAAATTTTATGAAAATTGTTAAAAATTGACTATAAAGGACAATAACTCCTTAGGGGGTCAATTGACCATTTCGGTCATATTGACTTATTTGTAAATCTTACTTTGCAGAACATAATTGCTGTTTACAGTTTATCTCTATCTATAATAATATTCAAGATAATAAACAAAAACAGCAAAATTTCCTTAAAATTACCAATTCAGGGGCAGCAACCCAACAATGGGTTGTCAGATTCATCTGAAAATTACAGGGCAGATAGATCTTGATCTGATAAACAATTTTACCACCTGTCAGATTTGCTCTAAATGCTTTGGTTTTTAGGTATAAGCCAAAAACTGCCCTTTACCCCTATGTTCTATTTTAGCTGTGGCGGCCATCTTGATTTGATGGTCGGGTCACCGGACACATTTTTAAAACTAGATACCCCAAAGATGATTGTTGCCAAGTTTGGGTTAATTTGGCCCAGTAGTTTCAGAGGAGAAGATTTTTGTAAAAGACAACTAAGATTTACGAAAAATGGTTAAAAATTGACTATAAAGGGCAATAACTCCTAAACGGGTCAACTGACCATTTCGGTCATGTTGACTTATTTGTAAATCCTACTTTGCTAAACATTATTGCTGTGAACAGTTTATCTCTATCTATAATAATATTCAAGATAATAACCAAAAACAGCAAAATTTCCACAAAATTACCAATTCAGGGGCAGCAACCCAACAACAGGTTGACCGATACATCTGAAAATTTCAGGGCAGATAGATCTTGACCTGATAAACATTTTTACCCCATGTCAGATTTCCTTTAAATGCTTTGGTTTTTGAGTTATAAGCCAAAAACTGCATTTTACCCCTATGTTCTATTTTTAGCCGTGGCGGCCATCTTGGTTGGTTGACCGGGTCACGCCACACATTTTTTAAACTAGATACCCCGATGATGATTGAGGCCAAGTTTGGTTCAATTTGGCCCAGTAGTTTCAGAGGAGAAGATTTTTGTAAAAGTTAACAACGACGACGGACGACAGACGACAGACGCCGGACGCAAAGTGATGGGAAAAGCTCACTTGGCCCTTCGGGCCAGGTGAGCTAAAAAGTTGATAACTATAAAGCCCGTCCCTTAAGGATTTTGATTGTCTAAAGGCAATGTTTACCCCAAAACATACCATCTGTTACTAAAATCTCACACTGATTAATTTTTTATTGACCTCTTCGTCAACCAATATATATCCCAATATGGCTTTAAAGCAAATAAAATAGTTCAACCATGTATAAATTACACAACAAAAGAAAGAGTTATATTTGCACAATATTAAGTCCTTCAAAATGCATGGCTATCATTCCAATTAGATATCAGAATTGCTTTTGTGGAAATTTCCTACATATATAATTATGTACCTTTCCCTTAACACGAGCTGAACGTCTACAACTTCCCCTCAAAGATTCAAAATTTTCTGGATCTAATTCAACATGCTTCTTTGCTGGTCGACTAGAAGTGCTGTTCTCTGCTTTTCTCTTGTTACCATGAATACCCTTCTTGAAGCTGACTTTCGGTAAGGATTTGTACTGAAATTGAATATCATCTTGATCAAGATTTTTATTTTAACTGGAAGTTACAACTCTTTTAGTACAATATGGCATAAATTTCTATCCCTCTCACTGTAAAGAAGTAACCAATTAGGTCAATGTTGTTTTCCCAGAATTCCCAAAATTAAATAAAATTTAAATTGCATGATCTATCTTTTTTTCATATTTTGTTATTAAATCTCAGTGAATGTTGGTTTGTCCACAATAAAATTTCCCTCCAATTATTTATGAGATCTTAGAATAAATAGCCATTGCTGAAACTGCTTTTTATCAAAATTAGCTGAACTGGTAACATGTCTGCAGCAGTTATTGTTAAAGTGTCAACCAGGCCAATACTTCTTCAATCAAAATAGATATTTATGCTATTTTTACAATGTTTTCAGGGATTTATGGTTAAATATGGCTAGTTAAAACATATTTCAATGGTTGTGGTTCATTAGTGTTTCTTGTTTTTTATGTAGATAAGATTATTAGCTTTCTTGTTTGAATGATTTTAAACTTATCATTTATTTTGGCCCTTTTAAGCTTACTATTCAGTGTGAGCCAATACTTTGTGACTTTGACCTGTAATAGTTTACATTCACAAATTGTGACTTTGATGGAGAATTGTCTCATTGGCATTCATATCACATCATCGTGTATCAATTTAACAATGTCAATGGAGAAAAATTATACAAGGCATGCAATTAAAAAAAAAAATTTTTATTAGATGGTGTATAAAAAAAAAAACCACACAATTCATGGCTCTACGTATCTTTGATCATCTTTTAACAGTTGTTTAATGACTAAATATGAAAAACCTCAACAAATCAAGTGAGTCTCAGTGTAGCCCTAAAACATATAAAAATAAATATATAAAGGATAAATTATAAGTAATTTCATGGTCAGCTAATATTAAAAAATAATTAAATTCTTCTGTTATCTTCTAGATTCTTCAATCGGACTTGTTCATATTCGTTTGCAGGCATTGTCAACCTCCAATATTCTAAGGGAGCTACCATTTGATTTTTATGGGGGGGCTAGGATGAAATTTGAAAAAAATAGGCAGGACAGGAGTTTTGAATAAAAAAATAGGCAGGATGAGACACTTGCAAAAAAAAAAAGTCAGGATGACAATAATTTACTGGTACGGTAAAAAAAGTCAGGATAAACTAAAAAAAAAAATAGCAGGACCGGATAGAGTGAAAAATAAAAAGGCAGGACAGAGATTACAACTAAAAAAAAATGCAGGACAAAAATTTTCATCCTAGCCCCCCCATAAAAATCAAATGGTAGCTCCTTAAGCTATTCTCAGTTTGTGTTTACATTTACAGATTACCATGTGGTATTTTCCCGCCGTTCATCACATGACTTACTGTTCTCTTGTTGCAGGCTCGAATCGTACGATAAACATAGAGAACTATAAAAAAAAAAAATAATCATGTGTTATCACATGACCCTTCAAAATGGTAGACGTTCCTAAAGTTTTACCGGTTACTTTATTTCTTGCATTTGTGCTTTCTTTAAGTGTAAATGCAGGTATTCCTAAAATTCTTCGAGGGCGACCAAAAGGTGGTATGCTTGGAGTACCAAAATGGAATGGAAAGAAAGAAGAATTGCCTCCTGACATGTGGCTGAAACAAAAATTGGACCATTTTAATAATGCTGATACATCATACTGGGAACAAGTTTGTACCATTGAATATTTTAAATTAGTTTATTTTTACCTACGTGTCTAAATTGATATATTTCTGTTTTTTTTAATATCTTTCAAGAAGTACCAATTTAAAAGTTCCGTAATAATCAATCTGTATAGGGGGTCTCATTGGGGATATATCGGAGGGGAGTGTGGGTAGTTTGATCTCAGATCCAGCTTATTGTTTAGTGAGAATCGTGTATCCCGCTACTCTTTGCCACAATAGCGCATGTAATTATACATTTGTACGTGTCCCACCAGACTTCGTTTCTGTTTTCGGGTCCTAATTATTTAACTTTTATGTGTGGAGCTTTAAAAAAATCAGCCAATCATGCAATACGCTTAGGCCCCAATGATATCCACTGTATATTGCTGTATACATTCCGATCAGAGTTTTTGAAAGCTATTGATTTAATTGTGTACACTCTGAAATACATCTTTTAAACTTAAATTTTTTAGCTATAGTTAATAACGATTATTGTTTAACTGTACGATATTACAACGCTTATAATTATGAACTTCAAGTCTGATTCTGATGTTATGGAAACCAAAATGAAATCTGTAATGTTAAAAAGTTCACTTCCTGCACCATGTGCACTAAATTAAATACAACATGTACAATTTAGTAAGAAATAAATAAATGAAAGGGTGGTAAAATTTAAACTTTACTCTGCATTTACATTTATATTATACATGTTATATGATATATTTATATATAATTAAAAAAAAGATTATTTTGTTCAAACCATTGTTTGTATTTAAGAATTTTGTTTGGTTAGGGGGGTTAATAGTTTTGACTTGATGTTTTGGTGTATCACAAGCTAAAACGTCAAGACTGCATGACCACCATGAAATACTATTATTAGACTTGATATTTAGGTGAATCATAAGCCAAAGATCAAGACTGCATGACTACCATGAATTACTATTTCAAGACTTGATATACAGGTGTATCATAAGCCTGAGGTCAAGACTGCATGACTACTAGGAAGTACTATTTCAAGACTTGATATTTAGGTGTATCATAAGCCAAATATTAAAATCACATAACTACCATGAAATACTATTCCAAGACTTGATATTTAGGTGGATCATAAGCCAACGATCAAGACTAAATGATTACTATGTACTTCTTAAATTATTAAAACACCCTTTATCCAATGCTAAAGCCCAAATATGGTTATATCATCAGGTCACATGTTTACCGTATAGTGTAAAAATGTTTACCGTAACATGTCAAAAAGTTTACTGTAACATGAACATTAGCTAAATATAGATAATTGTAACCATGGAAAATCTCACTGGGATTTTTCACCGGTTAACTCAACCGTCGGTTAACTCAACCGCCGGTTAACGCAACCGCCGGTTAACTCAAATTAAATACAACATGTACAATTTAGTAAGAAATAAATAAATGAAAGGGTGGTAAAATTTAAACTTTACTCTGCATTTACATTTATATTATACATGTTATATGATATATTTATATATAATTAAAAAAAAGATTATTTTGTTCAAACCATTGTTTGTATTTAAGAATTTTGTTTGGTTAGGGGGGTTAATAGTTTTGACTTGATGTTTTGGTGTATCACAAGCTAAAACGTCAAGACTGCATGACCACCATGAAATACTATTATTAGACTTGATATTTAGGTGTATCATAAGCCAAAGATCAAGACTGCATGACTACCATGAATTACTATTTCAAGACTTGATATACAGGTGTATCATAAGCCTGAGGTCAAGACTGCATGACTACTAGGAAGTACTATTTCAAGACTTGATATTTAGGTGTATCATAAGCCAAATATTAAAATCACATAACTACCATGAAATACTATTCCAAGACTTGATATTTAGGTGGATCATAAGCCAAAGATCAAGACTAAATGATTACTATGTACTTCTTAAATTATTAAAACACCCTTTATCCAATGCTAAAGCCCAAATATGGTTATATCATCAGGTCACATGTTTACCGTATAGTGTAAAAATGTTTACCGTAACATGTCAAAAAGTTTACTGTAACATGAACATTAGCTAAATATAGATAATTGTAACCATGGAAAATCTCACTGGGATTTTTCACCGGTTAACTCAACCGCCGGTTAACTCAACCGCCGGTTAACTCAACCGCCGGTTAACGCAACCGCCGGTTAACTCAAATTAAATACAACATGTACAATTTAGTAAGAAATAAATAAATGAAAGGGTGGTAAAATTTAAACTTTACTCTGCATTTACATTTATATTATACATGTTATATGATATATTTATATATAATTAAAAAAAAGATTATTTTGTTCAAACCATTGTTTGTATTTAAGAATTTTGTTTGGTTAGGGGGGTTAATAGTTTTGACTTGATGTTTTGGTGTATCACAAGCTAAAACGTCAAGACTGCATGACCACCATGAAATACTATTATTAGACTTGATATTTAGGTGTATCATAAGCCAAAGATCAAGACTGCATGACTACCATGAATTACTATTTCAAGACTTGATATACAGGTGTATCATAAGCCTGAGGTCAAGACTGCATGACTACTAGGAAGTACTATTTCAAGACTTGATATTTAGGTGTATCATAAGCCAAATATTAAAATCACATAACTACCATGAAATACTATTCCAAGACTTGATATTTAGGTGGATCATAAGCCAAAGATCAAGACTAAATGATTACTATGTACTTCTTAAATTATTAAAACACCCTTTATTCAATGCTAAAGCCCAAATATGGTTATATCATCAGGTCACATGTTTACCGTATAGTGTAAAAATGTTTACCGTAACATGTCAAAAAGTTTACTGTAACATGAACATTAGCTAAATATAGATAATTGTAACCATGGAAAATCTCACTGGGATTTTTCACCGGTTAACTCAACCGCCGGTTAACTCAACCGCCGGTTAACGCAACCGCCGGTTAACTCAACCGCCGGTTACCATATCTATATAAATAGGGTGCAAACATTAATCCATCATTCTGCCTCTGATGAAGGTCCTTTATGGACCGAAACCGGTCAGGCTATCAAACATCACCAGGCGCTGTTAATTATGTGTATTGGTATATACTATATTTTTATGCTTTTGCATTGTTTGTATTTAACTTTAAATAAAGGCAACAGTAGTATACCGCTGTTCAAAACTCATAAATCCATGGACAAAAAACAAAATCGGGGTAACAAACTAAAACCGAGGGAAACGCATTAAATATAAGAGGAGAACACCGAAACGCAACACACACAGAAACGGACCAAGCAACAGACAAAACAACACGAGAATAACAAATATAACATCAGAACCAAATACATGTATTAAGGATAGACAAGTACCGTGCCACGTCTTATCTCAATATCTCAAAAATAAGAGAAAACACAAACGACTCAACGTTTAAATGCAACACACACAGAAACGAACAATATTATAACAATGGCCATCTTCCTGACTTGGTACAGGACACTTTTAAAGGGGAATAAAAGTGGTGGGTTGAACCTGGTTTTATGGCATGCCAAACCTCGCACTTTAATGGAAAAGTTAAATATAACATTGAAATGACAACATAATATTACAGGACTACAATACAAATAAAAGGAGAACATATTAGACAAAGAAAAGCATGATTAATAGATAACAAAAAGCATCAGGTTTAAAATTCAATACGCCAAAAACGTGTCTTGTCCACACAAGACTCACCAGTGACGCCCAGATATAAAAGATCGAAAGTGAAAAAAGTACAAAGTTGTACAGCACTGAAGATCAAAAGTTGAAAAGGTTTTGCCAAATACGGCATAGTTTGTATGCCCGGTATAAAAACATTCTTATTATATAGAACAATTCATGCTATTGCAAACAGTAAATTTTATCAAATGAATATGAAAGAGATATACATAATGAAACTGAAGTATTAACTAATTTTCCATTTTGTTTTCAGTTTCTCTCCTGAGCACTCCTTTTACTCTTACTTTTTTAGCTCACCTGGCCTAAAAGGCCATGTGAGCTTTTCTCATCACTTGGCGTCTGTCGTCGGCGTCGTCTGTCGTCGTTAACAATTTTTCAAGCATCTTCTCCTCTGAAACTACTGAATGGATTTGAATGAAACTTAGCATGATTGTTCCTTAGTATATCCTGCACAAAATGTGCGCTTCCATTTTTGATCCGTCAAAAAACATGGCCGCCGTTACTTAATATAGAACATAGGGGTCAAATGCAGTTTTTGGCTTATATCTCATATTATTCACTTCCTGCACCATGTGCACTAAATTAAATACAACATGTACAATTTAGTAAGAAATAAATAAATGAAAGGGTGGTAAAATTTAAACTTTACTCTGCATTTACATTTATATTATACATGTTATATGATATATTTATATATAATTAAAAAAAAGATTATTTTGTTCAAACCATTGTTTGTATTTAACTTTAAATAAAGGCAACAGTAGTATACCGCTGTTCAAAACTCATAAATCCATGGACAAAAAACAAAATCGGGGTAACAAACTAAAACCGAGGGAAACGCATTAAATATAAGAGGAGAACACCGAAACGCAACACACACAGAAACGGACCAAGCAACAGACAAAACAACACGAGAATAACAAATATAACATCAGAACCAAATACATGTATTAGGGATAGACAAGTACCGTGCCACGTCTTATCTCAATATCTCAAAAATAAGAGAAAACACACACAGAAACGAACAATATTATAACAATGGCCATCTTCCTGACTTGGTACAGGACACTTTTAAAGGGGAATAAAAGTGGTGGGTTGAACCTGGTTTTATGGCATGCCAAACCTCGCACTTTAATGGAAAAGTTAAATATAACATTGAAATGACAATATAATATTACAGGACTACAATACAAATAAAAAGGAGAACATATTAGACAAAGAAAAGCATGATTAATAGATAACAAAAAGCATCAGGTTTAAAATTCAATACGCCAAAAACGTGTCTTGTCCACACAAGACTCACCAGTGACGCCCAGATATAAAAGATCGAAAGTGAAAAAAGTACAAAGTTGTACAGCACTGAAGATCAAAAGTTGAAAAGGTTTTGCCAAATACGGCATAGTTTGTATGCCCGGTATAAAAACATTCTTATTATATAGAACAATTCATGCTATTGCAAACAGTAAATTTTATCAAATGAATATGAAAGAGATATACATAATGAAACTGAAGTATTAACTAATTTTCCATTTTGTTTTCAGTTTCTCTCCTGAGCACTCCTTTTACTCTTACTTTTTTAGCTCACCTGGCCTAAAAGGCCATGTGAGCTTTTCTCATCACTTGGCGTCCGTCGTCGTCGTCGTCGTCTGTCGTTGTTAACAATTTTTCAAACATCTTCTCCTCTGAAACTACTGAATGGATTTGAATGAAACTTAGCATGATTGTTCCTTAGTATATCCTGCACAAAATGTGCGCTTCCATTTTTGATCCGTCAAAAAACATGGCCGCCGTTACTTAAAATAGAACATAGGGGTCAAATGCAGTTTTTGGCTTATATCTCAAAAACGAAAGCATTAAGAGCAAATCTGACATGGGGTAAAAATGTTCATTAGGTCAAGATCTATCAGCCCTGAAATTTTCAGATGAATCAAACAAACCATTGTTGGGTTGCTGCCACTTAAATGGTAATTTTAAGGAAATTTTGCAGTTTTTGGTCATTATCTTGAATATTATTATAGATAAAGATAAACTGTAAACAGCAAAAATGATCAGCAAAGTAAGATCTACAAATAAGTGCATATGACCAAAATTGTCAATTGACCCCTTAAGGGGTTATTGTCCTTTAATGACAATTTTTCACAATTTGTTCATCATATTTGCTAACTTTAAAAAATATTCTCCTCTGAAACTACTGAATGGATTTGGTTAAAACTAAGCATGATTGTTCCTTAGATTATTCTGCACAAAGTGTGTGCTTTGATTTTTGATCCGTCAAAAAACATGGCCGCCGTTACTTAAAATAGAACATAGGGGTCAAATGCAGTTTTTGGCTTATATCTCAAAAACGAAAGCATTCAGAGCAAATCTGAAAGGGGTAAAAATGTTCATTAGGTCAATATCTATCAGCCCTAAAATTTTCAGATGAATCAAACAACCAATTGTTGGGTTGCTGCCACTTAATTGGTAATTTTAAGGAAATTTTGCAGTTTTTTGTCATTATCTTGAATATTATTATAGATAAAGATAAACTGTAAACAGCAAAAATGATCAGCAAAGTAAGATCTACAAATAAGTTAATATGACCAAAATTGTCAATTGACCCCTTAAGGGGTTATTGTCCTTTAATGACATTTTTTCACAATTTGTTCATCATATTTGCTAACTTTAAAAAATCTTCTCCTCTAAAACTACTCAACTAAATTCAACCAAACTTCAACTGAATGATCAGTAGGGTGTATAAAATAAAGTTTGTGCTTTATTTTTTATTTCGTAAAAAAACATGGCCCTCATGGCTAAAAATAGATCACAGGGTAAAATGCAGTTTTTGGCTTATATCTCAAAAACTCCAGCATTAAGAGCAAATAAGACAAGATGTTAAAGTATTTATTAGGTCAAGGTCTACCTGTCCTGAAATTTTCAGCCAAATTGGGTAACTGTTTTTTTAGGTATAATGCCCCTGAATTGATGATTTTATAGAAATTTTGCAGTTTTTGGTTATTATCTTGAATACTATTATAGATACAGATAAACTGTTAATAGCAAAAATGTTAAGCAAAGTAATATCTACAAATAAGTCAATTTGACCAAAATTGTCAATTGACCCCTTAAGGAGTTATTGCCCTTTAAAGACTTTTTTCACAATTTGTTCATCATGTTGACTTTAAAAAATCTTCTCCTTTGAAACTGCTCTATCAATTTCAGCCAAACTTAGGCTAAATGAGTTTCAGAGTATCTAGTATAAATTTTATATTTCATTTCCTTGTATGTCAAGAAACATATCTCCTATGGCTAAAATAGAACATAGGAGAAAATGATTTTTTTTTGCTTTTGAAGAAAATAGGACGATTCAAAGAACATTTAAATAAATTGAAAAGCCAAAATAATCACTGATGAGAGATTTAACCAAAAAAATTAAGGTGAGCGATTCAGGCTCTTGAGAGCCTCTTGTTTTTTATCATTCTTGCTAATTTCTAATATTCATGATATTTACAGAGATATTTTGTAAATGATACCTTTTACAAAGATGGTGGTCCAATTTTTATTATGATTGGAGGTGAGGGTACAGCAAGTCCCGTCTGGATGGTGGAAGGGATGTGGATAGAATATGCCAAAACTTATAATGCAATGTGTTTCCAGTTAGAGCACAGATATTATGGTAAAAGTCATCCTACTGAGTAAGTTCCTCATATAATTGTCAGTTTTTGAGGAGCCTGTTGAATAATCTAAGTAAATCATGCGTTGTGTTTTCTATACGTTTAATCGTTGTGATAGCTAATGCATATAATAATAACGTCACACAGTATAGCGTTATGGTAACAACGTTACCATAACGTAATGTTAGTACTTCGCGTATTTTCCGACATTCTGGGGGCCGACAAAAGTGAAATTTTTATATGAAAATATTAAAAAATGTAAATTCACAATATAGATAAATAAATATTTAAAATTAATGTCCATCTCAAATAAAATAATCTACTTCCTTAACCTTAAATAAACACAATTAAAGTTTATTTCTTGGTCCATTCGTGGATGTTTCTCCTGGCACACACGGCGGCTTCACGAAACGGTAATCGTCTTTGTATGTTACTAGTTCCCGGTTGTTGAGTTTCACGTGTTTCCTTTGGGTGGATATTGTCACATATCTCTAAGGGATATAATTTGACGATCGGTCGTGAAAAGCGTCCGGATTTTGTTCTCACTTCGGCTGCTCTTGTAAGTCCATCATTTCCAGTTATTAAAGAATCAACGACTCCAATTGTCCATTTGTTTCTTGGATACTTGTCTTCATGGATTTGAACAACATCTCCCATTTTAATTGTCTGGTCGTTATCTCCTGTTCGGGTGTGGTATTCACGTAGCGACGTAAGATATTCTGATTTCCATCGTGACCAAAATTGGTCAATTACGAAATTTTGTAGTTCAGCACGTTTAGAAATGTCGCTTCTTTCTATGAAACTTGTATTTTCGTCGATGTCTTGTCGTGGATACGGTGTAGTTGTAATCCTTCTCCCATAAAGCAGGTGCGATGGTGTCAAAGGTTCCTGATCCTCGATGTCGGTGGACACATACGTTAAAGGCCGATCGTTCAACACAGCTTCAATTTCGGTGACTATTGTTTGTAAATCCTCCAATGTAATGTACGATCTTCCAAGAACTTTTCGTAAGCACATTTTTGTTAGTCCTATTAAGCGCTCCCACCAACCACCATACCAGGGAGCTCGTTTTATTATGAATTTCCAAGTCGTTCCACAGACGGATAACGCATCATTTAAGGTTTCAGATTTGGTTAGTCTCTCTAAAGTCTCGGATGCGGCCATGTATGTTGACGCATTGTCAGATATCATCACTCTCGGCAAAGACTTGCGGCTCGTAAATCTTCTGAACGCTTGTAAAAAAGATCTTTCTTTAAGATCTGTGACGACCTCTAAATGCACTGCGCGCGTTGACGCACATGTAAATAAGCATATGAATACTTTGCTCCCTTGTCCGTTATTGTCTTTAACATATAACGCTCCAGTAAAATCAACACCTGTGACGGTAAACGGTGGTGCTTCCATTAATCTTGTCTTTGGTAGAGGTGGAGGATCTGGCGCACTGTACGGTTTTCCGGTTACTTTACGACAAGTGACGCATTTACGAAGAACTTTTTTCACTTGTTGACGTATTTTAGGTATCCAATAATTTTGGCGAATCTCGGTGACTGTGGCTAATACTCCTGAATGTTTTAAATTCTTATGAACTTCCGATATAAGCAATTCAGTGAAATGATAATTATTTGGTAATAAACACGGAAATCTTGAATTTTCACTAATTGGAGCATTATGAATTCTCCCGCGGCAACGAATAATTTCTTTCTCGTCTATATATAGTCGTAATTGTCGAATTAAAGTATTGGGTGTGTTCGATTGCGACTTCAAAGTCCTGATTTCTTTATCAAATGAAATCCTCTGAGCACTTATTATCCATTTTTCTGTTGCAGCTTGTAGTTCCTCGCATGTGATGAATTTGCTCTGTATTCTCTGTGAGCGTGATTTGCGGCAATTCGCTATGAATCGGTAAATCCACGAACTAACACGTAGTATCTTTGTTAATGTACTGTATCTCATAATATCCAGTATGCAATGAATGCCATGTGTATTATTCCCTTCAATTGTATTTGTAACGTTCTCCTCTTGATCTATATTCGTTAAAAGAATGCATGTGTTAGGTGTCCACTGCGGCCAAGATTTTGAACAATTGATCCATTCCGGTCCATTAAACCACAGTTTAGCATCTGCTAGTTGTGAAGCGCTGATTCCTCTTGTCAATAGGTCTGCAGGGTTGTCATTCGTTGGACAATATTTCCACTCTGAATCCTGTGTTAAAGATTTAATTTCTGTAATTCTGTTGTGAAGGAATTTTTTCAAATGTTTAGTCGTTGTTAACCAGTGTAAAACTATTTGACTGTCCGACCAATACGTGACTTTGTTTATTGATAAAGCTGATTTTACGTGTGTTGCAATTCTAGCTCCTATCACAGCGGCCATTAGTTCTAATTGTGGTAATGTCAACGTCTTTATAGGTGCAACACGGCTCTTAGCAAATACTAATGTTGACTGCTGTCCATTTGTAATATAAACAGCTGATCCGTAGGCTTTCTGGCTGGCATCAACGAAAACATGTAACTGTTTTGGTTCATCTGTACTCTTAGTTAAAATCTGTCTCGGTAACTCTGTGTTTGTTGAAAATTCTAAGTCTCTAGCTAATTCCATCCACTGTTGTTGTACGTTTAACGGTAGTGGTTCATCCCACTCAAGTTTGTCTTTCCAGAGGTCTTGCATTAAGATTTTGGCCCTAACGGACACTGGCGAAAGTAATCCCATAGGATCGTAGATTCGAGATGATTGACTCAGTATTTCACGTTTTGTTATGTTTGGTTCCTTAATATCCGTTACATTAACTTTATGAAAAGAAATTGTATCTTTTTCAGTGTTCCATATCATTCCTAGTATTTTTACCGTTATGTTCTTTTCGGCTAAATTTTCGTTTTTTGCAATTTCAGTTAAATCACTGCAGTTTGAGCTCCAAGATCGCAAATTGAATCCTCCCTTTGACATGACATTTCTCGCATCCTTGAAATATGCAATGGCTTCGTCATAAGTCTCAACGCTTGACAGAATATTGTCTACATATAAGTCCCTTTTCATCGTTTGTGTTATACTATTTTCATTTTCGTCCAAGTGCTTAAGTAGAGTGGCATTTAAAATAAATGGTGAGCATGTTGCGCCAAACAATATCGATTTAAACCTGTAAGTTGTAAGATTGCTACGTGGGTCGTCGGGGTCAGCTAGCCAAAAGAAACGTGTAGCGTCACGATCCTTCTTGTCAAGTCCTATCTGTAAAAATGCCTTTTCAATATCTGTACTGATACCATATTTTCCGATTCTGAATCGCATTAATATTTTCGTCAAGTCATTTAGATTTGGTGGTGTTGACATTAAGCAATCATTTAAGCTTGCTAAATCTTGCTGTGGTTTACAACTACAGTCGTACACTATACGAATAGGGGTAGTCTCGGATCCGGTACCGGGATCTTTTTTAACAGGATGGTGAGGAATGTAGTGAATCATATGATTGTTGTTATCATCTTCCATATCTGGAACCCTCTCTATAAATCCTCTCTTTTCTTGTTCATTGATTATTTCACTGTATTTTTGTAGCAAGTGCGGTTCCCGGTTTAGACGTCTAATTATATTATCGGTCCTACCTTTAGCAATGGCCATATTTGAAGGCAAATCTGGGTGGTCAACTTTCCAAGGCAACTTTGCTGTGTATTTTCCATTCTCGTAATCAATAGCTGTGTTCTGGTATGTCTGTAAATAGTTGTTGTTCTCCTTGTTTTCACATGTATTGATTCCTATTGACTCAAGTGTCCAAAACTTTTCAATCTCTGTCTCCTCCAAATGATGGGATGAAATGACGTTTAAAAGAACTGTATATCTTGAATGCTGGCTGATATTTCCAATAGTTGGTCCTGATAACAGATATCCTATCTTTGACTGTACAGCGGTGGGTCCTTTTCCTCTTATGATTTTGTCCTCAATAATTTCCCAGTAATAATCCGCGCCTATTAGTAGGTCGATCTCAAAACGCTCTCCACTGTGTACAGAATGTGCAAGTTTAAGTCCTCTCAAATGTGGCAAGCTCTTTGTAGTATGTGAAATACTGTTATGAATCGGGACGGCAATTTCCGGCACAATGAGTGTGTTTATACGCACATTTTCTCCCGTGTCGGTCTGTAATTGTATTGTTGCAGTTTCCAAGTTACGAACTTTCTGAGATAAATCTCCGAACGCAGACAGTTGAATGCTGACTTTCCCCGTTGTTTTAATTTCAAGTTTATCGGCTAATTTCTGAGTGATAAAGGAACGTTGCGCTCCTTCGTCAAATAAGATGTTACATTCTGTTTTTACGTCGTTATATATAACTGGTGCAGTTGCTGTTTTTAGGAGAATGTCGGGACTTACTTGTGATGCATGCAATACACTAGTTGTGTCTGATGTTTCAACCACGTTGATAGCTGTCTGCTGTATTTTCGGCTCCTGCTTCGTATCTGTAATGACCTCTTTCCCTTTACATATGCTTGTATGATGCATTCCATTACAATTTTTACACCGTTTTGTAGACTTACATGCGGCCACCCGGTGTGACCCTAAACAGTTAAAACATAGTTGTTTCTGTTTTACTATTTGATTTCTAGCGTTTGCGTCTGTTACTTCAGAGCACTCCGTTGGATAGTGCTGACCTGAACAAAAAATACATGTATGCGTATTTACCTTCTTCCGTGTGTCAGTTAATTTACCTTTATTGTGTGATCTTGGTTTTGTACCTGTGAAAAATGCTGTGGTGTGCAATCTGTCCGGTTCCATGACTCCCTGTCCTGCCTCAAGTATTTCAATCTCTTTAGTTATTGATTTTCGTAGATTTTGCAACATCAAATTATCTCTCCCGTGTTCTCTTGCAATAGATTTTCTTACGTCAATCGGTAACTTGTCCAAAACTACAGGTACCAAAAGCGAACCATACATCTCTGATGTTTGACCAAGTGACTCTAATCCTCGTACGTATGATTCTAATCTGTCTCCGTAAGACCTTAAACTAAAAGCATCATTTGTCGGTGCGGGTAAATTCATGAGTGCTTTCATGTAAGCATGTATCAGTTTGCTAGGTTGTCCGAACCGATCTCTGAGAAGGTTGACTGCGGTTTCGTAGTTACCATTTGTCAAAGCGAATCCCTCTACTGTTTGCGCGGCGCTTCCCTCTAGCTGGGCTTTCAGATAATTAAACTTTTGGATTGAAGTTAATGTGTCGTTGAAGTGTATGGATGACTCGAAACAATCCCAAAATGTCTGCCACTTGAGAATATCTCCATTAAAATAGGGTAAGTCTAACTTTGGAAGCCTATGGTAATTAGATTTTGAAGATCTCGGTTCTGACGGGACTTGAAACATGACATTCTCTGACGGACGGGTATGAACTGCAGGGGCGTGCATTGAATACTGTTGGTTGATAGAATCTATTGCACATGTGTTCATATCAACTCTAGCTTCGGGTGTGAAATTATATGCGTCTGGGTTAAGTCTGCTCGTTGAAGGACCAACAATATCATGCGAAATTATAGTACTTGTTTCAAAGGACTTAATAAATTTCCGAATTTGTCTAATTTTACAATCAAGTTCGTACATATACTCATCTGAGTCGGTGATTTCCTGCTCCAGATTTTCCTCCGATGTCTGTTCCAAAAGTCTGTTATTCAGGTCAATTAATGTTTTCTGTTTCTGCGTGACGGCATCATCAAGGGCTTTCACTTCGTCAACTTCTGTGTCTGTTTTTGACTTTAACTCGTCGAATTTCACAAGTAGCTTCGTGACGGCTCCTTTGTGTCCAGCACGAACTGACTTCAGCTTTGAATCCATATATATCCAAAGGTTACGGCACCATTAAATGTTGAATAATCTAAGTAAATCATGCGTTGTGTTTTCTATACGTTTAATCGTTGTGATAGCTAATGCATATAATAATAACGTCACACAGTATAGCGTTATGGTAACAACGTTACCATAACGTAATGTTAGTACTTCGCGTATTTTCCGACAGAGCCTGTGATTTTTGTCGTAGAAAGCTCAACATAGGGATAGCATACAGAGATACAGGCTTTAGTTAACTTCTTAAAAGCTTTATATTTAAGAAGGTGGAAGACCTGCGTCATACTTTGTATATCGGTGCCTCATGTTACCAAGTTTCTGTCTGTCACTTGTCCATTGTCCTTGACCTCATTTTCATGGTTCAGTGACTAGTACTTGAAAAATAGTAAAGATTTTTTGTATTGTTAATTTCTCTCTATGAGTAATAGGATAACTATATTTTGTATGTGTGTACCTTGCAAGTTCCTCATGTCTGTCAGACAGTTTTCACTTGACCTCAACCTCATGTCATGTTCAGTGATAAAAGGTTAAGTTTTGGTGGTCAAGTCTATATCTCAGACACTATAAGCAATAGGTCTAGTATATTTGCTGTATGGGAGTACTGTAAGATGTACATGTCCAACTTGAAGTTGTCATCTGACCTTGACCTCATTTTCATGATTAAGCGGTTTTAATTACTTTAAGTTTTTGTGTTTTTGTCTGTTTTTCTTATACTGTATGCAATAGGTCTACTATATGTGATATAAATAATGATTTTGAGATGTACATGTCTAATTGGTAGCTGTCATCTGACCTTGACCTCATTTTCATGGTTCAGTGGTCAAAGTTAAGGTTTTTGAGTTTTTGTTTTTTTCTAATACTGTATCATTTTTTTCAATAGGTCAACTATATTTGGTATATGGAAATATTGTATGATGTAAATGTCAGTCTCACAGGTTTTGTTTGGCCTTGACCTCATTTTCATGGTTCATTGCTGAGTGTTAAGTGAACTGTTTGTTTATTGAAAAAATGTCCTATTATTGGTTACTTTAATTAAAACATTATTCATTGTAAAAGGATTAGATAAAACAATAAAATAGATTATTTTGAATGTTAAGTTTTATTTAAAAATCATTGAAGTGGTTTTCTACATACACTTTTTGAATAATAAATATATACCAAATGATTTATAAACAGTAGTGTATTATTTCAGAGATACAAGTGTAGAGAACCTGCATTATCTCAGCAGTGAACAGGCCTTAGCAGATTTAGCCTATTTTATAAGATATGCCAGAGATAAATATCAACTGTATCATAACAAGCTTATTACATTTGGTGGATCTTATCCAGGTTAAGTCTTCTGTATTATTTTGTTCTGCAATTCTTAGGAAAATAATTTTTAGTCAACATCCTATACTGGTAACATAATAACATGATCATGATGATAGTGTATATAAAATGTTATAGAATTTTATAAAATATAACAAAGGAATTTTTTTTTATTTTTTTTTCATTTTGAAAAAATTGTGATGAGTACATGGAATAGGTATCACAAAAACTAACAAGTTGTTTAAGTACAATTCTGAACATGCAGTCACTACACACACATGAGAAAAAAAGAAAAGAAAAGTTAGGCCTACAACCATGACAACATAAATTTTCAGTCAAATACAGAAACGATACATACTTTCGACAACCATAGGTTCCATCACAAAATTGGTTGAGATACATTGTAACCTACAAGAAATTACAATTTGTTCATTTAATTTTTTATTTTTTTACTAATTCTGTACAGTATAAATGGTTGTATAGATGATGAACAAACAAACAGAAAAAAACCCAATATTTTTAACTGGATGCATAATATGTAAGCTGACAATGAATAGTTTTCCCCATATAAATGATACTATCCAGTGCAGTGAAAGTGAAAACAAATAAAGAAATTATTGTGATCATAGATTGATATTTGTATATTTCAGGTTCCCTGTCTGCCTGGTTTAGAGTAAAATACCCACATTTAGTCAATGGTGCAGTTGCAACTAGTGCTCCAATAAATGCTGTTCTAAATTTTGTTGGTAAGAACACAGCTAGACTTTCAGATAAAATGGATTTATGATAAATAAGATTGATTTTTTAAGGAAAGAAAACAGATAAATTTTTACACAACAAAAATTAAAGTCTAGTCTATTTACATGGTTTATTTCACATGTAAAATCATTGCCATTCTCATCTGTAGTTTAGGTCCAAGAGTTAAGTGAACAGCTAAAAATAATAAGGAAAAATGCAACCTGAGCAAAATTAATAAATTATCTTGTAATACAGAAATGTTTCTAAAGAACTACGGTTAAATTATGCAGCTTTATGCAATAATGGTAAATCTAGATTTTGCCCACCACCATACCTTAATGAAAGACTTAAAAAATGTTAAAATATATACAAAACCATTCCAATTATGTACCATTTCTACCAGTGATTTCAATCAATTGATTTATGTAATTTGGCTTGTGTTTTTGCAGAATATTTAGATGTAGTATCTAAAGCCTTAGACACAACTGGTCCAATGTGTAATAAGATGGTTCAAACAGCACACATGACAGTTGGCAAGATGCTTCAGACAGACTCAGGAAGAAAGCAACTAAAAAAACTGTTCAAGTTTGTATTTTCCCTTTCATGTCATTGTGTCAATGTTTTGCTTAATGCAGCCAAAGTATTTGAATTTTGTTCATCTTACCTGACTTAAAAAATAAGTGTGAGCAGTTGTGTTAGCAATAGTCAGCCCTTTTTATTGACTTTTTCATACTTTAAAAAAATAATCTCCTTTGAAATGCCTTGAGATGATTGCAAGGTTTGAAAAGGGTAATGTAGCTAAGAACCTTCATTAAGGAATTCATTGCCAAATGCTGATCTATATTCTGATTGAAAATACTTTTCAACATACCAACTGTCAGATCTTTTCTGGATATACAGCTATATGACTATGATATGTCCTTTTATATTGACAGCATTACAGTAGTCCATAATGAAAAAAATCACATTTCTTTATTCATTTTTAGCCAAAGGAGTAAGTTCGGTAAGGGCCATAATTGGCCCCAATTATAAAGTTCATAGTTACAAGACAATTAATGTTTTAAGTTGCCTTAAAGACATGTTAGAAAGTAAAATAGAACTGTTTTTGTCTAAGTTTGATTCTAACACTTTGATTTTTACATCCATAAAAGGTCAAAATAAGGGATTTTGGTGAAATTTGACAAATTCAGCTAGATTTCAACCAAATGAAGGACCAGGAAACATAGAGCGCAGGCGTCGACAAGCTTAAGATTCAAATAAGACATGTGAAATGTCTTCACAAATATTATTTTAAAAGATCTTTGTTGTCGATGTATGCGCTCTATGTTTCCTGTCCAATAATATATGGAAGTTTACCCATTTTCTTTGATTTTTTCGTGAAAAATCAATATTAGTACAACTTGTGACGTCATAATGAAACGCAGAAACGTAAAATTTTCAACACAATGGTTTATATCCTAGCTTGTCAATGTAATAGCTGTAATTTATCGTGATATTGGTCGATAAATCTGAATTTGAAATTTACGCTAAAAAAGGGGGCCATTTTAGGACGTTATCGAACATACTCCTTTGGCAAGAATTTTTTTCAATTTTGTCTCACATTATTTTGGTTAGATCAAATATATCATTTACTTTCTTTACTCCTTTGCAACTCCATATGTTTCATTTGTTCTCGGTTTTTAAGAAGAAGAATGATATTTTGTAGGTTGTGTGATGATATTGATATTGCTAACACCAAGGATGTAGCTAACTTTTACTCTAATTTGGCTGGTAACTTTGAAGGTGTTGTACAGTACAATAAGGATAACAGGGCTTTTGAGGTTTGTTTCACTTCCTACAAATGTAAATCAAAATAATAATTTATTCACCATTGTATTTTTCTTTTAATTACCAGTGTTCATGGAAATAGAGGTAATAGCAAAAAAACAATAACTTTAGCGAGACATCTTTTTTTTATATAATTTTATGCAAGAAAGAATGAATTTATTTTCTTATCTAAAAAAAGGGTGCATATTAAAAAAATTATATAGCAATATGGGATAACATGGTTCTAAAGTATCTTGATACTGTCCTAATCTTGTGTTTACTCTGTCATTTTCAAAAATTAAATAAAATCCGTAAATATATGGTGGCAGTTTAGTGAAAAATATTTACTCTTTCCAGTTTTTACTCATAGCAAAAAACCTGTTTGTTGTATGAATATATATATATATATATATATATATATATTACCGATTACAAATGTGTCGAGGTTTGTGATTGGCTAACAACACAGAGATGTCAGTTTATATTCGGGAAACTGCCAGGGTATATACGACATTTTTATCCCCAATTGGAACCTCAAAAACGTCATCATAAACCTGGTTACTATGTGACGTAGTCAAAAGCTATGGGACTGTCAGAGGCTCACAGAGGGAAAATAATGACGTGCGTCAGTCAATAATACATTTTTCATACAAAATCACGCAATTTACACTTTTAATACTTAAATTTAATGCTAAAAGTGTTATCATAAATTATTACATACACGATAAAATTATGTTCACAGCAAATGAGAAAATCCTTCACGTATGCCGAACATATCAGGTTTGGTTTTTCAACAAATATGTGTTGTCAACAAATACTTGCACTGGAAAATAACATTAAGTCATGGGTAATCCGTAATATATGTGTAATTCAGGTCTCAGAAAGGGTATATACTGTGACATTCCCGGCTTAGGTCGTATATCCCCTTCGCCTTCGGCTCAGGGAATATAAACTCTAAGCCAAGAATGTCACAGTATATACCCTGTCTGAGACCTGAATAACATATAATATATACTTTTTCTTTCTGAAAACAGAATTCCAACTTAATCAATTTCAAGTTGATAGGTGCTGTCACTAATCAATTGATATGGCCATTGTAACTGTAAATTCAGAAAAGAACACTCAAACATCATTTTTTTTTCTCTCTTCAAACTTGAAATTGTTCTGTGCAGCTTTAATAAGGATATAGTTTTTTATCCACATGTCATGTATAACAAATAGAAATACACACAGTGGATATATTCTTTGTAATATTAAGATATTACTCTGTTTACAGGGTGCAGTTGGGACCAATATAACTGTTGATACATTATGTAACATAATGGAAGATGTTGGACGTGGTGATCCTATAAATAGATATGCAGCTGTTAACACTTTAATGTTGACTACATATTCAGAAAAATGTATGGATTTTTCTTACAAAAATATGATAGATGATTTAACCAAAACTGACTGGAACAGCAGCGCTGCGGAAGGCGGTAAGAAAAACATATATGTATTACTTTTCCTATTTAAAATTATTGATTTTTTATATTGATTTTTTTGCTAATTTTTTACATTTTAATTTACCAATAGTAAGGTCATATTAGCTTTGGCACACCATATTTGGCATAGGTTTTTTTTTTCATTCACATCTTCTTGTTCTCTGAAAGCCCTGCTTTTAACTTATTTACAGGGCCTACTTTAAGAAATGTCTATTTGATGTATTATCCTTTTATCAACCAGTATGGCAATCAAAAGTATGGTAATTGAATTTTGGGGTATATGAGGGAAAAAGGACATTTCTGATCCAAAATTTTTAGAATACAATTTGATGCTTTATCAACCCCTGAAACGCTCCTGTTGTCTTGAGAACAAGTTTTTAAATTGCATATTGTTTATATTCTGGTGAGAAAATATACAGGTACACAATTTTTTTAGATATTACATTTTTTTTCATTTGAAATTACCTTAACAAATGACTTCAAACTAGTTTTAAAATAAATTTGGCATGTTGTAAAATGAGTAGGAAAATGAAATAAGATAGCCTTCCATTTTTTTTGGCTGCAATTGATATTGCAAACACAATATGTGCCAACTATGTTTAATGTTGAAGATTGAAAATTTGTGAATGTCATAACTGCCTGCCCTACAATATTTTATTTATTTATTCTCACTTTTGTCTCTTTTCAGGACGTCAGTGGACGTACCAGACATGTACAGAGTTTGGATTTTATCAGACTTCAGATTTGAAAGATCAACCATTTACAGGTTTTCCTTTGAAGTAAGGCATTTTCATAGATGTAAGAAGTTGCGTTATTAGTGCCAATGAGACAACCTTCCGTGAAAGTCACAATTAGTAAAAGTAAACCATTATATTCATATCCAGTTTATACAATTAGATAAGAAATAAATGTTGCAAAAAAATTATGTTGAACTGCCCTTTGGCATTTAATGGAAGATGTTAAGGAACAAAACTAAAGTGTTAGAAATATTTCTTTTTTACAAAGTTAGATGTTAATGTGAAAAAGAAGATGTGGTATGATTGCCAATGTGACAACTCTCCACAAGAGACTTAAATGACACAGATATTTAAAACAACTATAAGTCACTGTACCACCTGCAACAATGAGCAAAGCCCATACCGCATGGTCAGCTATTAAAGGCCCTGAATTAACAGTGTAAAACAATTCAAACAAGAAAACTCATAGCCTTATTTATGTAACTACTCTTAAAATGGAATCAAGGGAATACCTTTTATCAATGACACATTTAGCCTAAAATGAACCTAATATCTCATATTTTAATTTGTCAAAAGCATATGGACTTGGTTAAAGCAGCAACAAAATATTTTTGATTTATATTTTCAGTTTCTCTATACAGCAATGTGTTGATATATTTGGAGCCAAATTTAATGCTGATTTAATACAGAAAGGAATCAACAGAACAAACACTAATTATGGAGCATATGCCATGAAGCCTACAAAAATTGTGTTCCCTAATGGTTCTATAGATCCATGGCATGCTCTTAGTTTTACTACAACCAGTGCAGATCAAAACTTCACTACTATTTATATTGACGGTAAGTTATTTCTTGCCTCCATTCTTATAAGGAATCGAACATTTCTTGTAAAGAATCAAAAGCCATTGTGTATCTATCTACTCAGAACTTGCTAGATTTACAATTGAAAAAAATATAAATTAAGAGGTTGTCATTCATTCAATGGATTTGAAATTTGATCTTACATGATTATTTGCTGTTATGATGAAGTATTTCTATGGAATTTCTGTAGAATAACTGAAAATTAATGTATGGAAAAATATCAAAAGCTTTTTAAAGCATTTTTAAAAACTATATAGGCCAATACCTTTCTGCAGATGACAACATTGTATATCTAACAATCATCTCTCACTGACTGTTACACCCTTCAATCATATTTGCATAAATTTTAACCATTGGAGCAAGCATGGTTTATGTAATTTCTATAAGACAAATGTGACTTTGTAGACTTTATGTGTAACTATAACCATACCCAATTATTTTTTTTATATAAAAAAATACACTTCATGATCATATATAAAAACAACAGATCAAGCAAAATATCTTGGCATTACCATCACAAACAATATTTAGTGGAACTCAGGATAAAAAAACCATTACAAATAAAGAAAAAGATGTCTTTTAAATAGGGTTCACTTGATCTTAACCTCAATTTAATGGTTTCATTGACATAACTTTTTCACTGTTAGGTCAGTTTCTCAGAAACTGTAAGAAGTAGGTCATCATGTATGTAAGTTACTTCTTGTTGAAAAGTTGCATCTAACCTTGCAGACATTTTTATAGATCATTTTTTATGTTATGTTTTAGGATTCTGGTATTATAAAAGATCTAGACCTAGATAAGAATCTCTTTCAACATGAAATTTATTCTTTGACCTATAAACCTGTAAAAGAATAGTACATATTATTTTTGATGTTTTTATATTGTTGTCTTATTCAAAATGGTATATATTAATTCATATAGGTACAGCCCACTGTGCAAACATGTATCCGTCTACCCCAGCAGATCCACCACAACTAACTGAGTCAAGAAAAGTAATAAGTAGTCTGATTGGTCAATGGCTTACCACATGACAACTCAGTGGGAACAATGCATCACATTTGATACACATGGTATAACCATATATTTAGGAGATGAATTTGAGAAATGAATGCTAGGATCACAGTCAAGAGATGATATTAATTAAAAGAGAACAGTGATTATGTAAAAGATTTTGAATAGTATACATTATATACATTTTGATAAATCTTGCCAATTCTTATTTCTACCTGAATGTTTATTTTTACATTATATTTATTATATTTGTATAATTTTCAATTGTTTTGTTTATTAAAATGTTTCCATGTAAGCTTAACATTACTTACTGTTTTTGCAAGCCATAACTTTTTACTATACTGTGTTTGGTCTTACATTGACAAAATGGACATGGTAAAGATGTATGTGAGGCAAAGATGTCATTATGGATTTGATTGATTGTTGATTGTATAACATTTAGTGGCAAATATTTCAAGCATATTCAGGACGAAAGCAAATTAACAAAAAATACAACCAGTTGGTCCTGTGATAGCGAACGTCCACGGAGAAGTTGGAGAAATTAGGACTGCCACTGGAAAATCAGGGTGTATTGAATAGCGACTGAAATTTCCCCTTGCAACAGGTTACCTACTGACTCCATAAAAGAGTTGTTGCAAGGGTTCTTAATGTGTTGAGAATGTTGCCATCCTCTTTTCACAAGGTATCAGATTTAACATCTCAATTTGATTAAAAGTGGCTGCATATGTATACATTAGGCACAGCCAAAACGACACCTCACTATGAGAAGAGTTTTACTGCATATATGTGGCCAATATACAATAGTATAAGAAGTTTTTTTATGTTTTCTGTGTGTCTGTTTGTCCCTCGGGGCTCGCTGGACATTGAAATGTGATAGTGTGGGCAGAGCATATTGTCCTTTGGACATATATTACTTCTCATAAGAGTAATCTAAGACAATTTTGTTGTTCTTGATAAGCCCCTTAAATGCTTATTACTTTAACAGTTTTAAATTAAAAAAAAATTGCCTTTAAAGTAAAAGGGTTGAGATCTCATAAACATGTTTAACCCCACCGCATTTATGCGCCTGTTCCAAGTCAGGAGCCTCTGGCCTTTGTAAGTCTTGTATTATTTTTAATTTTAGTTTCTTGTGTACAATTTAGAGTTTAGTATGGCGTTCATTATCACTGACCTAGTAAATATATATTTAGGGGCCAAATGAAGGACGCCTCTGGGTGAGGGAATTTCTCTCTGCATTGGAGACCTGATGGTGACCTTCTGCTGTTGTCTGTTCTATGGTCGGGTTGTTGTCTCTTTGACACATTCCCCATTTCCATTCTCAATTTATTATGTATAGATTGGTTTTGTTTATAGTTGAAGGCTGTATGGGGACCTGTAATTGTTCACATCATTGTCCTTTGGCCTTTGTTGAAATTTGTCTTGATTGTAATCATACTTTATCTCCTATGGGCTAGGTGAGTTTTTCCATCACTTGGCATCTGCCAGCCATCCGTCTATTGTCTGTAAAAGAGGGACGAAAGACATCAAAGGGACAGTCAAACTCGTAAATCTAAAACAAACTGACAACGCCATGGCTAAAAATGAAAAAGACAAACAGAAAAACAATAGTACACATGACACAACATAGACAACTAAAGAATAAAAAACACGAACCCCACCAAAAACTAGGGGTGATCTCAGGTGCTCCGGAAGGGTAAGCAGATCCTGTAAACTTTTCTTCAGAAATCTTCTCCTTTGAAACTGCATAATGGATTAAAGTTTGTCTGCTTCATCAATAAAATGTCCACAATAATTGAGTCCTTATAACAGCTTCTGTAGTGCAATTAGGCTCATATTGTAAATCTATAGTTAATTTAGGAAAAAAGTCCTGTTAAAAAGGGTCATTACAGAAAGCTCTATCTACCTTGAAAATTTTGGAAATAGATAACTGTTTACCTTTTTCGAAGTTATTGCCCCTGAAATGTTGATTCATTTAAAACAAAAAATTGAGGCATTTCCTTGGTATTATTTGAATAAATATAGAAGCTAGTTTTAAAGTGTTAATTGAAAAAATTATATGCGTGACAAGATGATTCCACCCTGAAAATAGGAGAAAATCTATTAACTTATTTGAAGTTATTGCTCCAGAAATATTGGTGATTTTTGGGGGAGCAATAAGTGGCTGTTATCACGAAAAACAAATGAGCAAGGTTGAAAGAGTAAATTGCAAAAATGATCAGCACAATTAGATTACTGACTACTGGGCTGGTGATACCCTCTGGGATTTAAAACTCCACCAGCAGTGGCATCGACCCAGTTGTTGAAATAAACTCATCATAGATACCAGGATAAAGTTTTGCATTTACACCAGACGCCCGTTTCGTCTACATAAGAGTGAAATAAATAAAAAGGTCAAATAAAGTACGAAGTCGAAGAGCATTCAGGACCAATATTCATAAAAGTTTTGCCAAATACAACTAAGGTAATATATTCCTGAGGTTGAAAAACATTAGTATTTCAAAAATTCAAAAGTTTTGTGAACAGTTAATTTATAAATATTTCTATATCAATGACAATTCATGTCAATTTGGACATAAAGTGATACTCTTAACCTAACATCCGTCTGTACCTATTTCGTTTTCGAACTTTTTAGATCCCTGTCCCACATTTGATGAAAGACAATAACAATCAAAACCAAGGAGAAAACCAAGACTCACAAAACCGAGTTATAAATAAGAAACAACCCGAACTCCACGAAAGACCGGGAGTGAAATCAGGTTCTCTGGAAGGGTAAGCATTTCTGCACCGTATACGGCACCCGTCATGTTATTTCTTTGTACAGTTCGGTAATGATGGAAGGTTATTAAGGCTGAGGAAGAATATCAGATATGATTTCTGATACACTTTTGTCATAATGGTCAATCAGCTCATGATGGCGACCGTAAAATTTCTTGAGTGATGACCTTAATTTGATTGATTCATAGCCCTGTCTTAGCAACTTTTGAGAAAGCAGTATTCCTCGTTCAACAAAATCAACGTACTTTGAGCTAGCTCTACTAGAGTAACGTATCAATTGAGACACATATATATTACTCCATATGAAGCTGGGATGTTGCTACACAGAAATGGAAAGTTGACTATAGGACAATTAAAATCATCGCATATGCAACGCTAAGAACCATTACTGGCAGACAGAGTTTGAATTTTGTCAGTGAGTCACTTACCGTTCTAGAGCTATGCTGCTGTTCAACTTAAAAAATGAAAAGCTTAAGAAGGGATCATATGATTCAAAGAAAGTTCTCCTCAATACACTGTGCCGTATAAACTATCAAAAGGTATAAAAAAAACACCACACACTTAAATAAAGCTAACCAGCCAGTGCTATATAAGGATTATGCTTCCAGTTTTTTTCTTCTCGAAAATCATAAGGATCCTTAATTTGAGACTTATAATATGTTATAGGCGAGGAAATCTCTTTGTCGAGATATGTATGGAATACCTAAATAAATTTCATCACTAATTCAACTTACACAACACTTTTTACTCGGGTCCTTCAGGTAAAGTAGAGACTAGAAAAAAACTTTAATAGTTATGTCATGAATGAATAGCTTCTTGAATTTTATCCCAGAACACAATATTTCCTTCTTCGTCATTGGGATATTCGATGTAAGACTGTTTCTCTATAAGTTCAAGCATCATAAGTGGCATTTCTTTTGGTTGAATTTGCTCTAGAAATACTAGAAAAATAATATTTCGTCCATCCCGAGAATAAATGTTTTCCATTCGGGCCATGTTGAATTCAAACATACAATAGTAAGACTCAAAAAACTTTCTTGTTATTATGCAAACCGTCTTTCTGCTGTCATGTATAGCGTTTGTAATATTGACTGTTATCTCTTGGCCTGGTAGGAAGTCTCGTTGGTGCACGCATAATTTAGCATTCCCTTCAGTTTCTAAGTTTGCAATGCAATCTTGTAATACAAATGCTCTATCATCATCACAATACGAGATAAAAGCATCGTACGTGTATTCCCCGTTGTCTATGGAAGCCTTGTAATTGTAGTGTTTCCTTTTGGCAAGGTAAAACATGTATCGAAGTTTCCATCTGTATTTATACACTAAAGCCAAAACAATAACGGTCAACATGACTGCCAAGCCTACAGACAACGCTATGACTAAGGTTGTATATGACGTACATCCATTCTGTACTTGCTGTATTAATGAGTTTATTGGGTAGAAACTAAAACCAGTCCCATCTTCTAAATTACACTTTTCGTTAAGCAGCAAATCAACTTTCGTTTTGAAAATCCACTTTAAAAACGGCAGTGTGTTGCAGGTACATCGCAATGCATTTTTTTGTAAATTAACTGTGAAATGGGTAATTTTAGACAGGCCATCGAACATTGCCATAGCTTTCTCGTCTAATGTCGTAAAATTATTGCTTGATAAATCCAAATACCGAAGACTTTTCAATTGAGAAACATCAAAAGTAACCTTTTGCAGCTTGTTATCATTCAGATTGATATATTTTAAATTTGGCTGTCCCTTGAATAATACAAATGTTAGATTTTCAATACCATTCATCGACAAATCTATGAACTCTAGCCTGCTAGATTGTTTTGACATTTTATAACTGCGAGTACTTAGAAATCTTCCTAGATAATTATTTTGTAGACTTAGATTTCGAATATTCTCTAAATCTAACGCAAACTTCTCGAGTTTATTACTGGAAAGATTCAGTTCTTGTAAACTTGGAGGAGGTGGATAAAGTTTAGACGGTGGAAAGCTTTCACCAAGTCTATTGTCGGTCATTCTCAGATTCTTTAGAGACGAGATGTTTAAATTTAAACTTATTGGATTCCATGGATAATATTCAAAACTACACGAAAAGGTGTTTTCAAATGACAAAGTTTCTATTGGTGTCAGTTTCAGCTCCTTTGTCAGACTATCAAACTGTAGTAAATCTTGTACCAAATTGTTTACTAAACGGTGCACGTAAAGTTGTCTTGTGCTTTGTAGACTTTGGTGTCCACCCGAGATGATAAACATATCACACTGATTGTCAAAAGAAATGTTTGTCAAATGTGGAAGAAACTGGAAAGTTTTTTCATCAATGTATACTGGATAATAACATCTTCCGATATTGAGAGAAATAAGATGCTTTAAATATTTATATCCGTCTCCAAATATAATATGTGTGGCGGATTGTATAGGAACGTCTAATTCCAATTTCTCCAATGTCTTCAAGTCTGATATTGCTTGATCCGAGATCACTTTTGTACTTTTACTAACCTTTTTAGTTGTACTTTTAATGCACAGATGTTTAAGAGAGACTAACGGGATAAAAACACCGTTTGGAAACATTTCATACGCTATTGGATTGTCATTTAAGTTTAATACTTTGAGTTCTCTCAATCCCTTAAAAGAGTGTAATTTCAAAAGATTAATCTTATTATCTGATAAATCCAACATGTATAGATTCGTTAAACTTTGAAATACGTTGTCCTCTATTTCCAATATACAGTTATGTTGCAGGTTTAAAATGTAAACATTTCGTGGAACTTTGGGAATTTCTGTTAGTTTACCGTTCGCACAATCAACATGTAATTGCGATGTTCCTGTCGCATTTGAGCACCGGCACTGAGTATTAAAAATACACACGGAGGATAATTTTAAATCGGCATCCATTTTAACACTAAGGCAAGTTGACACAAATAGAAAATTAACAATTGCATTTATCAGCATTGTCCTTTGTTGGTTAAGGGACCTGTAAAATATAAACCTTTTTCATATAAATGTTTATTTAAATGCAACAATAATAGAAAACTACTAATATTTCCATATTCACAAAGTAATCAAAAAGAGACTTGTTTTTTGTATTGTATTATGAAATCAAAAATCAATATCGAAACATGTTAATTTTTCGTTTTCACTACTAAAAAAAAAACCCCAAAAAACAAACAAAAAAAAATAGACGTAGAAAGCAGTAATCTATTCCAGATAGCCGTTTCAATCTCAATTTTACAAGGCATTTTGTATTTTATTTGTTTATTATGATTGTATTAAAAAAATATTTAACTTACTTTCCTTGTACTGAATGATTTAGATTGGTTGAAGGATGTTTTCTGAAACTGAAAATTATATACTAGTAATCAAGTCAGTCTCGTGATACTTCCTGTTTTTACGTCATATTCATTCATCACAAAGAGGAAATTATTTTGCTTAAAATGTTTAAAAACCTGAATATCCTGTCTGTATATCATTTGATAGTTTTTTTTTCAAATTTTCAAATTAAATTGGCAACTATTTAACATATAAATATTCAGACCTTCAAAGTCAATAAATCATAACAAAGGGTGCATAAAATATTATGTATATCTTCCCGATGCATGCCTGAGTAGTATTTAGAGTGGTTTTGGTATACTGCTAGTTTTTATATAGAATATTACTGAAAGCAATGCGTTTAACAGTCTCCAATCGAAAAAATACCAAACTCCGAGGAAAATTCAAAACGGAAAGTCCCTTAACAATTGACAAAATAAAAGCTCAAACACATCAAACGAACTATTCACAACATTTCTATCCATCTGTATTTATATACTAAAGCAAACACTACAACGGCCAAAATGACTGCCAAGACCGTAGTCAAACCAATAATTAAGGATGTATATGTCGTACATCCTTTCTGTAGTTGCTGTATTATTGAGTCTATTGAGCTGAAACTCACGATCGTCCCATCTCCTAAAGTACAATTATCGTTAATCAGTACATCAACTTTTGTTTTGGTGGTCCACTTTAGGAATGGCAATGTTTTACATGTACAGTGCAATGCATTGTTTCGTAAATTTACTATGAAGGACGTTTTTTTAGATAGAACATCGAAATTTTCCATAGCATTTTTGTCTAATGTCGTAAAATTGTTTGTTGATAAATTTAAATAACGAAGATAATGCAATCGAGAAACTCGAAATGTCATCTTTTGCAACTTGTTACGACTAAGGTTGATATATTTTAAATTTGGTTGTCCCTGAAATATTCGAAATGTAAGTTTTTCAATATGATTCATCGACAAATCTATATATTCAAGTTTGCTGTTAATTGTCCTTGACCTTTTATATCTATGAGAACTTAAAAATGCTCCAAGAAGGTTCTTTTGTAGATTTAGCTTTCGAATATTCCCTAAATCTAACACAAACATGTAAAGTCTATTACTGGAAAGATTCAGTTCTTGTAAGCTAGAAGGAGGAGCATTAAGTTTAGACGATGAAAAGCTTTCATAAAGTTTATTACCGGTCATTCGTAATTTTTTTAGAGACGAGTTGTAGAAACTTTCACTAATTGGGTTCCAAGGGAAGTAATCCAAACTATTTGGAAAAGTCTTTTGAAAGGTCAATGTTTCAATGGGTGTCCGTTTTAATTCGTTTGTAAAACTATTAAAATATGATAAATTTTGTACGGAAATTAAATGGTGAACGTAAAGTTGTCTTACGCTTTGTAGACTTTGATGCCCTCCGGGGAAAATAGACATTCGACAATGCATGTCAAAAGAAATATTTGTCAAAAGAGGCATAAACTGGAAGATTTTTCTATCAACAAAAACTTGAATATAACATAAGCCAATATTGAGAGAACTAAGATTAATTAAATATTTATATCCTTCTCCAAACATAATGTCTTTTTTTGATTTTGCACGAATGTCTATTTCCAATTTCTCCAATGTTTTCAAATCTGACATTGTTTTATCTGAAAACATGTTTCTATGTCTATTCATAGCTTGAAATGTACGTTTAATGTAAAGACGTTTGAGAGATACTAACGGGATAAACGTTCCATTTGGAAAATCTGTATATTGTATTGGGTTGTCATTTAAGTTTAACTCTTCTAGTTCTCCCAATCCCTCAAAAGAGTTTGATTTCAAACTGATAATTTCATTATGTGATAAATCCAATAAGGATATAGTGTCGTTAAATTTTGAAATACGTTGTCCTCTATTTTCCTGATAATGTTATGTTGGAGATTAAAATTAAAAACATTTCGTGGAACTTCTGGAATTTTCTTAACCATACTGTGTGCGCAATTCACATGTAATTTTGATGTTCCTGTCTCATTAAAACACCGGCACCTTGTATTGAAAATACACACTGAGGAGAATTTTGAATCAGCATTCATCCTCTCACTTAGGAAAGTAGACACAAATAAAAAATTAACCAGTACAATTATTAGCATTGTCCTTTGTTGATAAATGACCTGTAAAATATATAACACATATCCTATATATGAATTTGTAAACGTGATACCACAAAAGCATGTATGTTTGAGACATTTGTTTCCAATAGTTGAATTGAAAAATGCAAAAAAGAAATATGGTCGAAACTCCCACTTAAGTGAACTTTCACGAAATCCGACTTTCGCAGTTCTAGTTTGTCCCACTTTTGATTAAACCAATATGTTAAATCATCCTATAATCCTACTTTTGCGATTGCTTTTTTCTGAAACATTTTATTAAATATACACAGTGTCTCTTTAATTCCCAACTGAGGGTCGTTTCGGAATAGAGTAAATAATAAATGTTGTCTGATATCAAAAATTGTTTCAACATCTTTTCTTCAAAGGAAACAAATGATATTTGGTCAAGATAGATATCGAAAATATAGAAAACCTGCATGTCACGGAGACAGAGTAAAATTGTTTATTTCATACAACATGTATATTTTAATAGAACAGGATTGATTTTTTTACCACTCGAAAAAAACACCCACATTTACGTTAATGCATAAAACCACGACCGGTACTTATCGTTTTTGTAATTGTTTATGGTATCAAAACGGCATATCGAAACTTTTAACTTGTAAGGTTTCTTTATGGACGAATAAAGCAATTTAAACCTTTCAGTAACAAATTATAAATAGCCATTACAATCTCAATTTGATAAGCATCTATAGTTTCAATATTCATTTTAGAAAAAGTTGAATTACAAAAAAGAAACACTTACTTGTCATGTACTGCCGGCTGTAACATAAACAAGTGGCGATCCACTTATTGATTGAAGGGTGTTGTCGAAACCAAAATTATAGAATTATGTCAATCTGGTCGAACTTCCTGTTTCTACATAATCATCACAAAGTGGAAATTAATTTGTTTTTAATTTGTTTAAAATTATCAACTTTTGACAGATAATTTTCTGTCTGTATATCATTTGATAGCAAAAATTTAAACTAACTTTGCAAGGAGTTAACACCAAGTTAACATAATTAAATATGCAAACTTTCAAAGTCAATGAACCATAACAGAGGGTTCAAGGCAAAATATCTTCCTTTTGTTCTCTTCTTTTATGTACAGAAAACCATAAAAAAAAATGAATTGCTTTCGGGTGCATCCCTGAGTGAGTATATAGTATTTCTCATCAGAAACGAAGAGTTTACAATACTACTTTTGTACACTAATCATAAAGATAAATGAAAATTTAGCCCAGTTATGCATGAATATTTTGATTTATAAAGGATGTCAAATATAGAATGTTTGTCTATCAAGAGTAGACAATGATCAGTGTGGATAGTATTGATCGGTTTAGTATTTTTGACAGTGTTTATGTCAAATAAATTTTCTGTTTGATTTTTTTTCTAGGATTCTATATAGGTTAATCTGTATCCAACAGTGAATGCTATTCTGAATTAGAGACTAGTACATGTACGAATCATTCAAAATAAGAAATGCTGTCTATTCAGAATACGCATTCTTAATGATCCAGATTGTGACGGAAAAAACCCAACTATTTGTCAAAATCATGATAAGTACGAGTTTCTGAGAAGTTGTATGTATGAACTTGGCGTATGGTTCCAATTATGGTTCATAGTGATGTTAATTTTTTAGTTGACCAGTTAAGGACTAACCACTATATATCATTAGTGAATGTCTTGTAAGTGTTCGAAATCTTAGAAGAAACTAAGTGTATATTAGCCTTTCAGTTGTAAGTAGTGACAACCTCGATTGATGCATTGGTGCGCTTGCAATACTTTTGTTGTGTGATTTTAGTTCTTTCTTTGAACACGTTTTCCTTCTTGATTCTGAAAGTCTTGATGAACATATATGAAAGAAAATCTTCTAGAATTAGATGGAAACCAACTGATACTTAGATTAACACAGTCCTTATTCGTCTGCGTTCTAAGGTAACAACTGTATTATTTTGTTTATAAATCTATAACACTCTATAATCCAACTGTTGTGTCCTAACGCAATAATGTTTGTGTCCTGATACACAAGTCTTATGGTCTTCACTGGACATAATTTAGCTTATAACATAAATATCAAATAGTATCGAGTAAAGCCAACAAAGGTATACTACGGGTAAAAATTAAAAAAAATGATTAAGAGAAAGCAAATTCGGATTACACATGAAAACTAAGGGAACATATTAACTATGGAACAACAGGAACACTGTATTGCAACAAAAACATACGACAACTCACATACCCACGGACTATTAATAAACGGATAACAAATGCCATATGCATGACCTGGTACAGGACATTTTAAGAAATATACTACGTGACAAGCATACAATACAAAGAAACGCAAGAACACTCAGCACAGAGAAATGGATAAATAAGAAATATGATTGTAGATTACAACATTTAAACTGTATAACAATAACGAACATATTCGGACACCAAACTGCGGTTCACACGAATGGGTAAACACCATAATAAATCAAATATAGACAATCTATTACTTAATGAAAATCATGAATTTCGATTTCTTTGTATCAACATTCATCGAGTGGTCGAAATTACCGAACTGCTGTATCACTAGCCTGTCAACAGCGAGGTTGTTAGTTCGAATCCTGAACGTGGCAAGTAGGTTCAACTCAAAATCTTATTTGAATAGTATTGTCAATTTTTCTACCGACCGGAAGGTTGGTGAATCTCTCCCATCACTCCAGCTATAATGAGATGAGGTATGATCTCCTATTATGTAACTTAGCACCAAAATTGAAATGAGGTAGATGTAAGCAATAATAGTCAACCATACGACTTTTGATAAGTACATACACGTATACCGTACAGTCGGCATACATGAGAAATATAAGAGCCTAATCGATAAATTTTACGACCGCAATAACCATTTGGTTGATCGTTATGGAACATCCCTTCATAGATGATAGTGAATATATATTTTTATGTCGTTACCGCCCCATTTATCCCGAATGTCACCAACCGAATTAGATTTATTACCAGGCTTTTACTAAAATGAATAACATGACAGGCTACAAGTTGAGCAGGAACTGCTTACCCTTTCGGAGTTACTTAGATCACCCACAGTTTTGGGTAGTGTTATTTTGGCTGTCTTTAGTTTTCTATGTTCTGTTTTATGTACTATGTTTTGTCTGTTTATCTTTTGATTTTTAAGCCAGGACGTTAGCAATTAATTTGAATGTCCTTTTGATATCTTTCGTCTCTCTTTTATATCAAAACAGTTTACGAAAAACAAATATGACAGACATGAACCAACAACAATTACTGAAGCATATGCTCATGGCTTAGGACAGACACATAAATGATGTAATGGGGAAAATATGTTTGAATAGATCATAGATACAAAGCAGAAAAAAAATATTTAACAAAATCACTGACTGGATGTGGCAGATTTTATCTATCGGATCACCAGTGATGGTGATATAAGGCTGAATAGTAATCAAAAGTACCAGGATTATAATTTTATACGCCAGACGCGCGTTTCGTCTACATAAGACTCATCAGTGACGCTCAGATCAAAAAAGTTAAAAAGCCAAATAAATACAAAGTTGAAGAGCATTGAGGATTCAAAATTCCAAAAAGTTGTGCCAAATACGGCTAAGGAAATCTACTCCTGGGGTAAGAAAATCCTTAGTTTTTCGAAAAATTCAAAGTTTTGTAAACAGAAAATTTATTAAAATGACCATATAATTGATATTCATGTCAACACCGAAGTGCTGACTACTGGGCTGGTGATACCCTCGGGGACGAAACTGAAAACACATTCTGTATATACAATTCGTTTTAATATCAGCTAAACAATGTTAGATATGTAAATTGCGGAAGTAATTTTTTGTTCTTTCCTATACGTCATCACTGGTGACCCGATGGATAAAATTCGTCGTAGAGTTGTCACTGGTTTTGACGTTATTATAGTATAATTATTTCTGTGAGATAGATAGGTTCATATAGTTTTATTTGATTTATTATACAAAACAATGAAAATACAGTTAACAATTTTAAAGACAAGACAAGAATACACACTAATACAGCTATGTTAAGCTGGGAAAATCAAAAACACAGTAGCAGTAAGCATATATCACCTGTAAAGAAAGCATTGGTCACTATGTCAATTATGATTGATGTCAAAGGAAAATACAAAATCATAAATGTTACCAAACGATTGAAATACTGACATTGAAACACACAAATCTACACCTCGGATACTTTATAAACATAAAATTTAAATGCATAGTTATAAGTGGTCATACTTTAAAACTTTTCCCATCTTCATGGTATTGTGATTAAAAAAGAACCTTGATGTACTCCATCTTTCTTTGTGCTTGCATATAAATCAACACTCCTTTTACAGTTTATGTTACACACATTTGTATAACGAATAGTTCTTTTCATATATCTGTATAACTAAGACGACATATAGTGTTTTGTAATTCATTCTTTTTTTGTTGATTTGTAAAGGTATGATTATTTTTTATATATTATTTTTGGTTTTCTAATGTGATGTGAAAATTACAAAAAAAACCACTTCCGTGTGAAAAAAATAATACGTGAAGTTTGATTCTAAATTTTAAGCAGAAAAAAATCTTAAAGAGAAGTGAAAAAATTTTTAGGGCTTTTTATCAATTAACACTGCTGATGTTTTGTCAGTTTAAACTGCTGATTTTTTTGTCATTCTTTTCTTTTCAAATACAACTGATGTTTAATGTCGTTGCTTTGGCACGGTAAAGATGACATACTAGTAATGTTTATACCTTAGAAACACATGAACAATGTTGGAACAGTTTTCGATAACTAAAAAAGTTATAATGTGTTATTCAAGTGAACGGGAATCTTCTATACAACGTGTCAACCAGCTCAGCGGACCATACTTGTCCCTAGAACACAGCTATTTCGTAGTGCATTTCTTTTAGAAAATAAATTCAAATTTAAAAAATCGCACCTGCTCTTTCTCAAAAAGATTTTTACAGTGTAGTGTACTACCAGTGAAACAAATAATAACAAAATTATAAAAACTTCTACCAGCTCTGACTCAAAATATTGATAATTCTGTGTTAAGGGGGTGTAAAATTCAGTTTGATAGCTTCAAACGCGATAAAATTTGACCTTTCAGAACTGGACCTATTCACTACTTAACATAAATATTCAGCACCTAATTTTTTTGACATGTAATTACATCTCCCTACTTAATATTTCATGCATTTGGCATCAATAAATAGACTGGGAAAGTGTATCAAATAAAACATGCAAGTTATACACTGTTTACACTAGTTACTATATTCGTAGACAACGAAAACCAAAGGACAATAACTGTGTCCTTGGACCACTAGTTTTGAAATTACATAATTTTGAAATTCAATTAGTGCACGTATAAGTTTTATTGATAACGTTTTTCAAAGGTGTTTTGTTTTCAAATATTATTTTGTTGACAGCTCAGCAAAATATAGAATCAATTTGAAGGTGTTCGCTACGAGTGCGAAATGCTATTGATTTAATAACCAGACGAGTGTTTAATATAAAAATGAAGATGTGGTATGATTGTCATTGAGACAACTTCCCACAAGAGACCAAAATAACACAGAAATTAACAACTATAGGTCACCGTACGGCTTTCAACAATAAGAAAAGCCCATAACTTATAGTCAGCTATAAAAGGCCCCGAAATGACAGTGTTAAACAATTCAAACGAGAAAACTAACGGCCTAATTTATGTAAAAAACAAAAAAATGAACGAAAATCAATTTGTAACTCATAAAGCAACGACAACTGAATTACGGGTACCTGACTAGAGAAAGGCAAATACATAGAGAACGTAGCGAGGTTAAACATGTAACCATGCTTAGGCTACCTCTTTTGAACAACCAAAATAACCGCAAACTATCGTAGCCTCCTTTTTTGAAGATTTATAATGTCTACAGATAAAGGAATTGTTTTTGCATTATCTATTAAATTTATACGATCCTTTTTTTTTTGCTTGTTATTTCCTCATATTGATGAAAATACATAATAAAAATGAATATAAAAAACCTTTGCAGAACCAATTCAGTTTTGCAACAAATGTCGTGAATGAATAGCTTCTTTTATTTTTTCCCAGAACACAACATTCCCTTTTTCGTCATTTGGATATTCAATGTAAGACTGTTTCTCTATAAGTTCGAGCATCATAAGTGGCATTTCTTTTGGTTGAATTTGCTTGAGAAATACTAGGAAAATGATATTTCTTCCATCCCGAGAATAAATGTTTTCCATCCGGGCCATATTAAATTCAAACATACAGTAATAAGACTCAAAAAACTTTCTCGTTATAATGCAAACTGTCTTTCTGCTTTCATGGATGGCGTTTGTAATATTGACTGTTATCTCTTGGCCTGGTAGGAAATCTCGTTGGTGCACGCATAATTTAGCGTTCCCTTCAGTTTCTAAATTTGCAATGCAATCTTTTAATACAAATGTTCTATCATCATCACAGTACGAGATAAAAGCATCGTAAGTGTATTCCCCGTTGTCTATGGAAGCCTTGTAATTGTAGTGTTTACTTTTTGCAAGATAAAACATGTATCGAAGTTTCCATCTGTATTTATACACTAAAGCAAAAAAAAAGAATGGTTAAGATAACAACCAACCCTACAGACAAAGCAATTATTAAGTACGTATATGTACTGCATTTTTTCTGTAGTTGCTGTATTATTGGATCTATTGGATTGAAACTTACAACGGTCCCATCTTCTAAATTACACTTTTCGTTAAGCAGCAAATCAACTTTCGTTTTTGAAATCCACTTTAAGAACGGCAGTGTGTTACAGGTACATTGCATTGCATTATTTTGTAAATTAAGTGTAAAAAAAGTACTTTTAGACAGACCATCGAACATTGCCATAGCCTTTTCGTCTAATGTCGTGAAATTGTTTCTTGATAAATCTAAATAATGAAGATCATTCAATCGAGAAACATCAAATGTAATCTTTTGCAACTTATTATGACTAAGATTGATATATTTTAATTTTGGTTGGCCCTTAAATAATATGAATGTAAGCATTTCAATACTATTCGCTGATAAATCTATGTACTCAAGACTGCTAGATTCTTTCGACATTTTATAACTATGAGTACTTAGAAATCCTCCTAGATAATTATTTTGTAGACTGAGATTTCGAATATTCCCTAAATCTAACGAAAACTTTTCGAGTATATTGCTGGAAAGTTTCAGCACTTGTAAACTTGAAGGAGGAGGATCGAGTTTAGATACTGGAAAACTTTCTCCAAGTTTATTTTCAGTCATCAGCAGTTCTTTTAAAGACGAGTTCTGCAAATTTCTGCTTATCGGATTCCATGGATAGTAACGGTCTTCAAAACCCTCTGCAAAAGTGTTTTGAAATGACAATGTTTCGACTGGAGTCAGCCTCAATTCATTTGTAAAGTTATTAAGATATGGAAGTAGCGTGTCAACTAAACGATGAACGTAAAATTCTTTGATGTTTTTCAAACTTCGATGTCCACCAGGTGTGATATGAATCTTACACTTTTCGTCAAATGAAATACGTGTTAAAAGTGGCATATACTCGAAGATTTGTGCATTGATCAGAACATCTATTTCCAACTTCTCCAGTGACTTCAAATGTGATATCGTTTTATCTGAGAAAATAGAACTAACAGCTGCCATGAAAATTTTACTTTTAATGCAAAGACGTCGAAGGGATACCAATGGGATGAAACCTTCGTTTGGAAATTTTGTATAATCTAAAGGATTGTAATTCAAGTTTAACTCCTTCAGTTTTCCTAATCCACCAAAAGAGTGTAACTTTATACCTTTGATTTTGTTGTATGATAAATCCAAGATTGACAGATTCGATAAAGAATGAAATGCGGTATCGCTTATTACGCGTATACGGTTATTTTGCAGATTTAAAATGTAAGTATTCGGTGGAAAGTTTTCTGTTCCTACTTTATTATAGCAGCGGCAATGTATATTGAATGTACACACATAAGACAAGGCCACATCGGAATCTGTCTTGACACATAAGAAAGTTGATACAAGTAAATGATTAATAATTGCAGTTATCCGCATTGTTCTTTTTGTTTACTAAGTAACCTGTGAAATATAAAATTATTGATTTAGCAATCCTTTCTGAAATAAGCAGGGGATACTGTGTTCCACTGTAAGTCTAAACAAGTAGACTGAAAGTGTCTTCTGCATGAGCAAAAAAATCTAAAGTTCTATATTTTTTAATTATGAAGATGCAGGTGAGAACATTTCCAACTGTTACATGCGTGTTAAATATTTTGTTAACTTTGGATACATTGTTTTATTGAGACTGTTGAAACAGCTTAGAATGCAACATAAGAATACAACATACATGAAGTAAATTCATTGTAATTTTTACCTTGAAGAGAAGAAAGTTGTATATATATATATACATACATTACAATTATATCAGCATGTATAAAATTTATCCAATTTTGAATGTGAACAACAACTGAAGAATGCTTACTTATGACCTGCTGGTTGTAATAACCTGAATAGGAAGTGAACTACGTCTACCTGAAACAACAGAAAGTTGAAACAAGGATGTTTTGTTTTAATTGAGTTTTAATTAATCTTTTTTTCACTTCCTGTACTTACCTAATGACCGACAATAACACAAAAGAATTGTTTTTAAAAATTTGTTTGAAGAATAATATAAACATATAGAACACAAATGTGTTGTTTCATACTTAACCATGTATCTGATCTGACAGTTGTTGTTAGATGACTTTCATAAACTCTGAGGAAAAGTTTATACATTAAAGGCAGTAGTCAACAGCTGATCAAAAGTTATAAATCAATTATGAGAAAACAAATCAGAGTTGAAACCTAAAACCGAGGACAACACATAAACTATAAGAGGAAAACATCAGAACACTGACCTGTAGAAAAAAAACACAAAAATAATTTGAAACAGACTATTTGTTAACAGCTGCCATATTTCTACCTTTGTACAGGAACATTGCGGTTAAACCTGTTTTTATTGCTAGTCCAACCTCAATATGTCCAGCTCCTAATTTTCCTGTGTCTCCCGTAAAAAAAGTGTAAATTAATAAAACAAACGCTATTAAACAAAACTCTCAAATAAATAAAAATATTATAATATGATATATACAATCCCTCACGATGTCTGATAATCAACTGACACTATAAGGGGTATCTTATTTTATTAGAATGTAAACCCCTATTCATCAAAGTATATATCTGTGAACAGAGAACGGATCAGCTTACCCTTCCGTAGCACCTGACATTATCCCAAGTTTTTGGTGGGGTTCGTGTTGCTTAGTATTAAGCTTTCTATGTTTTGTGTTCTGTACTGTTATTTGTCTGTTTGTCTTTTTAATTTTAGCCATAGCGTTGTCAGTTTATATATCCTATCTATGAGTCTGACTCTCCCTCTATTATCTTTCGTCCCTCTTTTCTCTTACATAAAAACGGAAAAATAAAATCAGTATAGGTATAACAGTTGAGTGATAAAAATAAAATAGATATAAAAACATCAGTAAAATCAGAATAAAAAGTCAATGACGTACTAGAGAAAATAAACTAAAGATACTTTATCTAACAGGATAAAACTTTACTCATGTCAAGTATTTCTTTATTTGAAACAAAGATAAATTCTGCACAATTTTTTGAAAAGTGCAAATTGGGGAACATCAATAGTGGTACTACACCTTACAATTGATAAAAGTATTTCGGGCAGCATTTAAAAGTTCCATCTATACATATTGCGGACATATCATGGCAAAGGCATTCAAGATTGAGGTGTGTAGAAAAAAATAAGTATAACTTTCTCGCGATCATCTGCACTGACCTTTCGATATGAATTGCCAGTATTTACTGACCTGTGTTAAACTGTAAATACAATTATAAGCAAGTATAAAATCGGCGAAAATGAAAGAATGAAAACATAAAAAATCGAAGGGAGCAGTAAAATTCAAATGTCGTTTTTGTTTAATTTAATAAAATTAAAATTGAATTTTAAAAGATTAGAAAGAAAAACACGAATGGACGATTTTATACTCATCATAATAGTTATCAAAGGTATCAGGATTATAATTTAGTACGCCATAAGCATTAAGTACTTCTTCAATACATTTTGAATTTCAAAAAAGTAAAACTTACTGTATATGTGTTGACTGTAATAACCTGTACGTGTAGCGACTATCTCATTTTAAAAAACAGAAAATATTCAAAACTGAAAATTATACTGATCGAACTTCCTGTATTCACTTATGCAAATGTTGAAATTGACATAGCAACACTTCAAGATAAAAACTATGCAACATCTCAAAGTCAATGAATCTTGTTCTGAAATGTACCATTAAACTACAAGTGTATACCACATATAATTAAATATAATCAAATATCCCCCTTAAACTACTTTAACTTTTAACTTTTCAGAGGTTTCAAACTCACTGAGCCACAACTAAAAGAGGGTTTGGGCTATAATCCCCATGGAGATAGGATGAAACCAAATAATCTACCTGGACATGAGATGTCCCTATGCTTAATCGAATGCATACCAAATATTAATGTACCATCATTGATTCATCTGAAACTGACATAATCATAAACTTTAACAAGCAACTTTGCAAAACTTTATAGTCCATAAACAGCGACGTAGAGGGATTGGACCAAATAACCTTCACGACCAGTACCAGGAATATATTTCCATGGCTGTATTTGACAAAAAAAACATTGATCTATTGGAGCGTTCATTCTCTCATTTGGCCTGTTTTGCTTATGTGACTCGTATGTTTTTTTGTATTGGAAATGCGTTTCTAGCGTACACAATTAAAAGCATGGTATATTTGATGAGTTTGATTAGACTCTGAATTGGCTAGAGTCAAATTAAGGTGTAACTTATTTTTTAAAAGGCACTTCTGTCAACTTCAGCTAAGATATGACGTATGGCAACCATTAATGATGTTATTTTTGGAAAAGACATAAGAATTAGCTCTTTTTCTTTTAGCTCTGTTTTTTTAAATCTTGATTATTAAGTTATCATTCAAACCAAAGGTAAAAATAAACATATGATAAAATCCTAAATGAAAAAGAATTTACTGTTTAACAATGGCAACACTATATACCCTTTATCAGACAGGCAGCAGAACAAGTGACACGATTTTGCTTAAACTTCAATCCTTTTTTTTACCCTTTTCCTTTTCACTCGAATGTAACATGGAAAAAGGTAAATAAAAATATATAACATTTTTTTTACAGGAAATGGACTTTTTTTAACAGCAAAACTACAAATATGACAATACCATCTAAAAGATTGTTCACATCAACTAGCTCAAAGTTTTTAGCCCGATAGTATTAAATAGCGTCCTCCTACACTTTAAAATCAGAGGTTTCACTTAGATGGAAATATAGCTCTGAATATTGCACTTCTGCTGTTAAAACATACAATGTATTCAAAATTTTGTTAACAATTACATCTTGGAATGGAAAATCTCACCTTTGAATATCTTATAGTTGTAAGTTATAAATAAATGCTGTACTAAAAATCCACCCTCCTCCCTCTTTATTGTGTTGAGTTTTTTCTGAGAATTCGATTGCAACAATTACAACTGTATGTATATTGATAAAACTCAAAAGGCATTTCTCTATGATATGACACACGAATTCCATCGGTTGGTAAAAACAATATTCTATGAATATTAACCATCTTCTCAAGTGGTGTGTCTTGTGAAACAACTATTTTTACAAAGTGCAACCCCAAAGGAACGTACAATTACATCAGACATCCACAGACAATTTTGTTCTCGCCATTAAAATAAGCAATGTCACAATATTTGATATTTAATCCTCCTAAGGTTGTCAGAGCACTTATAAAAAGACAAGAATAATATGCGGTTGAACGTTCACTGGATGCAGATAACAATATTGTGCAATATAGGAAACGCATGCATTTTATGAACATTGAGGCGTTCAGTAGCGGTTTTCAGGAATCGTATTTTTACATATGAATGCTCAGTATAATCGACATTTAAACAAAACATCAAACGTATACACGTTGATAGGGAACGGTCTGAACTTGCTATGCAGTGTTAAATTTTGCTGTGTATTGAAGGTTTAACTGTGCGTTGCGATATTATAATAGCAAATGTATTTGAACAGAAACAGGATTTAAATGGTGTACGCTTGTGATAACATGACTCTTTTATCTGACCTTAGGTTCAAAGTTAAGAATTTAGTCATAAATCCTTGTTTCGGTTTCCTGTAAAATGTATTTTGTACCAATGTTCTTGGTTACCTGGACATACTCTATCTGAATGATCATGTATTTGTGGTTTTTTTTAATGAGAACAAATACTTGCCCGACTTTCTTCATTTTTTTTTTATAGCTAAAAAAAAATCCAAGCATGCGTTTTTATTAGACATTTTAAACCTTGTTATAAGTGTTCGATCGCCCATAACAAATTTCAAATCGGACATAAATTGTCGACTAAGTAATCATCAGTATTGTTAAATTGTCCAATAAAGATTTAAGGGACGGACTTTTATTCAATCTAACGTGTCTACGTAATGACATATATAGATTTCAATAAAGTTCTTCTTTGTACAAGATACCATGCTATCTACCAAAACTCTATACGTATACATTCACCCATTGCATTGTTTTACAATGAAGCAATACCTTCCATTTTAAATCCATGATTTCCCTCATCAAACAGATAAAATTATTAGAGTGTATACTTGTAAGTTTTGTGCGAAATATGTTATATTCGGGAATAAAGAAGTTCGGACAATAACCATATTCAATCCAATCAAACAGCCTTCCTAGACACATCTCCAAGCATTCAAGAAGACACTCTGGACGCCAAGTATCTAAATCTGTTTCCTCTGACATCCAGAATATCAACATCTTCATGACATACGACGATACAATATCTTCACCAGGGAATCGTGGTTCTATGTATTCTTTTAGTATTATCTTAAGTAGGATATAACATTGTTTTTGACAGTCACTAAGAGATTCTGTTAGAATCTTTTCCATGGCCCCATAACCGAGTCTAAACTCAACCTCTGTAAATTCATCAGAAGAAATTTTTGAAGGCAGACTCATTACATGACAACCTTGTTCTAAAGCTTTTTCTATAGTGCTTTGTGATGGCCATGTTTTTCGTGTTCGTTTTGCCCATTTTTGTAACACTGGAGGTAGTGTTTTACATTTGAAAGCATCCACGATATCAACATCAAATATCCAAAAATATGTCTGTTTAAATGCTGGTCCATGTGGTATCCAGTGTGGCAGGAATCGATTAATAAAAGGGAAGGAAGTTAAACCACTCTTCGCCCTCTGTTCATTAATATTTCGGCAAGACAAGCATTTGTATCCTTTGATATCTACAAGATTCCATTCAGCATCTGTAACGTGTTTAGTCAGTCCATTTACCCTTACAAAAGGAAAAGAAGTTGAATCTGACGGCACATATTTTCCCATGAAAGCAACTTTTTGGTAGGCTCGTAGCCAACAGCATCCCGGTGGTATAGCATTATCCTCTGTAAAAATAACTAGTTCCATGGTACACGAATTGTTCATTGTCATTTCAGGGCTTGAATTAACAGATATGTTATCCAATATTATATCAACATCTGATGTGGACATAGAAAGACTATCAGCATAGCTGCCAGTCACTCTTCCCCAGGGTCCACATAATCGTTCATATATCCCATGGTAAATGTCAATCAGTTTCAATTTTAAAGGTGGTGTTGCTATTATCTTTGCAATAAACTCGCTAACCTTTATTGATATGTTTGGTTCTTGTTCTTTCGTCTTCTCATACTTGTCCTTTGTAATAGTGCTTCCTTTTGATAACAGAGAGCCCATACTAGAACTGTAAATAAATCATCAATATTGTTGTATATTAAATATATATCAACCCAATCGAACAGCCTTGATGCTAGTATTTAGTTAAGCTACGATTTCGAGCTCGTAGAGGATGATATATTTTCCTTTAAAATGTGTCAAAACATGTCAAGATTCCTTTTCTCAAATATTATTCGAAAATTTTACGAAAGGTTAAAAGGATTTATATGATTTTATTTTGGTTTTAGCCAGAAAGGAAATATGGATATACACAAACATTTTCCTCTTAATCTTTCCACTTTAACCTTTAGGAAGAAACTTATTTCTTAATAACGAATGATATAATTTCCGTCAGATCAAAACGTATCACCGGGAAATCGTAAAGATAACAAAAAATATCAGACAAATTCAAGAAAAATTTAAGAAAAATTAAAATCGGAAAGTCCCTTATCAAATGGCAAAAATCAAATAAAAGAGTAAATTTTCTATCTTACCTCCATGTGACCAAATCCGTACGGGTTACTTTCTATCTTAGTGTTATTACATTGACAAAATATTATGAATTTGAAAACTCCGAACATTGTTTTGTATAGATATATGCCAGTTTCGAAGCACTGACTGCTGAAAGAGTGGCACCATGTGGACCTTAAAGAACACCCTTGTCCTTTTTATATCAAATAATCTATATCATCACCATGAAAATTAAACAATATGCAAAATAATATGTGTCGTAAAATTTCATTTCAAATCACACGACTCTCCCTTGGTTCTATCTAGAATATTTGTGTTCTGTGGGAGATAATTAAATTGATTTCATCTGTTTTAACTGGACATCTAACAAGGTAATAAAGACTTGTGCATACCGAAACATAGACTTCTGTGGGGGTGGAGGGGGTTTGGTACAATAAAGTCATCAGGCATGTTCACCTTTTTGAATGACGTCACAATAGGAAAATTTAGAAGAAACAAAACATTTTAACGTCATAAAACATTTTTACTAATCATTTGCCGAGAACAGATATTTCACTAGTGAGGAAAAATATTTTTCCCACACAGATCAAAAAATGTGAAAATAGCACAAAATAAGAGAAAATTCATATTATCACTGAAAATCAACAAATATAATAATATTATTGGTTCTAAGTAATTTTGTGTTTTCTTTAGATAGTTTATGGTGTACAATTTGTCACTCACCGCTTTTTTTTCTGTTTGACAATGTGTTATCAAGTCTTCTTCAATGAATTATTGTCCATTGTGTACTTCATTTTTTTTTATACTGTACTGTACTTGATATCTGTTATTTTTCTGTACATGATCAGACAGGATGTCCGATCAATCAACCATCATATTCAAGTTAGTCACTAAAAATGGATCTCGATTTGAAATATTTTGGTATCAAATTAATTTGGTAGTTTTTACAAACTAAAAGATAATTGACAATGTTCCATTTTTATTTCATCTCCAAGTGTAAATATAAAAAAATGTTCTCAACTTATTAAACGAAGCTATAAAGGACAAAACTCTGTGTTAGGAATCAATTACAAGTTTGGCTTCCTCGATTTATTTGTCGATTTTTATTGGTTGATAATTTCTTGAACAGTTTCAATCAACTATATTTTCGATTTTTTCAGATCTGTAGTAGATAGACATTGTTTTAAAATACCAATAAATTTCACCTATTTACCTACATCATTAAGTCAAGCAAACTTCGACAATAACTCACCTTCGGTGCTGTCATAGTGAAAATAAATGTGAATTGTGGCTGCGAGAACTAAGCACGTGTGTATACATAAACATATACTGTAAAAAGTTTGAAAATATTTTGTCAAAGATTATATTTAGAACCAATCCGCGATGGTAACCATTCAGCGTTATGTAACTTTGATTTTAGTAATGTTTTTTACTAACTCTATGTGTGCTGTTTGGGTTTCAGGACCACATACTTGTAAAGGAATTCTATATAGTGTGAATACAAAAAGCATAAAAGAAAGACGGAAGATACCAAAGGGATACTTTAACTTATAAGGCTATGACGAGGTAAAAACGGAAGACGAAATAAACACAATCAACGGTCTATTTAAGACAAATTCGAAAACTAAAAACTGAGCGACAGTTTAGTAACAAGCAAGCTAGCCAAATTTATAACCTTTACTTACACACTCAATGCATTTTGCTGTAATGATAATATCTTCAACTCATTGTCAGTCTTATCACATCACCTATTTTTATTTGGACATTATACAGGGCGGTGCCAATTACTAACAAGGTGGTCTTTTTTATATTGATTTCGTTTGTAAATACTGCAGCTATAAATTGTTTCAGTTATAGTAATATAAATGCAAATAAAATTGAAAATGGAAATGGGGAATATGTCAAAGAGACAACAACCCGACCAAATAAAAAAACAACAGCCGAAGGTCACCAACAGGTCTTAAATGTAGCGAGAAATTCCCGCACCCATACTAATTTCCAAATTGTACACAAGAAACTAAAATTAAAATAATACTCATATGAATTTTCTATCATCCCTTCGTGAGCATAAAATTTCGAAGATAATTGACTTGACATTGAAAGTCATGGCAGGAAATTTCACTTTTTTACTATATTTTGATAATAAAGACAACAGAAAGTATTTCTATAGATGCAGAATAAACTACGTTATTGTCTTTTTATCCGATAGTTAAAAATAATCATTAAGACTTTATTTAGATGGTTTCAAAACCCGTCTTTGTCAAAGTGTAAATGTACTATGGAAATCTAGAACAAGGTATATGTGTTCTGTCACATATCAGATCTTTGTAGTGGATTTTCATAATCATTCAGTATAAGTGTTGTATGAATGTAAAAACTTAGAGAAACTTGAGATTCCGATGACAATTGTTTTGTTACTTACATAGTCCAATATGTATACTAAGATTATAATACAAGGACATTCTTGTGAATATCTAACAGATAAAAGATATTTGTTTAAGTGTTGCCAGAAAAACACTCCCGATAACACAGTTCTTTTCCAATTTGAAATTAAATCCCAAACAAACATGCATCTGTCTATTTTTTTTATAATGATATAGCTCAAAACAACTATATATATGAGTATTATTTACCAAATCTCTTTTGCATAACACATATTCTCTACAACAAAATGTATTCGGAGTAACATTACGGTTGTAACTAGAGAGGAAGGAATTGGTAACCTTTTCAGAGCATCAGAGTTTTTCACAAATGTTTCTTTAGTTAAAAGTGTAGTGAATATAATAACCAGTGGAGATCAAGGATTTTTCCAAAGAGTGAAATAAGGGGACGGACTGAAAATCAAGCCTTCTCGATAAGAAACTTTATAGATTCAGAACAGATATTCATTTTAAGAAATCATTTTAATTATCTTTCACTTTTTTAAGAATAGATCATTTTACAATATAGTGTTAATTTAAGCTGTAGTATTAAAACAAGGATCCACAAAGGCTCATATTTCGCTTAAAACAGACTATGATAATGTTTGTGAATATGTAGAAAAGAAAGATCCTAAAACTAAAATGTTTGTGCTGTCAACGTATCTGATTTGATATGTGTGCGAAGTATTTGTTTTCCCTCTCGTGTAAAGGTGGTGTAAAATAAATAAAAAGGGTTGTGGTAATCTTCAACAATCTTGCATACTATTAGTCTTTACATTAACAACGTCATTAATCTAATGGGGCGTATTTATTTATATATTCAAATTCGACATGAAACAATGTACATTTGTATATTTAAAGATAGACATTATACATAAATTAAATTAATTGAATTCAGCATAAGTCTACATTGGAAATCCACATTATAAGCGTCCGCTTCTGTATGGAATTTTAATTGGCACCCAACTGAAGAGTTTTCTTAGAGTAAACAAAGAAACACCCGAGACCTTTAAATAAATCTATGATATATCATCATTCATTGTCTGTCGCCTGAAATTATAATTAAGAGCCTAATATTTAAACTAAAGCTATGATCAGTAGGACAAGGACATTTTCTTTAACTTGTACTTTACTGAGCTAATGGAAATTCACTTTTTTATCAAGTGTCGTCAGTACAACACACCTGGTTACAAAATGGTACATAATGAAACCTTTGCTCAAATCAGGATTAAAACACCCATACGCTCATGATTCAGGCTGTCATTTTTCTATTTTTAAGACAGATATGAAAGACAATTTTCAGCTACTGTTAACTATATAATCATCGGATAATATATACCCAAAAAATTTTCAAAGGAGTAACAAGGTCCGTATCATACGTGGAGCAAACACAACTAATCCTTACAGAGCATATAAGTTGGTCAAAAGTGTGTGTAGTGTTTTTATATTCTCAGTGTTATGTTCAATAAGAGGGACGAGCTGACAAAAATCAAGAACTACTTTTTTTTTAAATCTTGTACGGATATATAATTACTTACATCTAAGTCATTTGAATTTGTGTGGACAGCTTTGGATTTGGCGATCATACTACAACTCCTTCGTTTTATTTGGATATTTGCAACAAGGTAACGAAATCAAATATTTATCAGTAAAATAAAGCAAAATTAATCAAAATAAAAATCAATATAAAAACATCTTTAAATTATAGTAAGGTGTAAGTGTAAGAGTAAGCTCAATTGGATGTATCACTGTGACTGTTCCGCTAAATAGATGATGTTCTCTCACTAATTAATACAAAAAATTTTGACTATATTGAACGAACAGGTTTTGCCGTGATGAATATTCTAGATCGTAACTTTCCAATTATAAACATTAATTTGTACATAAGCAAACTTCAAGTATTATAGGTAAGTGCATTTATTTGCATAACGATATAAACGATGCCCAGTATGAATGTCTAATTGTCCATTCCTTATAACAACTTCTTTTGTTCAGACATACATATGTAGGTGGTGTAAATAATCTTTAACTTAGATAGTTCTTCGAAAATATATTAGGCTGTGCCATTCAAAGTCTTTAATAAAACATAACACAATGTGACATAATTGGAAAATCCCAAGACCATAGCCTGGATAATTTCAATAAATTAGGCTTTCCTTTCGCTCTACATGTATGTATTTAATAGTATTTTAACGCGCGGTGTTTTCATTTCAATACTTTGTTTCTTTTGTCTTGGGTTAAATGTATTCATCGTTTATTCTTTTCATTATAAGCAAGTTTCAGTCATTTAAATGAACTTAGGATTATAGAATATTTCTAACTGCCAAGCGTACATTTTTGTACTTTCAGTTTCACTTTAACATTAAAGCATTTAAATATCCATGATATAATAATGAAAGAAACTTTTATAAGCGAGTAAGTATGTTTAATTTCTAGATGTTTGTAATCCAAATCATATATGATTTCATAAGAAATAAGGATTGAAAATGATAATTTTTACCCAAAATATGAATCTAGACTTTGAAAAAGAAATACCCTGATCATCCTCAAACTAACAAAAAAATACATATCTTACTTTTGTGTGTGTGCACTCGTACACCTGTCAAATAGTATGTTAGGGCAATCGTACTTCTGTCCAGTATGCATTTAAATTGGAAAACCCAATTAAGTTATATATTAGGCCAGCTGTCGAGTACTAAATACGGATACTATGCAATAACACATATGTTGGCCTCAGAACACAATTATTCTCCCCCTTGGCTACAATGCATTTTTTTATTAAAGTCAAAGTGAATTAAAAAATTTGCACCGCCACAAACATGAAATAAATTTAACTGCTTATAGACCATTATTATTCCAATAAAATATGCTTGTCCCAGGACAATCCATAAGTGCTTTTTCTTTTGAGAGCCGTATTGACATGCCTATGGTAGGATTTGAATCTTGAATAAATGACGAAGGCTAATTTCTACCCTACTTTCATTTAGGCCAAATCACTACTTTCACTTTCAACAATAATTTTTTTCCACATGTTTTACTTATTTCAATATATATGCAACTGTGAGGACCACTTAAATAGTAAACATTTCAAAGATAACAGTAGACATATTACCTAGGAAGAAATACCCCATATAATAATTAGGAACTATATTCCTAGACCACGAACAAAGGGAATTAATTGTGATCTTAGGCCTATTTGACCTCAAAAAATTAAAATATTCTCATGAAACTTCACAGTTACTTAGCATGATATCTTAGTAGAATAAATGCCAAATTTTATTACATTCTGACAAGTATTAAAAAAGTTTGGAAGGTTTTTATATGAGTATATCTGTCTGCGGAACATGCTATTTGCAAAGTGTTAAGAATTCAGTCAATATTTGATTCAGAAAATATTTTTTGGGGTACTTTATTACCAAAATAAGCCTTGATCCAGTAAACATAAACTGTCTTTAGTTGAAATGAGACAACTTCTAAAGCAAACTGCCACTTATGTGGCATTACCTTTCAAATTTATATATCTATGGTTATTAAATCAGAATTGGTCAGTATGGTAAAGGAACAGACATAAAAAGCACAATTGTGGATGAATAAACACTAAAAAATTGATTTATTCCCTTTATTCTATCCCACTCATTGGTTATTTACTTCTAAACAACTAAAAGTAATTTAGACTTGAAAATTTTAAATTTTTGAGACATTTTACTTTTCATATTTTTAAATGTCTCTGTATGTTATGTTATGTCCCTGGGATCAACTCACTTTTGTTAAACCTTATTAAATTTGCATTTATAAAGTACCCTAATTCATTTAATGAAATAATGTGGTGCATTCTTGCAATTTTATTCCTCTAATGTTCATTAGAAATCATGTAAACTATAAAAAAAAATGCCAAAATCTGCCTCATATGCCCAAATATGGAAAAATGTCTTGTTTTGATACATTTTGTGAAATTTCTTTTATCTTTCTTAAAAAGTTATCAGACAAAGATCATGTTATACCTGTTAGACCCTTTAGTTACAATAATTGTGTGTTGTCCAAACTCATCTCCTAGGCCTCAGAACACAATTATTCTCCCCCTTGGCTACAATGCATTTTTTGATTAAAGTCAAAGTGAATTAAAAAATTTGCACCGCCACAAACATGAAATAAATTTAACTGCTTATAGACCATTATTATTCCAATAAAATATGCTTGTCCCAGGACAATCCATAAGTGCTTTTTCTTTTGAGAGCCGTATTGACATGCCTATGGTAGGATTTGAATCTTGAATAAATGACGAAGGCTAATTTCTACCCTACTTTCATTTAGGCCAAATCACTACTTTCACTTTCAACAATAATTTTTTTCCACATGTTTTACTTATTTCAATATATATGCAACTGTGAGGACCACTTAAATAGTAAACATTTCAAAGATAACAGTAGACATATTACCTAGGAAGAAATACCCCATATAATAATTAGGAACTATATTCCTAGACCACGAACAAAGGGAATTAATTGTGATCTTAGGCCTGTTAATTACATTTTCTCAATAGTACTTCAAGGGAAATATGATTCGCCACATCCGTTGTATTGAAATTAAACACATAAGTTCAATAACTGTATTATAGAAATTATATATTATTCAAATGTCCCATCTACAGTAAAAACTTGCAGGGACTCTTTGGTGGTTTTTTTTTCGGTCTGTTGATCCGTATGTCAGTCAATTTGTTAGTCCATCCGTCCCGTATCACAATAAAGGTTTGGTTTAAGATACTTTTGCATCATATCAGCACATTGTAGAATAAATATTAAGATTAACAAAACTGTTAAAAAGTAATAAAATAAAAATATTGAACTCCGAGGAAAAATCTAAACGAAAAGTCCTTAATCAAAATTAATGGCAAAATCAAAAGCTTAAACACATCAAACGAGCGTATTACATCTGTCATATTCCTAGAAAATGCATAGCATCAGAAAATTGATGATTTATACTTGGTTTTATAGCCAGCTTACCTCTCACTTGTATGGCAGTTGCATAAAATTCCATTATATTGGTAACAATAGTGAACAAAACAAACAGACATAATAGGTTAACATGTAAAAAATAAGAGTACATGATTCAAAACATTGTGTTATACATGTTATAACTAGTCTTTAAATCATTGTTTTTACCAACACTTCATCGTTCAGAAATAGTCCGAGTGGGGCACTGTGTCCTATGAACCCATATTCTTCAAACATGCATCTATCTTTTTTTTGTATTTAAAGTCCCTGCGTTCATGCTTTAAATCCAACTGCAAAATCGCATCCTTCATATACGAAGTTTATTAGTGCAATCGTATACCAGTAAATTACTTCTTGATTTACGTTGCTTACTTTTTTTCTTTTTTTATATTTGGGCGTCACTTGTGAGTCTTATATTTAAAAAAAAAAGTGCTTTTTGTGAAAATTAATAACATGTCAAGTAATATTTCAGAGCCCCTCTTCAAATGTTCATAAGTATATCGGTATTTTTTAGGTTTAGATTTTACAACTGTTTCTCAAATATTGGCATTATTGTCTTCCAACTTCTTATATTTTATTTTTACTCAAATTTTTAAATAAAAAAACCAGAATGCACAGTGTCTGTTCTCCTTAAAAAGTGGATGACTGATAAGTTGGTGTGTGTATATGTAATGCAGTTAGTTATCAAAGGTACCAGGCTTATATTTTAATACGCAATACACGCGTTTCGCCTACATAAGACTTACCAGTGACGCTCATATCAAAATAGTTTAAAATTCAAACAAGTTATTGCAAATAAATTGAATCTTCTTTAAATAAGCAAAAAAAAACACCAAATCAGTAATTCGTCGACTCGCATATATCGATACACCCTTTTTTGGTTTGCCTGCATATTTCAACTAAGAGTAACTTATTATATTGTTTTTGTTTTGTAAAAATAATGACATTTTGGTGACATGTCATTATCATGATTATTGAAAAAATCAAGATATGTTCATAAATAGTTTTATATTTGACGTTTCCTTCAAATTTAACTTCTTATTCTGAATTTCATACAACTGTATCCTTTAAAGGTAATTTGATATCATATTAAAAACCTATTCATAGACGTTATGTTCTTATTATTTAAGCTTAACCGAACATAAATTATTTAGTCAATTAACTCAACACATATGTATACTATAGGAATGTGCTCTCCGTGTGAGTAGCACACTTTAATACTTTATTCATTCTCAAACATCAAAACCATTTATCAAAATATTTTTTTAAAATGTTCTACATCTAATAATTATTTTCAGACAAATATATCACACAAAATTTCACCAATACACAGTCCGTATCGGAACTCCATCCAACAAAATTCAAAATTTACGACAATCTACAAAACATAGTAAATACATTATTATTACAAATTATCAAACTGACTAACAAAATCTATCAAATGGGTGGGGTGGGGTATATGTATAACGAAACGAAATTACGCTATTCAAAAAGGCAAAATATCGAATAACTTGTTATCGAAATATCTGTTATTTATAATACAATTCTGCACGAGAGTCACGATCCTACCCTCATGTATACTGGTAGGATACCTGCATTTCGATATACAATAGCCAATCAAATCATACAAAAGCAAACCAGGTATGCAACCATGTGCTCGTCAACGCGTGTTGAACATAAACAAACACAGACATGTGCTTCCGATACTATTAATAAATATTTGTCAGATGACATCTATTTGATGGAGGAACAATACTTAGTTTTTCTTTATCATGTATATCTTCAATTACAACCTCATGTTTTAATTGTATTTAATAATGAATACTTTCAATATTTGTAAAGCTACGAGATTAATATAAACTCAGAACAATAGTATCATTTTGTAACCTATTTATAGAATAGGCTAAGCATAGATGAAGGGGTTTTTGGTTGCTCTGTTTTTAGTTTTCTATGTAATGTATTATGCATATGTTTGTCTTCTCATCGTATTTCGTTTTTTTTTTCTTTTTGCCATTGCTTTGTCTTTTACCTCAACTTGATCAAGAGCTTTTCGTTCTTTGAACATGTGTCGTAATGTATAAGCCTTGTATCTTTGATGATTAAAAAAATGTTAATAAATTAAAATGCATATATAAACCTTACAAATAGAATATCCTCAAATATGTCTTGCATATGGTACAGAAAAGGCCAAAAAGAGGCAGTGAAGCAGACGGATCAAGTATGTTTGTCCCTATTATTCCCTTTTTTAAATATACTTTTTCAGTATTAACATCCATTATATATAGCCAAAATGGAAAACATTAGTTAACCATTCGTGTAACGTATTTGCGATGGTTTCATTAACTCCGTGTATATTTATATTTAGGTGACGAAATTTCTCTGTTCATTAGACAAACAAAGGGCAGATCAACTAGAGCTTTTGCATAATGAAGAGTGTTTAAACATTTACTGCATGTCAAGATATGAGAATTTTGTTTTCCTTTACATTTTCTTCAATAAACTCACCATAGATACCAGTATTGAAATTTTGTATTTACGCCAGACGCTCATTTTGTCTACAAAAGACTCATTAGTGACGCTCGAATAAAAAAAATGTTAAAAAGACAAAATAAAGTACGAAGTTGAAGAGCATTGAAGACCAAAAATCCCAAACATTTTACCAAATACAGCTTAGTATTTAAAAAATTTAAACTTTTGTTGACAGTTAATTTATAATTATGAATATATCAATGATAACTCAGGTCAACACAGCAGTGCTGACTACTGGGCTATTGATGATAAATGACATAGAATATCAAACTAGAAATTTAATTTTGTTATGTATTAGATAAAGTACAAATGAAACATAGAATTTTCCTCTAATCGTTCTAAATAATTATATAAAGATATCATGTTGCAAAAAGTTAAAAAGTCATAATCTCCTGGAAATATCAGTTGTATTTCATTCGTTTTCCTTATATACATAGTACGTGATATTTACATTTTATTTACACAAGCAAACATACTTTATATTTTGTCGAAAAGTTTCGTTTTCCACTTTGATTGTACATTAAGTCACGTGCACTCTTATTGCTTCGTTCTATATAATAGGAATGTTTTGAAATTAATTTCATCTGCTATTTGAGTAAATGCTGATCTGTTATTTTGAATTTGTGATTTTGTTATTCGATAACTGACTTTCCTTTTTGAATTTCCCTTGGAGTTCGGTATTTTTGTTATCTTGCTTTTTTAGTACAAACTTATTAAAGAAATATATTGATTGTATTTTTCTCTTACATTGTGGGCAAATGTAATATTTTCGATTATCTTACTTGCTAGCTGAACCGTGAAGTCGTTATTACGTTAGGTAAACTACCCTCCTTTAAGAGTAGAAAAATCCGACAGATAACCAATTTACATATCTTAAGGACTAGGCTACTTCCAAAGGAGGAAAGTATATCTTACTCAAAATTGACTTCACGGTTCAGCTAGCAAGCAAGCTAACCAAAGATATTCAAAATATTATAGTGTAGAGATATAAACTCATCATTTATATCAGGTTTTAAATTTTGATTTCTAATGCCTTTCAACTTCGTCCGTCATTTAGTCTTAAACCACATTGTGCGCATGAAGTTGTACGTCCTATAATTTTTCCCATTAGATTCCATAGTCTTTGACTCTGAAAACGGATATTTTATGCATCTTTGCAAACCTAAATAATTCCATTAAGTATTTATTGAAGAACCCACAAAAGCTTGACGTTCAAAATAGTTAATATCAAGCGGTCTTTGGTCATTGGTCATTGGTCTTTAAAATATAACTAAGGAGCCTCGGTGACCAATGGTCTAAGTAGTTACTACTGGAATCACTAGCCAGTCAACACTAAGGTTAAGAGTTTGAAAAAAGTAAAATCACAAAAATACTGAACTCCAAGGAAAATTCAAAAAGGAAAGTCCACAACCACGCTCGTACAGGTGCACTTGACTCCAATCTTAATTGACTAGGATTGTCAGTTTTCCTATCTATTTTCGGTGGTTTACTCCTAGCACTCCAGCTATCTCCACTTATAATATCTGGCTGTCACGAAATAGATCAAAAGCCTGTACCAAATCAGAAATATGACAGCTGTTATCTATTCGTTTGATGTGTTTGAGCTTTTGATTTTGCCATTTTATTAGGGACTTTCCGTTTTGAATTTTCCACGGTGATCTTACTTTTTGCATATGATTGCTTACATCGAGTTCATTTTAATTTTGGTGGATAGTTCTCTCATTGGTAAGAATACCACATCTCACTATTTATTCAAGGAATAAACAGTCAACGTATTAATAAAAACAATAGAAATCAATATAAACTAAATCTTGAAGTTTCAGGAATGTGTGCGAGTTCTGTACGTGTTGTGGGTCCGACTTTTTCAGCAATTACGTCTAACTATCTACACATTTTGCCTATGTTTTTTGTCAAAATTGTTAGTGCGTGTTAGGATTTTGTCATTGATGAAAACAATTCATCTTTTTATCAATTTTAACAATATAGTTATTTATATATTTCGTCGGTAACTTAAAGTTTAACAAAATAGTTGAGTGTAATAATTGAGCACGACAACAAATTGGTTACCCAGTAGAAATGTCCCATTGATACAAAGTTTCTTTTAAATATCCAAATTGATAATTTGTTAAGTTGAGGGTTATATTATTCAGTTTGTATATGTCATTATAATACCATTTGAAACGGGTGGATTATCAATCCCATATTTATATCCTATTTTCCAACTTAATGATAAAAAGTCCTCATTCAAACAAAACCAGAAAATACCCAATCCATATAATCATACTGAATTGGTACAACTAGACTGTCCTTTTAAATCGAAGTATTTATTTTAAAATATTGTTTATAACTTCTTGTTTCTATTTCCTTGTTTAAATATATACATATGTCCTATTAATCTTCATCATTCGCACTTACAAGGGGTATAAAAGATCGCAAGATTAAAATATTTTCACACTGAAAAGCGTACATTTTGAAATTTGACACTTTCTTTTCAATTTTTATTTTTAATTGATTGAAAATTTAAAAAAAAACACGTATAATCATTAAGATATATAAGTACACATTTAACAAAATATGTAAATCTTAAGATTTGGATGAATGGATAAAAAGAAGTTAATTTAAAAAGTTTGTTTATTCTTCTTTTTTAAGAAAAATATAAAGATTATCATAATGACTTAAAGATCTGAGTATTATAGCAACCCGCACATTATGTTATGTTTCCGTGTGCTCACTCCTACATAGTTTGCATATGTTAGTGCACTCGTACTTACATAACCTATATATGAATAGGAAATTCCCAGTCTTATTCTATTCATTAAAATTTCTGTAAATCATTTTTATTCTTTCAATATCTTCAGGTCATAATATATAGTATAGAAATGTCCAAAGATTAAAGGTAAGTTACTATTATTTAATTTATGCCACTGAATTTGAGACCACCGCGGATTCATTGGGGACACACTTATATATATATAAAAATATGTTGTGTACATTAATGATATTCTTACACAGTTTAATGTCACTCTACAAGAATTGATGATCAAAATATTTTGTGTCGTTCAGAAGTTATATAAGATTTTGTTTTCTAATTATGTCATATGAAAGTCTTCCATAATACATAGATTTGTTCGAAACATTAACTTACTAAGGAATTTCTACCCAAGGAATAGATTGTTATGATAACTGGTGAGTTTTTGCATTAAACGAAAAGCCCGTCTCCCGAACAAAGGAGTAGGTCCAGTAAGAGCCCTTTTTGGCCTAAAAATATAGCAGTTTTACAAAATTAATAAATTGTAAACTTTTAGTTATTTATTGAACAGAAGGGGTCTTCTGCTACATAAATATGGGCTATTTTTTACTATACAATGAACATATATCGGGTACTGGCACCTTAAAGTCATGCTAAATTACTGAATTCCTCATAATTCTAGCAATTTAGTTAAATTTTAGACGATTTTCGTGTAAAACGAAAGTGGCCGCATTCGTGTTCATCCTTAATATTGAATGGAAGTTGTATTTTATGATAATACATAACATATATAAAGGTCGAGGATGAACACGGATGCGGCCACTTTCATTTTTGACAAAAAAAACATCCGAAAAGTGACATTTTTCGGTATATTTGGTTGATTTTTCATATTTGAGCTTGAATCGGATCGTTTTTAATGACTAATTCAGTTCGAATCTTTCACATAAACTAATTTGATTCAAATAAAATAGACACTTAAGTATTTGAAAAGTGGTCAAAATCTTTTCTCAGATGAACCTGAAGTTTAAGGATGTCTGCTGCTCTAATTTAAGATAACAAGGATTTCATGTGGTTGTTCAAAATGAAAACAACTTTGATATTTAAACAAAATAAAGTAATAAAATCATTAGTCTCGTGTGTAGTTTTCAAAATACGAGACATTTAGAAAATGGCGGGAAAAGGGTTTTCTTCAGACTTTACTATTTGTTAACATTGGAATTGTTTTTTACCCTTTAAACCAAGAAAAATAACAAGGATTTCATGCCGCCGGATCACTAAATCTGAAATGATCTATTGAACAGATTTATGAAGACAAAAGTGGGGTGTCGTGTAAATTTTTTTTAAATACATTTGGATGGATAAAACCTGAGAAAATCGAAAATATGACAAGAATTCAAAAACATGACCAGCAGACATCCTTAAGGCAAAAATCGATCCTTACCGGACCTACTCCTTTATTTTCACACAGATACTGGCATCTGTTACACTACTTAATTAAATAAATATTAAGTTCCTTTGTGATTTTTTAAAATTTCATCATGAACATATCACGTTTTTCAGTTTGTCGTCCAAAAGCTACGGGAATTAAAACAGTCAGATTGAATTTTTACGGGTGTTGACATGAATATCAATTATTTGGTCATTTTTATAAATTTCCTGTTTACAGATCTAGAACTTTGAACTTTTTGAAAAACTAAGGATTTTCTTATCCCAGGCATAGATTACCTTAGCTGTATTTGGCACAACTTTTTGGAATTTTGGATCCTCAACGCTCTTTAACTTTGTATTTGTTTGGCTTTATAACTATTTTGATATTTGCGTCACTGATACGTCTTATGTAGACGAAACGCGCGTCTGGCGTACTAAATTATAATCCTGGTACCTGTGATAACGAATTATGAGTAATCTTGTACAGATTGAATTGAAACTTAATTTTAATCCTGTATATGGTAAGAGGTAATATGGATTCATTTTGTTATTTAATTTGTTAAAAAAAACACCCTTTTTTGTCTCTCAGTAATGGGACGATAACCAAAAGTTTCGAGGTAGCGTTCTCGGATCATTTACTTCAACAATATATATTTGTTCGTTGAATTGGTGAAAGTACGCTCCATTTCTGTTTTGAAAATTATCTGATACGTGGAGTATGTCATACCAGAGTTATTGGTCTATTGAAGTCACGTGTGATGCAATTTGCCTAATGTGTATCTGTTTAATTTAAGGCAGTTTATTTTACGCCTAATGATTCATAAATGCAAGGTTTTTTTCTCCTGCAATTTTATGGAATTTTATTGAATACTTCTACAATATTCTAATTATTCTTTGTCAATATTAAGATTATAATACGGACGTATTTAACGACCTGGTTAGTGATATGTTGTTCGTTAAAACGAATCAAACCCGGTTTTACTTCTCTTATAACTCTTATTCAACACGAATGCCTTCATCAATATAATTTTAAATGATTATGCCATTTTCTTTCATAGTCATGATATGTATTTCTTAATATCGAAATTATCATGCGGCCAAGTAATCCTGCTCAGTCTTCTGTGTTGTAGTGTGGTGTTTTTTTTAGTATTTTTTTTAATCTTTATAACAATTACTTCTACTGTACTGCAATCATAGGCACCATAATGTAGTCAAAAATTCCTGATCGCTCAGTTTGATTTAGCTATGTAATCATGCATCCGAACGATTTCGTTTTCCGTGTAGGTAATGTGTGGTGGTTTATCATTTTAATAGTTTCCTGAACCATTTCGTTTTCCGCATAGATATATTTAGCGCAATGTATTTATACTATTCATAATTTCCAATATGCTCCATATTTACAATTTCATAGGGTTGTAAAAGTGTTGACCGTCCGTACAAATTGTACTTCGGTCAACGCTTTTACACCCCAATGAAATTACGAAAAGCAGCATATAATTCTTAAAAATAGTCAACGACACCAAATGATTAATTTTCGGTTTCCGTACACCATTTCGAGGTTCACACTATTTGCACGGTGAACTTGTGCGTTTTTTGCAATTTGGTTTTGGGATATCAAAGATTCAGAATAAATGTCTATTCAATAATTGGTAAACGATGTCGCGATATATTCTTTTACAAAAATAACCTTCTCATTTGCAAAGTAATTATAATTATGGCTATATTATATGTAATATTTTATCAAAGTTAAAGAAAACATTTAATGTAATTACTAATTAACTCATTAGAATGAACATGAAGTTAATATTTTTACAAAATGTTTTTTATTTGATTCGAAATTTCGAGATAAACATTTCAGAAATTATGTGTTCATTATGCTTGTACAATTTTCCTCTGATTAAAAAAAATTGGGTTACATCTACAATGTTTCATGGTAGCAACAAGATGATCATGTTTCTTTTGTGTTTTATTTCAAAAACATTGATTTTGCTTTACTATCTCAATAAAAAATGTATACACGGACAAATTTCTATAAAAAATAAACAGTTGATAGACTGTCGTATTTGTACTTTTTTATCATGAAACTGCTTTGCCTAATCACGAACATTGCAATTTCAATAAAAAATAAAAATATGCTGTATTCACACTCTTCCATTGATAGGCTGACATGAATGAGTCTTTTGTAGACGAAACGTGCGTCTGGCGTATAAACTAAATTTATTCCTGGTATCTATGATGAGTTTATCTACAATATTTCATGGTAGCAACAAGATGTTCATGGTTGTTTTTTTTTTCTTTTTCAAAAACATTGATTTTGCTGTACAATCTCAATAAAAAAATGTATAAACGGACAAATTTCTATAAAAATAGAACAGTTGATAGACTGTCGTAAATTTGTAATTTTTTTTTATCATGAAACTGTTTTGGCTTATCACAAACATTGCAATTTTAATAATTAAAAAAAAACCATGATGTAGTATCATATTCACACTCTTATATTGATCGATGCCACTGCTGATGGAGTTTTAATTCCCCGAGGGTATCACCAGCCATATATTCAGCCCTTCTGTGCTGACATGAATTATCATTGATATGGCCATATTTATAAATCAACTGTTTTCTTAACTTTTGAATTTTTGAAATATTAAGGCTTTTTTTTTACCTCAACAGAATAGATAACCTTAGCTGTATTATGCTAAACTTTTAGGAATTTTGGTCCTCAATGCTCTTCAACGTCGTACTTTATTTGATCTTTTAATCTTTTTTGGATTCGAGCGTCACTGATGAGTCTTTTGTAGATGAAACGCGCGTCTCGCGTAAACACAAAATTTAATCCTGGTATCAATGATGAGTTTATTGGAATGTTTATTGAAAATGTTAGTGATAAGCTTTCTTGTAAATGAAAGATCAGAAAGTGACAAAATAAAAAAAAATCCTTAAATTGCGTGTGTTCCTATAATTCATTGGATATGAAACATTTTAAGTCAATTTGCATTGTCATTGTCCAGTGGAACTTTTCTTGTCCATGCCAGTGCACATTCGTTGAAATGTACATTTATAATTTAGACTAATGTATATATTTAGGCCTGTATATAGATTTCAAAAAAAGTACAAAATCTGTTTTGATAGTGTGTACACCAGTTGATTGACTTGTTGTAGAATACGAGATGACCTTCTACTAAATTAGGGTATTTAATGTATAAAGTTTTGGCAACCTTACCAGAAATTGGGAATTACTGGGTTTGCTTTCAGATTTAAATGGATGGAAAATTTCGTGGCGGATAATATATATAATATCTCAAAAAGTAAAAATATAAAAATTTAAATCAATTAAAGTAAGGTACATTACGTTTGATTATACAGGGGTAAGATACTCACTATGTTAATATATTTCAAAAATAGATTGACAAATTGAAAGTAGAATACATTAGTTGTGTAATCAACTGTTATAAAATAAACCGCTTGCATCGATATACCTCACACTCTTATAGTAAATTTTATAAATGTGATAACACAAACAAATATCGAAAAAGATTGTTTTGATGTTTGACATATTTTAATAACGGAAGAAGGACATATACAGGTTAACGTACAGTGTATCGTTTATCAAGATAACATCTGAACCGGGTATACACAACACGATGGTTTACCATTTATAGGATACAAGAAATTTTAAGATATAAATGGTGTATTTATCGTCCTATAGATGACGAATGAGAGAGAAAACCTCATTAAGCCGCATGCCTAGCCAGTTATACACACTTCTTGTATTTATAACATCTTTATTGGTTGTTTGAAGGAATCTTGTAACGTATCGGAAACTTTCCGCAAAGGCTATCATAACTTTGTCGTGCATAAAAAGGGTGTATGACGGCCAAACTGAAGTGTACAAATAAGGTATGTTAAATTGTTCTGTTCCTATATACCTAATCCTTTCTGGAGAGAAAAAATCAGCACTGATATTTAGTATTATACACAAACACCCCCTCCCATAACTCCCCATGAAAAATTTAACTTTAAGTGAGACGCTATTGTAGATGATAATTATTTGTATTTCTAAGGTTTTGATAATTTTACACCAGGCAGTAAAAACTGAAATCTTTTAATCGATTTTTTAGAATTAAATATGTATGTTCCACTGTATGCGACAATAACTGATCTTCTAACCAATCAATTACCAAGACGAGCAAATATTTCTGCACCTATGTTGTTTTTTCAAAGCTTTTCATTATTTCAAAGCTATATTAGCTTTGAGAACCTAAAATTGTACCTGTTATAATGTCAGCTGCCGTGCCATGTGTTTTTCTTTTGAGATACGATATTTTCGCACAAGAAAATGTCTCACCAATCCGACTTCACTTTTTCGTCACATGTCAGAACTCAAGTTAATGATTGGTTAGAAGATCAGATATTTTCGCATACAGTGGATCATACATATTTAATCCTAAATAATCGATAAAAAGATTTCCGCAAAAAATTGAGATACGAGGTTTTTGCATAACAGCGACGGTATACTTTTATTCTGTCCATCAGTCCCATATAAGCGCGTGATGTGCACATTTAAATCACGTGGATCAGATCTAAAACTTTTATATTTTCATCGGATATCAGTATTTGTACTTGATGTAATATGTCTATTATCAGAATTTTTAATTTCTTTAAAGTTGCAGTATTATTATAATTCTTTATTTGCAAAACAGACAAAAACCAATTTCGGTTACGGTAAATACATTGACAAAACAAACATAATCAAACATAATGAAAACTCGACAATATTATAAAAGATATATGATAAAAACATTAAAAAGACAGGATGTCGAAATTGTAGTTTATCTGTGTTTAGATAAGAAGTAGAAATGAAACCAAAAAAAAAGGAATTTTCTTCTTGTCATTCTGAAAAATTTAAGGACCTCATGTTGAAAAAGGTCAAGAAGACATAACCGATATGAAAATCAAGCGTCTTTCTTCCGTGTTAATATTTCATTTTCCTCATATTTAATGTGTAATCTACATAGATTTATCCTATATAAACAATAATATCATACGTATCGGTTTCCGCATCGAAAGTGCGAGTTTGAACTTGTACTTCAAGTCACATAATTTATATGTGGGCTGTAAAATCAGGGAACAGCGAATGTTTTGACGAATTTGGTAGAAATAATAACCCATGGATAGAGACGTGACATTGCAATATGAGACAACTATCCACCATTGTCCCAATAACATGGATATGAGCAACATTAAAACATGCTTAATGATTCAAACGCGAGAAACCCAACGGTCAGATTTAGACATACACATATAGAGTGTTTCGTTGTTAAACATGTTCGTGAGCGCACAAAATAGCCTGAACTCGACATATTTTCTGTGTGTGAAAATAAACTAATAAAAAGACAGAATGCATTGTCATTATTAACTGAAAGCTAGTGCAAAATCTACAACTGATAAATAAATCAGGACTATAAATTATCTATGATCTATGAGTTTGGCTGTCCCTCTGGCATCTGTCGCGCTTCTTTTATCAATCAGTCCACCATTCAAAACACACTATTGACTACATGATAGTAATGAAAATGGTAATAGTGGTATATTATACAATTATTGACTTTTGATGAGGTTGATACAATGATTTATCAACCCCAGAGATGTGATATTCACCAAGGCCAACGGCCGAGTTGAATATCACATCTCTGGGGTTGATAAATCATTGTATCAACTGATATCAAAAGTCAACAATTGCTTTAGTATATGACTCTTTAGTTCTCAGTGTCATTTTAATATTTTTAGATTTGGCAAATTCTCGAAATCTTCAGGTAGATTTTTCTCTCGTAAATAAGATTTAAATGTCCTCACGCTAGAATCTGTTGATCGGCGAGTATTTTTAGAATCCTTTTCTATCAAAATCTTCTTAATTTTCTCATTATTTAACGATGAAAAGCGTTTTTCAGTAGCTACTTCTGCTGCTCCAGCCATACTTTGTTGCCGGAAACATGTAACTGTCGTCTGTGAGATCGCAACGATTTTATGTCGAGAGCGCTGATTGGTTGATATTTATTCGGTCGTTCAATTAAAAACATTTTATTTATACATCCCTTAAATAGCTAACAAGAATTCCCCGTTTCTATATTTAGGTACACGGACGCTGTTCCAAATCTTATATTAACCTCTCGTGATTTTTGCCGCGGTGAATATAATGTTTTATCAAAGAGGATTTCCTATGCTTTTAGCCAATGAAAAAACAGAAAATTTATAGTCATATAATAAAATAAAATAATATATATGTTACGATGCTCAATTAAATCTTCAAGTTATGAGTTAACTTAAGGAGGGTCTACAACACTGGTTTATCTAACGATTCCATATTTATGGTAAGGATTGGACATGGAGCCCAGCACCCTCGATGTCACCAAATACATATACAATATATAGAAATAAATATTGTTGTTTGTGAACCTGAACAACACTTAACTTGTTCTCCATCATTTCCACATTAGGATCAACAGTAATTACTAAGATACCGGTATCACTGCCACGGCTGTTGCAGGAACTTTTTTGTCCGTCTTTCTAATAAAAATCAACAACAATCTCTTATTTTTTTCAATTTGTAGGGCTAGTGCAGAAACGGTTAAGATATTTACTGACCCATTACTTGTCCAAATGACCAAATTATGTTTATCATAATATATATGGCTTTTGGCTTTGACATGAAAATCTCTTGCGATGCTAAATCGGGTAATTTCGCTTCTTTAAAAATTTACTTTTTCATATCAAAACAAGTTTTAGTTCACCTAGCCCGGCGGGCCAAGTGAGCTTTTCTCATCACTTGGCGTCCGGCGTCCGGTGTCATCCTGTGTCCGTGGTCCGTCGTCCTTTAACCGAGTGAACTTTTAAAACAATCTTCTCCTCTGAAACTAATAGGCCAAATTAAATCAAACTTTGCGACAATCATCATTGAGGTATCTAGTTTCAAGATGTGTCCGGTGACCCGGCCAGCCAACCAAGATGGCCGCCATGACTAAAAATAGAACATAGGAGTAAAATGTAGATTTTGGCTTATATCTCTGAAATCAAAGCATTAAGAGCTGATCTGACATGGGGGGGGGGGGGAAATTATCAGGTCAAGATCTATATGCTCTGAAATTTTCAGATGAATCGGAGAACCAGTTGTCGGGTTGCTGTCCCTAAATGTGTAATTTTTAGAAGATTTTGCAGCTTTTGGTTATTATCTTGAATATTGTTATAGATAGATATAAACTGTAAATAGCAATAATGTACATTAAAGTAAGGGCTACAAATAAGTCAACATGGCCAAAGTGGTCAATTGACCCCATAAGTAGTTATTGCCCTTTATAGTCAATGTTTTACAATTTAAATAAATTTTGTATTTTTTGTAAAATTTTACAAAAAATTTTCCACTGTCACATTCTGGGCCAATTTCATTATAGATAGAGATAATTGTAAGCAGCAAGAGTGTTCAGTAAATTAAGATCTACCAACACATCACCAACACCAAAACACAATTATGTCATGAATCCATCTGTGTCCTTTGTTTAATATGCATATAAACCAAGGTGAGCGACACATGCTCTTTAGAGCCTCTAGTTATAAATGTGTCATATATACAATGTTGACAAGTTTCTTTCGATTTTGCAAGCTTTTATCAGAATTGAATAAAACAAAAAACCGACTACTAATGCATTATCAGAATTATAATGAAAATGATCTTTTATAAAAAATAATTGGCAGATCTTTTAAAGCCTTTTGTTCCACAATAGCAGATTAATTCCTTGATACCTCTCCTTATTTTATATTAAACGCGTAAAACAATACTTTCATAATCATATAACTGCATTCGTGTTTTCTATTTGAAGGCCAAGTTTGTGAGTTTTAACCCCGAACGTGGTCGATCTTTGTATGCCAAGAATCCTTGTAACCACTATTTGAGGTGTCCGTAAGTGCCCTGTTGCAAGACAAACTTTCTGTCCCTATTCAATTAACCTTACTCCCCAGTGGCAGTCCAAATTTCCCCGACCCCTTTTCCCGGACGGCTTCTATTACAAGACATACCTTAATATATACTGTTAATTTGTTCTCGTGTGACCATGTATGAAATACATGACATTGGACATTAATTATCAAAATTTAATCCCCGTACGGGTCATGTTCATTCGACTCCAATCTTACTATAGTAATTAATTAGAATTGTTTATTTTCCGCCCGAAGCTCTCCGGCACTCCGGCTACCCGTTGACACCAACAAAACTGACAACCACGATATAGCTTGTAGTGTAGAAAGTGGCTTTAAACACCTACAATTTATCAATCAATATATTTTCTAAAAATACTAGCTACCATACATTTTCTTATCTATACATTTTGGAACTTTTCTTATCCTAGTACGCTCATCAGATATATATTTAGACGTGAAAATTTAAATGTATAGATTTTCACAGTTGGTAAAACAACTATTGAAGTAGCTTTTTTGAATGAAAAAATCCATATATATAATAATAACATATTTTTTTTATTCCATTGCATGCAGAAGACAAAATTAAAAAAAACTTCCAGATATATTGTTTTATCGAAGTTGTTTACGTTTTGGCCGAAAATATAAAACAGTACTTCAGATTAACTTAGTTTTGTTTCGTTTGTCTAAAGTTTTTGGCAACTATATGTACAATTTTTTGGAAATCGAAAATCCATGATAGCCTGGTTTCCCGGATCATTTCGGAGTTAAATACTAGTATAGGTCATATGTGAACATTATAAACCACCGTTAAAGGAATATAATTGTGTGGTTATCGGTGAGTTTTAAAAAATAAATAATTAAAAAAACAAAACAATTATTAATATAATAAATTGTTTGTCGCAACCTATGATATAATTAATTTTAACAGATATTCATAAAACTGTATTAGACTGTTTCTCCTGTCTAGATAAATGTTCATATAACAAATTTTAAATATCAGAAGGTGATTATGAATAGCTCTGGAAACAAGGATTTGTATAGAAATGTACAAATGACCACAAATCCTTATTAGAACCCACTCTAAAATTATTTTGAAATGATAGCTGTCGCACTGTTCCACAGAAAACAATCAATACTTCAAAGCAGGGACCGAAGTTCATAAACTTGCCAGGAAATCAATCCGTTTGGTCGACTTCGATTTTATTAACTCGGGTTGCTCTTGAAAGTAGAATTTAAATCGAACGGTCTCGGTATAACATCAGCAGTTAAACCTTTTGACAATACTGAGTACTACTTATCTCGTGGACAGGTTTAGTCTAGTAGAGTAGAAAAACAAGTTGGAAAAACAAGTGAAGTAGTCATGAAAAACTGAGAGAGAAAAAAAAATAAGCTACTTAATTACTTCCTAGATTGGGTAACAAATGGCGACAACTTCAAGACAAACATGATGAGCATGTTTTATCGATTTGGTACGATTTGATAGAGCAGTGGCTATTTTTCCTGCGCCTGTAAACTAGAAAATATGCCATCATTTCCCCAGCTCTTATTTTAAAAATAACTATTTTTATTAAAGCTGTCAAACGATAGAATATTTGTAAAGCAATTGCCATATTGCTTGGCATTGTCGTGGATTTTTCTCTCATAATTATGAATAGAATGGTACTTGTATTTTAAATTTGTAAAATCACTATCATTGAAACTATTGAATCTGAAATTTTGATAATTTTTGGCAGGACATATAATCAGTGCAGCGACGGCCGGAAAATATTTCAGGAAATACGGTATTTTTTGCCAATTTCAATTTGCCGGCGTCGACAATATCGTTTATTTGTTATTTTGTCGCATTCTTTCTTCGGCTTTGTAAATACAAGGATTAAAAAAAAAATTGTCGCATTCTTTCGTCGGCTTTGTTAATACAAGGATTAAAAAAAAATTGTATACTTACTATACAATTTTTTTTAATCCTAGGTAAATAGGAGGGTAATTTTAATAATTTGCTTTTGAAAAGTAGGAAAATATAAATTATCAACACAAAGAAATCAATTTAAAGGAATTACTCGACTTGTAGGTGAATATTAGATTTAGTTTTAACTGTCTAGTGCCTTTTCGCAGTTGAGCTCCGCAGTTATCATCAGTTTTTTTTGTTTACCAGTAACCATAGGTCGACCGCGGTGTTATACGAAGGACTTCGGGAAAGTCCGGAAGGCTGTCAGCATCTTACAACTGGTGTCCTGTTGAACTTACATTTCGAAAGTAACCAGACCTTACTTTCACTTTCATCTGGGCGTATAATCTGTCTGGCAGATTACAACTTTGTCTTGAGAGAAATCCAGTTAGTGAAGCCTTACCAACAAGGCAAAATCATTATGATGACAAATGAAAGCCACATTTATACCATTGCAATTTATGACATGACTACAACTGATATTTTTAAGTTTATATATAGATCAATGACAATGATACATCATACAGACACAAGAACAACAAGATAATATTTAGCTCATTGCACTGTCTGCAGTGGTGAGTTGGTTGCTCATTTCACACATTCTGGTTTTGTATTTCACCTCCCCCTTTTTTTACTTCGTTTTTTTTTCAGAGCCTAAAAGCGATTCATGATCGCATTCTTCTAAACATCCTCAAATGAAAGATTATTTAGATAAGTGACAATTTGGAAAACATCATTTTAACTTTTCAAGCTATAAATTTAAGAAGTTGATAAACAGTAAAAAAAACCTTACTGGTACATTGTTTTAATATAATATATGAAATGAAATAATAATTATATTACATCTATGAGAAAATTAATGATCAAAGGTAGTCTGGTTTTTATTTACAATATATCACATACATGTATTACTAGTAAAATTGAAAATGGAAATGGGGAATGTGTCAAAGAGACAACAACAATAACTGAAGGCAATCAATGGGTCTTCATCACAGTGAGAAAATCTGGCACCCGGAGCAGGCTTCAACTTGCCTTTAACATGTTTAAGCAAAAATGTGTACTAGTTCAGTGAAAATGGTTTCATACTGAAATCTAAAAGATATAAATTATCTAAAATTAAAAACCATACAAGACTAACAAAGTCCGGAGACTCATGATTTGGGACAGGTGCAAAATTAGAGCGGGTAATAAACAGGTTTATTGATATAATTAATATACATCTATAACATTTGTAATTTTTAATTTATCCTTTTTAAAATTGAAACATCAAATGTTTATGAATTCTTCAAATAAGCTTCCCTGTCATAATACCTGTATTAAAAGTGATAATAATCTAATTTTATACTACACAGTTTGCTGGGGTGAATTTAGGGGGCCGGGTGCTCCCCTTAAGGCTTCATTTATGGTATCTAGAATTTTTACTGATTGTACTTCAAATACTCAAAATTTATCTAGTTTTAAGACTGGCAGCCCCCATTTTCTTTCAAAGTAAAGGATCAGCATCTTGTCATGACTGTACCTATAAGGTATGATGAAATGCCCCAAACACCACAAAAGATAGTTAATACACTTTTAAAATTTGTTTCAGGAAAAGAATGACTACCATAAAAGTATTCCTTTCTCACAGTAATGAACTTGATGATCAACAACTGGTATTTGATGAAATCCTTCCAAAATTGGAAGTGTTTAAAGACATAAGCATCCTTACCCAAGATGAATTACAACCAGGACAAATTTTTCTGTCTAGTTTAACAGAATTGGTGGATAAAGTTGATAAGACACTTCTATTCATCACTAAGAATGCCATGCAAAGTAGCTGGTGCAATCTAGAACTACTAATAGGTCTAGAGAGATCACAAAGGAAGCAGCAGCTTTCAGTAGTTCTTTTACTACATGGTATAGAAGAGAAAGATGTATGTATTTGTTTTGTTGTTGTATTTTTAACACTTAACTCAACCCTTCATTTATTCAGATGGAATAAAAATTCTTGATACTTACTATACAAAATTGTGTGGCACAGGCATATTTTGTGTATTGAAGAAAAGATAACAATGTTCCTTATAAATCTGAATAATCTTAAATCTAAGATCATGGATTTTTCAGGATCTTAAACATTTTCAAAAATTAAGATAAGTTCGCACCAATTCATTCTATTTTTTTTTTTATAAAAGATGACATGATTAAAATCATGATGGTACAAATTCTTTATTTAAACTCTGAGCTGACCATGGATGTTTTAACTCATAAGTTCAGACATTTGCTTAACAGGGAAGCATCAAAGTCTAATTTTCAAGCCTTTGACCTGGCTAGGACTAGAGCCCAGCCATAAGATGCACATGAGACAAGCACATTACTTTAAATAAAATGGAAATGGAAATGGAGAATTTGTCAAAAAGACAACAACCTGACCAAATAGCAGATAACAGCTGAAGGCCACCAATGGATCTCCAATTCAGCAAGAAAATCCCACATCCATAGGTGAACCTCAGCTAACCCCTAAATAAAAATGTGTACTAGTTCAGTGAAAATGATCGTCATACTAAACTCTTTAACATATAAATAAACTATAATTTAAAAACATACAAAACCATCAAAGTCCAGAGGCTTCTGACTTGGGACAGGCACAAAATTGTGGCGAGGTTAAGGTAAATATGTTTGGTGAGATCTCAACCCTCTCCCTATACCTCTAGCAAATGTACTAAGAATAAATAAACACACAGAAATAAGCACAGTAAAATGCAGTTTAAAAGAAGAGTTTGATTTCAAAACAGGCAACAAAAGAAACTAAGCACAATGAAAATGATACATACATAAACAAAGGACTACTAGCAGTTACTGAAATGCCAGCTCCAGAACTCAATTAAGGTGATACCTAACACTTTGACTAAAATTAATTTGGCTCGTTTAATTTTCATAAAATTTTGACAAAGTATTTACTTTGACCATTTGACAAAAATATAAAACTTTCAAAAAATTTGAACCAAACATTTTATCAGAAAAATGACACTGGTTATATAGCAGTTTGACAAACACTGATTGTGATCATTGAGAAGCTTACTATTCCCTTAACAACACAACGTAGTTAAAATGTTTAGCTGATTTTACAGAGTTATCTCCCTGTAGTGTTAGGTACCACCTTTAACTGATTGAAAAATTATGTCCTCGTCATATAAAACCAACTTACGCAAATGTACTCTGTTAGTTTCTTGGTGACAGGTCATTATATAATTGTCATAGTTAATATTTTTTATTTTCTTTATCATGTTTATAGATTCCACAAATTGCAGTATTACAAGAAGCTAGAAAAATTGTGTTTACAAAAGAAAATGATTCTTGGGTAACTGAAACCATTGAAAGGATAAGAGGTATATTGATTTAGTTTATACAAAAGACACAATTTACAGTACTTGTAAGTGTAGACAGTTTGCAAAATTAAAAATCCATATAAACAACGCAAAGAAAAAAAATCTTAATCTTGTTGGATTGTTGTTTTATTGACACATATCCCTCATCTCCTTTTATCATACATGTAGATGTATGTCATACAGAAAAAGAGGTGAAAGATGCCAAGGGGATATTAAAATCTCGTTTAAGAGAAAATAACAATGCCATGACAAAAAAATTGAAAGACAATGAAATGGAAAACAACTTTACTGAACACCACTGAGAAAATAACATTTTAACAGCTTAAGAAATTTGCAAAAATAAGATTCAGGCAGTCTTCTCCATTATCCCCATGTAATTTTGCAAAATCTACTTTTTAAAATTGCTGGATTCATTCCTGTCTTTAACTTTTTAAAAACCACATGAGCATTTGATGGACATTTATTTTAAAACCATTTAGATGTATACACATGCCTGTAGGGAACTAGGGTTGACAAAAACTGCCCCCTTGTGAAATTACCTAGGTGTATAAAAAACATGCATTAAAACTAAAACAACATGGCAACAACAGAACTTGAAACCCAACATTTGGCAATGTGTATTCGACTCAGATTTTAATTGACAAGGCTTACTAGTTTTCCCGTCAAATTTCAATGAACTCTCTGAACCTTCCAACTTCCATCACCAAATAAAAATGGGCTTGGGATTGTAACCAAGAGTGCTGATAGTGTCTTTACCTTTTTAGCTTAGACATAACATAAAAAGAAACGGGTACTATTGCTGTAATTGTTTCCATTTTACTTCAAAATATTTTTAAATGAGAAGTAAAAGTTAAGCTAGCCTAAGTACATATTGATACTTCTATTTTATGGTTAAAATAGTAAACCTTGTTTCGCAATTTTTGACAGAACAGACAGTGATTAAGAAATCTGTGTATAAAAAATGTGCTATTTCCTATTTCAGAAAAAGAGACTATAAGACAATTGATGCCTGCAGGAAATGTAGCTCATGGTCTGGTATGGTCACATTATGCAGGATTACTTCAATACATTCTACCAGGTATACTTTTTTAATATTATTTTTATGCCCCATTTATTGGCATTATGTTTTCTGGTCTGTGCGTTTGTTTGTCCATCCTTTTGTTTCGTCCGTCTGTTCGTCCCACTTCAGGTTAAAGTTTTTGGTCGAGGTAGTTTTTGATGAACTTGAAGTCCAATCAACCTAAAACTTAATATACATGTTCCTTATGATATGATCTTTCTAATTTTATCATATTAGAGTTCTGACCCCAATTTCATGGTCCACTGAATATAGAAAATGATAGTGCGAGTGGGGCATCTGTGTACTGGGGACACATTCTTGTTTTCATCTTTTTTCATTGAAGATGTTAATTACTAGAAGTGCATCTGAGTACACACCACTTTTTCGACTGTCAGGTGGAAGGAAAAAAAAAAAAAACATAAAAAGTCATGAACAAAACATTAGTTCAACTTAGTCATTGCTGTGCATATGAACAAAATGTTAGCATTAAAACCATTTGCTGTTTGGTTTGAATGTCTGCTTTGCATTATTATGAGCTATGATAAAAAAAAACATTACAAGTTATTTGTGGACTTCTTAGGGGCCCTCTATGATGGCTTATCTTTTAGTATTCTCTAGTTTGTTCTTGTATTCAGTTTATTGATTTTAGTTTTTTTCAACTGTAAATCTGTGGTTATTTAGCATGTCTTACCAATTTTTTCTTTGAATAATTTATTTAAGATTTAAATTTATCTGCATATGACATGTACAGTTTAATCACTTGTTTATTTTTTACAGATTTGGAAAATAAACTGAAAGAATCGGATTGGTATCAATCAAACTCCCTTCAGAACCATGTGTCTACAAAGTTTTATGAAATGGTACCAACATCATGTACTTGCCATTTTGATCTGTCGAAAATAGATGAAAATATCACACTGATCACACATTTGGAACTTTCCAATACAATTAGAGGGGGAAACGTTAGAAAGTTTGCTGTCAAACTTTACAGTATTACTGATGGTGATCAGGTGAATAGATATGTATGGTATCTGAATCTCTATCTATAAGAGCTTTAATAGTTGTTTGTTTCCTTCTATATCACCAGTTTTGGAAAATCATGTATTGGTTATAATTTCATTGTTTATGTTTAGAAACCTTGAGCTCCTGTCCAAATAATTTTTACAAGGGCATATATAATTTTGCACTTGCATGAGACATTGTAGTTGAATTTAGCAAAACCTGCCAATGTTTTCGTTTTCATTTATTAACCCATTTGAAAAAATCAATGCACAATTGCAGAGATGACTTTATAAAAATCAGTATAAGTTAAAGATAAAGAGATGTGGTATAAGTATATGAATGCCAATGGGGCATCACTCCACCAGAGCATTTTAACAATTTTTCAGATTTCTCAAATTGTGGTTATATTATAATATTATAGTCTGAGTGTTTTCTGAAGGGTTAAGAATCTACAATTTTTTTTCTATAGATCTTGAGAATAATTGTTTCACAAGAAATGAACTATTCATATGATTTATTGTGTTTATTCATGCTTTTCAAATACCTTTTCAGACATATTTCTGTATTTGTGAATACCCAAGTGCCATAGGAGCAATGAAGGCAATGGAAGATCACCATTTAGCAAAGTTTAGTATAGATGACAAGAAGTTACAGTTAGCAAGGTTTTACTATACCATGAACTCTGTGATAAACCACTTTGATATATCTAGAAATAAAGCAAGAGTTGTTCTTTTCAATGGTAATATACAAAAATTGAAAATTTATAATACAAAATGTAGTCTTGATATTGATAATAGTAATAATACATGATGAGCACATCATATAAATTAAAAGGGACTTGGCATCATATGTGGTACTGGTACTTGTTATATGTAAAAAGTAAAATCACAAAAATACTGAACTCTGAGGAAGGAAAATTCAAAATGGAAAGTTTTGTAAATGAGTCAGCAACCCATGTAACACAAATAACCAAAAGACTTCTAGAGATATTTTTCATCTATGAAGTGTCTATTTACAATATATCTAGTGTGTGATACAACATAAAAAAACAAGCCATTCCTGCCTAATATAAATCACCTCCTGTCTTAAATTTACCAGTCTAAACAGACTCTGCAAAATACAGACATTTTTTGTTTTGTAAACTGTAATGTGGCATAAAAAAATAATTATGAAATCATCAATTTTTTTTACAGATGAAACTGAGAAAGTGTCTGAAGTTTTAGTAAAAGCAATAAAACAAGATTTACAATTAACTGAAAAAGTTATGCCAAAGGTTTGTATTAAAGTTTAACTTGTTTCCCCTGCACAATAGTGTTTACTTGCTCAAACATACTGAAACATTGATTAGGTATTTATGAATTTTGGCTAAAAATACACACCATTGTTCTTGACACAGCTAAGTTCAGGCACAATAATAGAACAGGACACAGTAAACAGATTGAAAATTTGATTTTGTCCCCTTTAACACCTTAATTTGAATTGTAAAAGAAATGCAATAGTCATCAATAGCTCATACAAAGTGGAATCAAATAAGGCGATGAGAACAAATGTTTTGTGGCTGATGGCTTTTTGTTGTTTCTAGTTCCATGGTGTTTTACTTTCATTATTACTATTTCTATAAGATTTAATTCAAAATGTACAGTATCTATAATTTAAAAACACTTTCATCTAAGGCCACAATCATCATATAGATAGTATGGATATCTTAATCATTTTCAGGAAAGCCCAATCACCAGGCCTAAGTTAGAAAACTTGGAATCTACACCAGAACTTAAATACCAATATCAGGTGTATATAGCTCATTCTGAAGACAAAGAAGACAAACAGAGTGCTAAAGAAATTATTGAATATCTGGAAGAGAAGGGGATACACAGTATCCTGAAAAATCCTGACAGCCCAAATGACCCAGAGGTGAAGTCTAATACACTTATTAAAGCTGTGCAGAATTGTAGATGGTTCATTTTTCTGATGACCAAGAATTCAGTTAAGGACAAGATGCTTCAACTGAGGGTACTAGCTGCGCTCCATGATGGTATCCTTAAAAGGAGGGTAAGGGTAATCCCTGTGGTAGATAGACGGAATGATATCTACATACCTGATGCTCTACAGTGGGTTACTTATGTACCTTTTAATGAACAAACTAAATCTCATCTTAAAAGTCTTCACAATATTGTCAGTGGTGAGTGCCTGTTATTTATCAAAGAACCTTTTTTTAGTTTGTTTTTTTTGGTTTATTTTGTTTGTTATAAATGTATAACACAAATTTCAGTGCAAACAACACATATTAAAAGTGTTAATAATCCTTCATCAGGTCATGATAAAAAATCAAAAGGTCAGGACACTATATAAATGAAAAAACGTAATTTGTATACCTATTTGTTTTACTTGTAAAGGGGCATAACTCATGAACATAAAAGGGAGGCCACCAATTTCAAACTTTATCTCTGAATTGTGTATAAGTTACATAACATTTGGTTTAGGCAAACTAAAGTCAGAGAATATAAACAAACAGTTCACATATGTTTCCATTTATAAAGGAGCTTAACTCTAGAATGGTAAAAGTGATGACATTAAATTTCAAACGTGATATTTGTTTTGTGGTGATGGGTTACACTGATGTCCTGACAATGTCCTGACAGTGTCCTGACAGAAATGATTTAGAGGGACACCATTCCATGACATTATCAAATTACAAACTTCAATGAAAAACTGTTCATGTGGACACTTTTTCACAGGACACTATTATGTCTTACAAAAGTGACGCCACCAAACTTCAAACTTAATCTGTGTTTTGTGGTAAAAAGCATTGTGTAAAACTTTCATACCATTTAGTTGAGGCAAACTAAAGTTAAAGAAAAGAAACAAGTATTTCAGATTGTTTTCCCATTTGTAAAGGGACATAACTCTGATAGGTCTGTAAACAATTGGTTTTGTTTTAGGAGAAGATTTTCCATTGAAAACAGAAATGTTACTACCTGCTGGTGATGTAGCCAATGGACTTGCCTGGGGTTATGTTGTTAATTATCTAAGAATTATCCTACCAGGTAAGATCATTAATATACTTTGAGAGAGAGAGAGAGAGAGAGAGAGAGAGAGAGAGAGAGAGAGAGAGAGAGAGATCATAGTTTGTCAGTCTGAGTGACTGTTGATGACAAAGGAATATTCATGGATTGTATCTTATTTTTTATCTTACAAGAGAGATTATTTGTCTTTATCCCTGCGTGTTATACTCTTGTGCGCTTTATGTAAGTATTTTTTCTGTATTTTAAAGGGAAAAAATTTACGCCAGAATTTTTCTTATGAAGACCGTCAGATTAATTGTCAAGTGCTTGCAGTGACATGATAAATTGTTCATGTGGCATATTTTGTTATGAATAAATATATTTACTTTATTGTTTATTGTTTATTTCATTGTATTGTTGGTATATTTAAAGGGTGGTACATGTAGTCCCCACTTTGTATGACTTATGATTAATGCAAAGGCTTTTATACATGTTCTTGGTTGACTCAAAACTTTTTATCTACCTTGACATTAACATGTAAAACACATTTCATTTGTGTTTCTTATTTCAAATTCAAATAAGAGTAAATAGAGAAAGTTGAACATACATATTTTCAGATAAGATATGCTTTGATGATTTTGAGTATTTTCTTCTTTTTACAGATGCTTTGAAAAATATTGACCAGTCTTTTAAAAAAATGGATATCAGCAATTATAAATGTCCTGAAACTCTGTTTATAATTATACCAAAGAGTTGTGATGCTAAAGGTGTGATGAAAGACAAAAATGACAGAATTTCTAACTTTACAACTACTCCTGATATTCATCCTTTTGGTGGGAGCAGACCATTTTCTTGTCAAATATATAAAATTACTGATCAGCCGGTATGTCTGTTTTCATACTTATTCATATTCTCATATGCCATGCTTCTTTCCCTTTGTAAACAACACCACTTTGATCATTCCAGATGAAGGTCAATCCAGAAAAGATCTTCAGTCGCATGAAATTTATAAAGTGCTGTTTGCATTTATTTTTTTTCCCTCTTATTTTCTTTAATCATTTTCTCTCAGTGTTGGTATACACATGTTTAAGTATACGAATATTTTATTATATTTTACAGGACAAATATTTTATTGGACAATATGCTGCACCTATTACATGTTTACATGAGATGAAGGAATGGAGGATTGCAGGTGTGACTGCAGACACTATTTTATCAGAAGCATATAATTTTTATGAGATCGTTAAGAATCTTATGGAGTCAGCTGATCCTGTAAAAGCCAAATGCTGTGAATTTGTTTATTTTGATGGTGAGTTTTCCTATTCATTTTATACATATCAGTAAGATTGATTTGCACAATTGACAAATAAGAAGTTCACTGTTTTACAGTCAGTCTTTTGATATTTTTATACTTCATTTATGGGCATTATGTTTTCTGGTCTGTTCATCCGTCACGCTTCAGGTTAAAGTTTTTGGTCAAGGTAGTTTTTGATGAAGCTGAAGTCCAATCAACCTAAAACTTAGTACACATGTTCCCTATGCTATGATCTTTCAAATTTTACTGCAAAATAAGAGATTTTTTTTCCCATTTTCAAGGTCCACTGAACATAGAAAATGATAGTGAGGATATCTGTGTACTGGGGACACATTCTTGTTTAATTTTAATGCAAAACCGTTTTTGTCCATTGACTTTTGGCTTAAAAGAGATATGTTTTTTGGGGAGTTAGAAACTTAAAATACAGGAGAAACTATTTCATTTATCAAAATAATAAGAATTTAAGTTTGATATGTGATGTTTATCTGAAGAATCAACTTTATTATCCAAATTTAAGACAGGTTTAATGGCAGAACTGGATTGCAAATTGAGGAAATAAAGACCAAGTATAGGCTTAATGTAGAAGACCTACTTTATCATTGTTCAAACAGAAATAGAATGTATTAAATATGTTTTTGTATACCTTTTAATTTGTTTATACCAACTACTTAAATCTATATATAACTTTTAAATTGAGGATAGGACTTAAATCTGAGCCTTGAAAACTTATTAATTGAGTATGTAATAAAAAAAAATGCAATATACAATACAACATATGGATTAACATATATTTTTGAAGCCTCAGTTATTTCCTTGAATAAACTCAAATGTACCTTTATTTTGATGTTTCAGATGAAACAGAGTCTTTGGCTGAAATAATGGAGGCAAAGATTGTTTAAATAACAACTTCAAAGAGAATGTGCTTACTTGGCATGCAGAACATTGATGAACATACACATTTTATCTTTGTCATGCATATGATGCATACTGCAGAGTAAAATCAACACATTGACATTACTATGTTCTTCTTTTTGTCTTATTATATAGATATAGAAAGAGGTGGTGTGAGTGCCAATGAGACAACTCTCCATCCAAATAACAATTAAAAAAAAGTAGACCATTATAGGTCAATATACGGCCTTTAACACAGGGCCTTGGCTCACACCGAACAATTGCCTATTACTGCCTATTTAATGATCAGTTGTCACCAAAGTTTTACTCTTACAGTAAATTTAATAAGAAAAAAGTAAAATCATAAATATACTGAACTTAGAGGAAAATCAATTCGGAAAGTCCATAATCACATGGCAAAATCAAATTTCAAAACGCATCAAAAACAAATGGACAAGAACTGTCATATTTCTGACTTGGTACAGGCATTTTCAAAAACATTCTAATACATTTTTAATAGTCTTTTTTCTTTCATCTGTTTTTTTGTGCCTTGTATAAAGACAGCTGATATTTAAAGACAATATACTCCTATTTCTAAATATATCTTTATAAAAGATGTATTACTTGAATCATTCTTGAATTGAGAGCTTTTAGGAACATACAAGCTAGATTATATTTATGGTTTAGATTTAGTGCTTTCAATGAATCTAAGCCACTGTTTTAGACACATTTACTGGGAGTTAACTTAACTGAACTTCCTGGATACATGTTTGGTTGTATCCAAATGATATCTACTATGATTTATTCTTATCTTGGGGTTTTATATAGATTGAACAGATACTATTTTATAAGCTGCTCAAAAGATGTGTTCATTTATATGTGCATTGTGCCAAAATTAATGAAATTAATGCAAATTTAACATATATAATTTATGCATTCTTATTTTTACTTTTTCCTCCTGTTCAAAGAATACATTTTTATATGTCATCTTACAGCGGTCACTTTCATTTTTGACAAAAACAATCTGAAAAGTGACGATTTTTTGCATATTTGATAGATTTTTCCTAATTAAGCTTGCATCGGAGCGTTTTAAATGACTAAATCAGTTAAACATTTTCACATAAACTAGTTGAATCAATCAAAATAGACACATAAGTGTTTAAAAAGTGCTAAAATATTTTATTAGATGAGCTTGAAAATTGAGTCCAAAATCGGCATTTACCGGACCTATTCATCTAAATAGTTGCACTGCTGATTCTTTTAAAAATCAAAACTAAATCATATTTGATTTAGAAGATGTAATGAGTGTCTACCATAGAAAGTTTCTTTGTTAGATTAAAAGCATAGTAACCATCATATCCTGGGTGTGCTACATAATGACACATATGCAGTTTTATCCAATTATCCATTATGACTTTCTTGATAATAAAAAGAAAACACACATGGTGATGTCATATACAATAGAAGATCTCGCAAGATGCATGCATACTGTGTGGTTTTTTTTACATTGTTCTTGTTATTGTTAAGGGTACTCCAAGAAAACATGTGCTTGATTTGACTCTTTTTTTTATAGAAATAAATATTGAAATGAGTGTTCCATCATTTAAATCTTTTAATTCATTATTGTAGTAACAAGTTGTTTTGTACCTTCTTTATGTTGTGCTTTACTAGATCTCTATTTTGATATTTCAAAATGATCTTAGCTGTATAATGATAAGGCAAAAAGTTTTGGATTTTTTTTTACTTGAATGCTCTTCATCTGCGCCTTTTAGTCTTTTTTTTGCCTTACTAACTTTACTGATTCAACAATAGTCACTGTTGAGTCTTATGTTTACAAACGTTACTGGCAGCCAAAATTTTAAGCCTGGTATCCAGTATGAGTTTGCAATAATGTTATATCGAATATCTTTCGAAGAAAACAGGAGCAATTTTACTGAGGATTTGGGTAGGCGAACCACAGCTTGTTCTAGTTTATGAACTGATGGAAACGGAGAGGATGAATGTCATATGTTAAGGCGCTACCGTATCTTAATATCTAAGTAAAGGAAACAGAAAAAAATAACAGTGAAAGCAAAATAATTTATTCATTATTTAAAACTTATCATCCCAGAAATCCCAGAAATGAAATGGATCATTCGATGACTTTAATAATTGCCCGTATTAAGAAGGCACATGGCAGATGCAATAACCTTAAATTGGGTTTTGGAAAGGCACAGCTTTTCTAGGTTGTACTGAACTTCAGAAACAATTCAACCTAATAATTCCAATTAAATTTCCTTCAAAGTAAAAATTCGAGATCGAAATATAAAATATATTGAATTAGATGATTTTTCAAGCAGTCATAATCATACAACTCTGGCCTTATTAAGAATCGTGAAATAGTTTGATCATCACCTCTTAAAATCATGGTTAACGGACATGCCATTTCAAATTCATTCCTGTTATTAAAAATCAAAACCGGGCGGTCTCAAAATGAACAAAATATTCAGTAACATTAATAGTGACACTATGAAAGACCCAAGGTTTTTCTTCAAACCTAATCATATCTGAATATACATTTACAAATGAACCAAACTCTAACTGTGAAAATAAAAAAAAAAGAGGTAACTATTTAAAACTGTTCTGCTTAATACAAAATTCCATGTACAATTGTACCAAGCACTGACTCAAATGTCAACTCAATTACTTATTACTTTTCTACAAAATAAAGGCCACTCTCCAACATTATAGACGAGAATAGAATTCATGACAAAAATCTCCAATTTGTTGTTCTTGTTTCTCTGATAATTTAATCTGTTTAGTTCTTCTGTAGATTTTGTTCAAAACACAAACAAGTGTAAAACAATCCGAATTTAAGGCCAATCACTCCTTTTAAGAGAGACGGTCTCCTAAATTTGACTTGTTAGTAGATCTTGCATTGCTGATTATTTTTCTTATTTAAAGTGCAAAAACAAAAAGGGTAAAAATTGTCTTTAAAGCGCAATAAGTTCAAAAAGGAGTGGTCAAAAGATTTCCTCCTAATCTTATCCTGCTGATATTTTTTGCTTTTTGAAGTTTCTATCTATCTATTATATCTTTTTAAGTTATAAAACATAAAACGCAAAAAAATAAATATAATCGTCATCAAATTCAATTACTCGAATAAGGAGTTGATTTAGATCGTTAAGACTAATTTGTAAAATTTGTCTTGCTGATCCCTATTAGGGATTTCAAGAAAATATGCAAAACTGAAAAAAATGTTGAAATGAGTCATTTAAGTGCAATGACTCCTATGAAAATATGGCTGACAGTTTTGACGTTTATAGGACCAGGACAATTCGAAGAACTCATTACAACATTCAGAACATTTTTGCTATTGTCAATGGAGTAGGTCCGGTAAGGACCGATTTTGGCCTCAAATTTTAGGTTAATCTGACAAAAGAATTTGACCACTTTTTAAACAACTAATGTCTTTTTCAGTTGAATCAACTAGGTTATGTGAAAGATTTGAACTGATTCAGTCATTAAAAACGATCCGATTCAAGCTGAAATATGAAAAATCAACCAAATATGCCGAAAAATGTCACTTTTCGGATGGTTTTTGTCAAAAATGAAAGTGGCCGCATCCGTGTTCATCCTCAACCTTTATATGTGTTATGTATTATCATAAAATACAACTTTCGTTTCAATATTAAGGATGAACACGAATGCAGCCACTTTCGTTTTACACGAAAACCGTCTAAAATTTAACTAAAATGCTAGAATTTTTAAAAATTCAGTAACTTAGCATGACTTTAATGTACCAGTACCCGACATATGTTCATTGTATAGTCAAAAATAGCCCATATTGTATGTAGCAGAAACACTCTACTGTTCAGTAAATAACTAAAATTTCACATTTTATCAATTTTGTAAAACTGCTATATTTTGAGGCTAAAAAGGGCTCTTACTGGACCTACTCCTTTACCCTACAGTTTTCAAAAAATAAAGAAAACGAGCGTTCACATTGATTTTAATTTTAACCATGTCGGTAATCTTGGTTCGCATGTGGGGTCATTGAACACATTTAAAAAAAAATAGATGCCCCTTTGATGATTGTGCTTAACTTTGGTTAAATTTGATCAAAGGAATTCAGAGGAAAAGGTTTTCATAAAAAACCCAAAAGTTGTAAAGCACCTGTCCTACCTCCATGACAAATAAAAAAATGTATGATAAAGCTCTAAATAACATCGTGTTTGTGTTAATCACATTACATAAACTGCTTGATAAATAAATAAGGTATTTTTTAAAAATTCACTTGAAAAACTCAACATATACCCCAACAACACTCAACAAGCAGGAAAATCTTACAGTGCCGAAGTGTTCAGAATTTCAGCTCTACCAATTGCCCATACGTTAAAAATGTCTCAGTGGAAATTTTTGTTTTTAATTTTGCAACATAATTTTAAAAGTATAATAGAAAAAATAAGAAACACAAACAAGAAATAATAACTAGCAAGATCTACGATAGAGGAAATCGTCTGACGGTACCTTAATGGAGCTATTGTATGGCAAGCCGTATTGCTATTAATTCTTACTTTAAGATATCTCAAAAACTTTATAAGATATCTTAAGCAACAGGACGGGTCCTGATAAAGATAAAAATCAACTGCACAGGTTCAAACCTAGATACACATTTCAACAATGTCATATCTATATTCATATATCCCATATTTTAACTTTATGTAACATTGTAATATTTTATATTAAGCTATAATGAGATAAGATACAATCTAATAAAAATTAAATCCTTAAACTGCTCCTGTTCTGATATGTCGCGCATTATGCAAGACAATATTTACATACAAGTCAACATAGTAATTATAAGACCTTATATAAACGTTTAGCTTAACAACAACAAAATACTGTCAAAGTTAGCTTTAATTTGGTAAATTGTTTGGTGCATATATGTGTATTGAAAGAACAATACAATCATTTTTGTGGTCATTCGTAGCCGATTGTTTGGATGTAACTTTTGTAAGACTATTAACTAATATATCTTATGGTTTATAGGGGGTCTTTATAACTTGAGGTGACCCCCTTTAGATCCTCTAAAACTGACGATGTGTGTCCGAGTTTAATCATATTTATTTTGTAGTATTATTCAAAAGTTTGACCGCGTACAAACAAAGTTAAAATCAATAATTTATTCTAATAATAGCTTTTAATTGTAATTGGATAACCAATCACAAATGAATATAGGCACACACGCCAAAATTATACTTTCGTTTTGGAAAAGAAATACATCATTGCCGATCATGGTTACTGTAAATACAGATGATATTAGTTTTCTGTTGTAACTCTATGCAGGTTGTCTCATATATATAAACTATTTAGTGAGCATACCGAAGAAGACATATAATTGATTATTCACCTTTTTGGTAAGTTCAGTATAAAAATAGAATTTAGAATTTAAACACTACTTTCATTTTTAAAGAGAAATTTGTAGGTTCCATCAATTAGTCACCGACTCACTGACACTGTTTATTTTTTTTTATTTTTTTATGTCAAACAAAAATCGATCTGATCAGAAGTATTTCATACATTTATTGTGTTTTTGTGGGCTATGAATTTTTTTTTATAGAAGATACAAATAAGATATAGGTAAACCTCCAAAATTAGAACTTATAATACTTTTGATAGAGAAAATTGTGCACTCCTACAATACTTTTTTTTTTTTTTTTATCAAAATATAGTTTATTTTTTCTTTATTTAACCATAAAGAAGAGATTAGTTATCAGCAGATTTTAGTTTATCTATGCTTGCTTCCTGCGACTAAAAGGCCTACGCTCAATATGGAAAATCCTTTTAAACAGTTAATAGATTCTATTTTTAGATTTTTGCAAGAAGACAAATATACTTTTAAAAGGGTGATTGCTCATTTTGAGATTATGATTACATCAGTTCTATCACCACATGGGGTGGCTTAAATGGATTAGTGTAAATTCCAGTTGGGATAATGTACACTATAAGGTGTTCAGAGTTGTCTAAAAACTCACCAAATATAGTCCTATTATATAAGACTTTGGAGTTTCATATCATTTACATTCAATGTTTTTTTATCAAATATTTTATTTTACTATCAATGTTGAATTTTGGTTTCAACATTGATAGTAAAAAAAAAGATATACGATGTCTACCATAAAAAGATTCCTTGTAAGATTAAAAGCATAGTAACCATCATATCCTCGGTGTGCTTCATAATGACACATATGCAGTGTTATCCAATTATCCAGTAACTATCATTATGGCTTTCTTGATAATAAAAAGAAAACACACATGGTGATGTCATATACAAAAAAAAAGATCTCGCAAGATGCATGCATACTGTGTGTGTTTTTTCTACATTGCTCTCGTAATTGTGAAGGGTACTCCGAGAAAGGATGTGCTTGATTTGACTTTTTTTATAGAAATAAATATTGAAATGAGTGTTCCAAATGATATCGGATATGTTCCTTACGTCGTAACTACAATCCCCTTCCCTTTCATGAATGTGACCTACCGAATAAGACTATTTACCGGATTTGTAATCACATAAGCAACACGACGGGTGCCACATGTGGAACAGGATCTGCTTACCCTTCCGGAGCACCTGATATCACCCCTAGTTTTTTGTGGGGTTCGTGTTGTTTATTCTTAAGTTTTCTATGTTGTGTCATGTGTACTATTGTTTTTCTGTTTGTCTTTTTCATTTTTAGCCATGGCGTTGTCAGTTTGTTTTAGATTTATGAGTTTGACTGTCACTTTGGTATCTTTCGTCCTTCTTTTCCATCATTTGAATATTTTAATTCATTATTGTAGTAACAAGTTGTTTTGTTTAATAGCAGACTTGTTTTTGTACTGTTACGAATCACAGTTTATGACTAAACTCAGTATAGACCCGTCGAAATTGCATTTAATTGATAAATTCACCAATACCTACCGTTATCTTAATGATTTTTTTTCGTTAAATAATCAAGAATTTTCGCAATATACTGGTGAAATTTACCCCAAGGAACTTACTTTAAATAAATCAAATTTATTCGGTAATACTAGTAGCTGTCCTTTCCTGGATTTAGATATTACGGTTTTAAACGGGAAACTACACACTAAAATTTACGACAAAAGAGACGATTTTTCGTTCCTTATTGTCAATTTTCGATTTTTAGATGGTGATGTTCTTTGGCACCATCTTACGGTATATATATTTCACAACTTATTCGTAATGCCCGTGTCTGTTGTGACGTTTTTGATTTTAACGAATGTAATCAATGTATTACTGGTAAATTATTAAACCAGGGATATCGTTACCATAAATTACTTAAAACCTTTACTAAATTTTTCCATAGCAGTGGCGGATCCAGAGGGGGGGTTCCGGGGGTGCGCACCCCCCCTTTATTTTTGCCGATCAATGCATTTGTATCGGGATATATGTTTTGCACCCCCCCCCCCCCCATTTTGCCCTGGGTTAGCACCCCCCTTTCGAAAATTCCTGCATACGCCCCTGCATAGATATAAAGATTTGGTTTTGAAGTTTGGTTGTACCTGTAGAAAACTTATTTCAAACGGGATAGTACATCCTCATTTTTACGGAAATGTTGTTAACCGTGCCCGGAAATTTAGAAATGATCCATGTAAACTTGTCGCTCCTTTAAATAAACTTAATCTAAAAGGTTACCTATTCAACACTGTAATAAAATCATTGAATATTGTTTTTATTGGTATAAATATTGATTTTGTTATCAGTAGATTAAAAGCTAACTAAATATTACTAGTATGGTATATACATATACATATTCATGGATCTACAATCTGTCGATACCTGTAACTTGGCATTGCACAAGGTCATGTTTTTCTCTAGCTGTTTACACTAAATCCATTGGGTGTTGGATGTGTACGGATTGATTGTTTAGTCTTAGATGCATGATTTTTTTTATTAGTTGTAAGTGGTTTTGAACTAGCTGTCTGATAACTGCGAGAACTCTCAGATCTGTTCATTGTGTCTTTTTGTGTCGGGATGTATACTTACCCTGCCACGTCCACTTGTATTTTTGTCTAACTGATGAGTTAAGCCTTTTTCAACTGATTTTTATAGTTCGTTCTTATATTGTACTGTTATACCACTGTCCCAGGTTAGGGGGGGGGATCCCGCTAACATGTTTATCCCCGCCACATTATTTATGTATGTGCCTGTCCCAAGTCAGGAACCTGTAATTCAGAGGTTGTCGTTTGTTTATGTGTTACATATTTGTTTTTTGTTCATTTTTTTTACATGAATAAGGCCCTTAGTTTTCTCGTTTGAATTGTTTTACATTATTTTATCGGGGCCTTTTATAGCTGACTATGCGGTATGGGCTTTGCTCATTGCTGAAGGCCTTACGGTTACATATAAGTGTTAATGTTTGTGTCATTTTGGTCTTTTGTGGATAGTTGTCTCATTGGCAATCATACCATATCTTCTTTTTTATATATTGTACCTTCTCTATGTTGTGGTTTACTAGATCTTTATTTTGATATTTCGAAATGATCTTAGCTGTATAAAGCAAAAAGTTTTGGATTTTTGGGACATAAATGCTCTTCAACTGCGACTTGTAGTCTTTTTTTTTTTGCCTTACTAACTTTACTGATTCAACAATAGTCAGTGTTGAGTCTTATGTTTACAAACGTAACTGGCAGACACAATTTTAAGCCTGGTATCCAGTATGATTTTATTTACAATTGCAGTAATGTTATATCGAATATCTTTCGAAGAAAACAGGAGCAATTTTAATGAAGATTTGGGTATGCGATCCACAGCTTGTTTTAGTTTATGAACTGACGTTAAAGGAGACAATGAATGTCATATGTAAAGGCGCTACCGTATCTTAATATCTAAGTAAAGGAAACAGAAAAAAAATAACAGTGAAAGCAATATAATTTATTCATTATTTAAAACTTATCATCCCAGAAATCCCAGAAATGAAATGGATCATTCGATGACTTTAATAATTGCCCGTATTAAGAAGGCACATGGCAGATGCAATAACCTTAAATTGGGTTTTGGAAAGGCACAGCTTTTCTAGGTTGGACTGAACTTCAGAGACAATTCAACCTAATAATTCCAAACCAGTTATAAAAAATGTATCAGTTTTTTAAAGAAAGTTACAAATGATTGGCGACGATGCAAATATTATTAATAAATATCTTTAACCAATAAATTCAAAAAAGCTATATCTTTTCGATCTAACAAATATTTACTGAATAAGCACCATGTAAATCATTAAATAAAGACATATGAAATGTATAGTACATACGAGCAAGAACTCAGAAAACAAACCAATTCCTACTTAGCAAACAGTCTACACTCTAAGCTACACAGAACTTGAGATAACACTTAATTCTGGAAGACATATTTGGACACTTAGCTCTGACATGACCTAAATGATGACATTAACAAAAAACACTTCTTAGTTTTACGTTTCATACGTGACTTAACCAGTCTCTTCAAAACATTTATAAAAATGTCCAGACTATGAACAGATAAACAAAATCATATATTTCTGACTCGTAAATAGCAAAAAATGAGCACGTTCATATTGCATAGCTAGCTAGACTACGAGTGCGCTTGAATGTGACAACTTTAGCCATCTCCATATTGTAGTATCTTAAAACGCTGAACAAATAAGAAATTGTTTCAATTTCCTTCAAAGTAAAAATTCGCAATCGAAATATAAAATATATTTAATTAGATGATTTTTCAAGCAGTCATAATCATACAACTCTGGCCTTATTTAGAATCGTGAAATAGTTTGATCATCACCTCTTAAAATCATGGTTTACGGACATGCCATTTCAAATTCATTCCTCTTATTAATAATCGAAACGGTCTCAAAATGAAAAAAAATTTCAGTAACATTAATGGTGACACTATCAAAGACCCAAGGTTTTTCTTCAAACCTAATCATATCTGAATATACATTTACAAATGAACCAAACTCTAACTGTGAAAATAAAAAAACCAGAGGTAACTATTTAAAACTAGTCTGCTTAATAAAAACCTCCATATACAATTATACCAAGCACTGACCCAAATGTCTACTCAATTTCTTATTAATTTTCTACAAAATAAAGGCCACTCTCCAACATTGTAGATGAGAATAGAATTCATAACAAAAATCTCCAATTTGTTGTTCTTGTTTTTCTGATAATTTAATCTGTTTAGTTCTTCTGTAGATTTTGTTCAAAACACAAACAAGGGTAAACCAATCCGAATTTAAGGCCAATCACTCCTTTTAAGAGAGACGGTCTCCTAAATTTGACTTGTTAGTAGATCTTGCATTTCTGATTATTTTTCTTATTCTTAAAAAAGTGCAAAAACAAAAATGGTAAAAATTGTCTTTAAAGCGCAATAAGTTCAAAAAGGAGTGGTCAAAAGATTTCCTCCTAATCTTATCCTGCTGATATTTTTTGCTTTTTGAAGTTTCTATCTATCTATTATATCTTTTAAGGTATAAAACATAAAACGCAAAAAAAAGAAATTATAATCGTCATCAAATTCAATTACTTTAATAAGGAGTTGTTTTAGACCGTTTAGACTTATTTGTAGAATTTGTCTTGCTGATCCTTTTTTTCTTTTAGGGATTCCAAGAAAATAGGTAAAACTGACAAAAAATGTTGAAACGAGTCATTTAAGTGCAATGACTCCTATGAAAAGATGTCTGACAGTTTTGACGTTTATAGGGCCAGGGCAATTCGAAGAGCTCATTACAACATTCAAAACATTTTTGCTACTGTCAAATTTACCCTACATTTTTCAAAAAATAAAAAAAACGTGTATTCACATTGATTTTGATTTTAGCCATGTCGGTAATCTTGGTTCGCATGCATGTGGGGTAATTGGACACATTTTTTTAAAACTAAATGCCCCTTTGATGATTGTGCTTAACTTTGGTTAAATTTGATCCAGGGAATTCAGAGGAAAAGGTTTTCATAAAAAGCCCCAAAAGTTGTAAAGCACCTGTCCTACCTCTGTGACAAATACAAAAATGTATGATAAAGCCCCAAATAACATCGTGTTTGTGTGTAAATCACATTTAATTTACATAAACTCCTGGATAAATGAATAAGGTATTTTAAATTCACTTGAAAAACTCAACATATACCCCAACAACACTTAACAAGCAGGAAAACCTGAATATCTCAGCAGTGACATACCCTCTGTCCCATTGTATATATGGTGTTTACTTACATAAAGGCAACAGTAGTATACTGCTGCTCGAAATACGTAGATAGATTAATTCCATATGTCAGTTGATACATTATGCTCGTGCATGTTCAAACTATGATACTTCATATACAGGAGTGTGCTCTATGCGCAGAAACTGCTCCAACAGAGTTATGAGGAGGAAAGATTAAAAATGGCACTCGGTAAATGTTTTGAACACCATCACGAGTTGGTTGAAACATACGATGTATCTGTGTCTAAACTAACTAAGGGCATTTTTACCACGTCTTAGATTGTGGTTAACATTTACGTCGTCTTGTTTTAAAAGTACCGAACCATGAACTATTCCCGAATATGACTGTTTTGCTAAGTGTGAATTTGCATTGCCGTTAGACGTATCACGGTATCTATTTATCCAACATTTATGTATTTAGTTATGATGTTGTATTTGTAATTCTGATCAGATAGTGTTATACGTACAATGTAGACTTTTTTTGCGGAATTGCATCTTTTTTTCCCGATAAAGTAATGTCGTTTGTAGTCAATTCAGTGTTTTTGTTGTTTTGTTGTCATAGTTGATGTGTTTCCCTCGGTTATAGTTTGTAACCCGGATTTGTTTTCTTTCAATTGTTTTATGACTTTCGAAAAGCGGTATACTACAGTTGCCTTTATTTATATAATTTACAAGTTCAAATTTTGTTTGGTTCTGATGGTTTGTTTGCAAAGGAATGATCCCCTAGCTTAGAAAATTAGTATCACCTGTTCCAAAGAGCTAAGTGAGCTTTTCTCATCACTTGGCGTACGTCGTCTGTTGTTGTCGTCGATCGTTCACTTTTGAAAAAAAATGCATTTCCTCTGAAACTACTGTACAAAATTTAATCAAACTTAGGCCGCTCGCATCATTGTAGTATGTAATTTAAAAAAAATGTGTCTGATTACAGAATATAGAACGTAGAGTTGTGTCTATTATTTTGAAAACGGTTATAAATGTAGAAAATCTTACGGTGCTGAAGTGTTTAGAATAGTCAGCTCTACCAATTGCCCATACGTTAAAAATATCTCAGTGGAAATTTTGTTTTTAATTTTGCAACATAATTTTAAAAGTATAATAGAAAAATGAGAAACGCAAGGTAGAGGAAATCGTCTGACGGTACCTTAATGGAGCTTTTGTATGGCAAGCCGTATTGCTATTTATTCTTACTTCAAGATATCTCATAAACTTTATAAGATATCTTAAGCAACAGGACGGGTCCCACGTGTGGAGCATGACATCTTTATTTTCCTGGAACACCTGCATGAGATTGACCCTTGCTTTTTAGTCGGCCTATCCCTATCCATGCAGTCTTGTTTCTATGTTGTTTATTATACTGTTAGTTGTTAGGATTTTGGTCTTCTTATTTTTGCCATGGCGTTGTCAGTTCATTTTCGTCTTGTAAAATAGATTTTTTAATTATAGTGCGTGTTTTAAAAGTCAGTGAAATTTACTATACTTTTAGGCAGTGGTTCAAAGAAACCGCTTTTCATCAAGGTTACCACTCAATAAAGATAAATATCAACTGCACAGGTTAAAAAATAGATACACATTTCAACAATGTCATATCTATATTCATATATCCCATATTTTAACTATTTATGTAACATTGTAATATTTTATATTAAGCTATAATGAGATAAGATACAATCTAATAACACATAAATCCTTAAACTGCTCCTGTTCTGATATGTCGCGCATTATGCAAGACACTACTTACAAACAAGTCAACAAAGTAATCATAATAGATATAGATATAGGAAGATGTGGTGTGAGTGCCAATGAGACAACTCTCCATCCAAACAACAATTCAAAAATTAAACCATTATAGGTTAAAGTACGGCGTTCAACACGGAGCCTTGGCTCACACCGAACAACAAGCTATACAGGACCCCAAAATAACTCGTGTAAAACCATTCAAACGGGAAAACCAACGGTCTAATCTATATAAACAAAACGAGAAACGAGAAACACGTATATATTACATAAACAAACGACAACTACTGTACATCAGATTCCTGACTTAGGACAGGTGCAAACAAGACCTTATATACATAACCATAACTTGATGTGACCCCTTTAGATCCGCCAAAACTGACGATGTGTGTCCGAGTTTAGTCATATTTATTTTGTATTATTATTCAAAAGTTTGACCGCGTACAAACAAAGTTAAAATCAATGATTTATTTTAATAATAGCTTTTAATTGTATTTGGATAACCAATCACAAATGAGTATCACACACACGCCAAAATTATACTTTCGTTTTGGAAAAGGAAGACATCATTGCCGATCATGGTTACTGTAAATACAGATGATATTAGTTTTCTGTTGTAACTCTATGCAGGTTGTCTCATATATATAAACTATTTAGTGAGCATACCGAAGAAGACATATAATTCACCTTTTTGGTAAGTCCAGTATAAAAATATAATTAAGAATTTAAACTCCACTTTCATTTTTAAAGAGAAAGTTGTAGGTTCATTCAATTAGTCACTGACTCACTGACACTGTTTATCTTTTTATGTCAAACAAAAATCGATCTGATCAGAAGTATTTCATACATTTATTGTGTTTTGTGGGCTATGAGAATTTTTAAGAAGATACAATAAGATATATATACTAGGTAAACCCCCAAAAATAGAACTTTCAATACTTTTTTTCATCAAAATATAGTTTATTTTTTCTTTATTTTATTTAAACATTAACAAGAGATTGGTTATCAGCAGATTTTAGTTCATCTATGCTTGCTTCCCGAGATGAAAGGGCCTAAGCTTAATATGGAAAATCCTTTTAAACAGTTAATAGATTCTATTTCTAGATTTTTGCAAGAAGACAAATATACTTTTAAAAGGGTGATTGCTCATTTTGAGATTATGATTACATCAGTTCTATAAACACAATGGGGTGGCTTAAATGGATTAGTGTAAATTCCAGTTGGGATTATGTACACTAAGGTGTTAAGAGTTGTCTAAAAGCTCACCAAATATAGTCCTATTATATAAGACTTTGGAGTTTCATATCATTTACATTCAATGTTTTTTTATCAAATATTTTTTTTTACTATCAATGTTGAATTTTGGTTTCAACATTGATAATAAAAAGAAAGAAAAAGGATAAAAAAAACGTTTAACGTAAATGATATGTCAAACTCCAAAGTCTTATATTATAGGACTACAGCTAGCAAATACATGGTCGAATGCAAATAATAAACAAATTTTTAATAAAAGTTGAAATAAAGGAGCTACATATATATTTGAAATCTTTCTACAGCTATAAAAGGATTCCTGATAAGAATAAGATTCTAAAAGATTATTTGTCCCCTACTGAGGAAGTCGAAGGGGACTTGGGGTTTGCACTCTGTCTGTCTGTCTGTCTGTCTGTCTGTCTGTCCGTCCGTCCTTCTGTGTCTGTCTGTCTGTCTGTCTGTCTGTCTGTCTGTCTGTCTGTCTGTCTGTCTGTCTGTCTGTCTGTCTGTCTGTCTGTCTGTCCGTCTGTCCGTCTGTCTGTCTGTCTGTCTGTCGGACAATCTGTTTAGCAATTCAGTTTTCTAGACTTTTTTCTTCATGCTTAAATATTTTGATTTGATATTTGGTTTATTGTTTAAACATTACAAGTTACAAGTCAAGTACCATTTTCACAATTTTAGCTTTTCTCCATGTTCGGTTAAAGACCTTTCCCTAGAATTAAATTTTAAATGAACTACTTATAGATTCCTAGATTTCTGTTCAAAAGGAACTAACTCATTTTTTTAAGGAAATTTGTAAAAGACATTGGATTTTTCCCCCTTTTCTTTAGTAAATTGTTTGCAGAATTTAGTGAAAGGTGTGTTTGTTATTTTATGTAGAGGGTGTTAAAGGGGGCTATGAACACGGTAACACGTAAAATAAAAATCGAAAAAACATTGCACGGAAAATGTTTATTGTGAAAAGCATAACACGAGAAATTAAATTGTTTATATTTAGAAAAATAGTACTAGAAGTTATTACTCAGTCGTTCTTGGAGATCAATCAGTCATTATTAATTGACATGAAGATCTTGTGATCAACTCTTAGTGTAGATAGACTAATATAAGCACTTGATGCTTGTTCCTGAATCCTAATTGTGAATGTGTTCATAAAATATACTTGTAGTATCCGTAATAAAATATTGTTTACATCAACTGAAAGCGACCCCTATTTTTTTCAGATTCTTTCATCTGAAGATTGTTTGTTACTTTCAATTTATTTATCTGAATTGTTGCACTCCCTATTCTAAGAATGAAAGAAATTTCTAGAAAGAAGTTTGAATAAAAATGATCAGGAGTTGTCTCCCATGCATAGGTGTAGGTCTGTAAATTGAATATCAGAAAACATATTTTATCCAAAATAGTTTATAAATTGTTTACATGAATAACAGCTATTTCAGTGCTATTGTGCTATTTCGTAGTGGTCAGATTTATTGGTAGAACTTTGGAAAAAAAAACAACTGACAATTAACTCTGGTCAATTTAGAGTCAATTTGGGGTAGTCTTACTCACGGCACACCTGCAAGGTGTAGGATTCAAATTCACAACCTCAGTGCTTATAGGCTAAGGGATACAGTATTTTGTATTTATTTTAATATTTTAGAATAGGTTTCTATAAAATTTGATTTTTAGGCAGCAACCATTTAATATTCTGGAGGGGCTATGGAGTTTTTATTTCACTCTAAGCTTCCACTATATGTAATGCTGAAATTGAAAGAAAATTTTTTTTTTCAACTTGTGGTAAAAAAGAAGAATGTGTTACGCCGAAGGTGAAAAAAAAGTTTGTCTTGAAAAAGTTTCTATACCCCCCCCCCCCCGGAAATCAAATGGTTGCTGCCATAGATTAATTGTGAAAGGGCAACAGGTATTTAGTTGTATCTGTTGTTTATGCAAGTCATAGATTATCTTTAAAATCTTTTTTTTTCAGTTGACAATGTCTGAAGATAGCGTAAAAGTTTTTATCTCACACAGTAATTGTGCTGAGGATCATGATATCATAACTTCTATAGTGATTCCTAGTTTAGAGTGTATTGATGGTATACAGGTTGTACAGCAGGAAAGTTTAATGCCAGGTCAACTGTTTCTACCTGAAATAACAAAAACCATGAATGACACCGATAAAGCTTTAATGTTCATAACAAAAAATTCCCTCAAAAGCAACTGGTGTACTTTTGAACTGCTAATCTGGATGGAAAAAATCCAGAAAACTAACCGAATGTCCATAGTGCTTTTGCTGTATGATGTGAGTGAAGATGAGGTAATAATTCTTAATTAGTTCATCAACTCAAAATTTAGTATTAAAACCTTTGACCACAACACTTAGGCTAGTACTACATTAAAACAAAAACAGAAAAGAGAAGAAGATGATAAAAGAATGCATGTAATTTAAATGAACATCAACTCAAACTCCAATTCTCTAGGACACTGATTTACAAAGACATACTTTTAAGATAACACTAATAATGACTGAATATGAAAGCTTCACAACAGAGAAAAACATATTTTGACTCTAAACTTTGACCTTTTATCCTGAAGTCCTTCTTCTTTTATCTTCCCCTTATGATTTATAATCCAACAAAAATACAGAAAGTAATCAACTAAGGTACAACGAATTGCACCTCCATTTATTTTTGTGGGAATCAATTATGGTGGATAAAGAACAAAAAGCCATTGTGTGGGACAACATAATTTATCAATGGATTGATGGTTTAAATTTTTTTTTAAAGTTGCACATACATGAATAAACGGATTTCTCTTTGACCAATAATAAAACAAATCAAAAAAAATATTTATTTTAATGTTTTGAAATGAAACTCAAGTTTATTGACTTGAAATTAATTTTTTTCCTAAAAATTCTTTATAGTACATGTAACAACAGCCCCAACAAATCCCAAAATTTCCCATCGTTTTGTGGTATATAACCACTAATTCAGCCTGCATATTTCACATAAACTAGTTTATGAATAGCTATTACTTTCAAAATGTGTAAAATATTTTGGTAATTTTGTTATGAATTGAAATCTTAAGAATATTTGGGTAACTGTTGAGCTCTTAATTTAAAAATAACAGTGAGGTTTTTATTTATGTGAAGCAGGCGAAAAGGTAAGGCAAATACACATAACTGTATGCAGATTTCACTGAAATTACAATAACTTATCTCTCATTTTTGTCCTTTATTAAAAAATCACAATATTAAATGCACACAAAAATGTCTGAATTTATAGTAGTAACAAATCACACAAACCTGCTTTTACTTATGATCACTTATAAGAGAAGACGTCATGTTCAAATTACTGTTGGAACCAGATCATTGCATCACGTAAAAAATCTGAATTGAATTTTCAGATTCCTCATATTGCCGTGCTTCAAGAGGCACCAAAGATATACTTTACACACGATGAAAATGATTGGAAAGCTGCAGCTGAAAAGGGAATCAAAGGTTTGTTTTGTTTGAATTGAAAATTTCAATAGGTTATGATTTTATTTAAATTGTATTTTATGATAAAGTAAAACCTCTGCATGACATCATATATACGACGTCCCATTTGGCTTACCATGCAAAACTAAACTTAAAGTCTCAGCAATAAGACTAAAATATAATGACCCCATGAGGCAAATACAGATAATGATCTATAATTCATTTGATGTATGTTTCATTATAATACTTTATTTTGATTGGCTTACTGCATATCAAAGCGGTTATTATTGGGGTGTAAAAGCGTTGAGCGTGCGCACATTTTTAATATGAAGCGCTTCCGCGCTTCATACAAAATGTACTTTGTTCAACGCTTTTACACCCCAATAAATTTACAAAAAGAAGTATTCAATTCTTAAGTAAATTTTATTTAGAGACTATAACATGTATAAATAAGTCATCAATTTGTTAATGTTTGTCACTTAGTGAGTATAGGTTAGTCAGAGACAGCCATAAACAGTATGCATTTGTGCAAACCTATTTGCTTTGCCATAACTAAACACTTTGATATCTTTAAGCTAGAAATCTAGCCTTTTTGGCCACATTGAACCTACTCATTTATGATAAGATCATTTTAAGGGGTCAAACACTAATGGTAAGTCAATGATATTTGTCTGCAGTTGTGTTAGCATATGCACGTCCTGTTTCTCCTTAAATTTTCAATTCTTTTATCTTTAAAAAGCAAAGATGCAAGACCACTTTTTTCAATCATAATTTTACTTCTATAAAGCTAATGTCTTTCTTTATATTTATATCAACAATTTGGAACATTGTAATTTAGAAACTTACCAGTAAAGAGCCTTAAATACTGTAATTTTTTAAGGCATTTGGAAATTTTGGCACTATTTTATGGAGCTTTTTACACTTTTTTGTGGTTCTTAGATATGATTGGGAATAGGCAGTCAGTTAATTGTTAACCTGGAACCATTTATTTGTGACTTTTGCATACTGTTTTTTTTTCTTTCATATTACAGAGAATAAATTCATTATGAATGTTATGCCAGCTGGCAATGTGGCTCATGGTTTAGTGTGGTCACATTATTCTGGATATTTGCAGTACGTTTTGCCAGGTCAGTAGAATAAAAAGGATTTAGAACAGATCATGCAATAATGGACGGATGTTTCAGAATGTTAAAATTTTAAACTTTCAACAATGGATTGCCGTAATTCTTAATTCAAAATATCTACCTTTCAACACTTCAAAAACAGCTTAAACAATTATTTGTAAAAAAAAGTTCACTTTAAGTTTTAGTATATATGGTTAATATGCAACACATTAAAAATGTGTCTACGCTTGTTGTTCGGTGTGAGCCAAGACTCCGTGTTGGAGGCCGTACTTTAACCTATAATAGTTTACTTTTTAAATTGTTATTTGGATGGAGAGTTGTCTCATTGGCACTCACACCACATCTTCCTATATCTATAAACTAAATATGTATATCTTTGCACTCAGGCAAATAAGTCTTTGATGAAAGCTATAAGGACTATATTCTAATTGGCATTTTTATACGTAGGCATGCAAATCAAATTTCTTGGTAGAGGGGTCTAAATACAGCGCAAGCAACATTTTTTAAAAGACCAAAATGCATTTGACAAGCAGGTCAAACAACTGGTGTTCTTAAACTCTGCTGTCTGCTATTGGCGATTAAAAATAAACGAATCAACAGATGTTACACAATGGATCTTAAATATCAATTTAATACCAAACAGAAACATAACACTTGCAGAAAAGATATTATGCAGCACAAAAAAGGTGCAAAATTAGTACATCATATCTGGATTTCAATAATTAATGTCTCTTCAGTGATGTTAGGAATCGAATTGGTATTTGAAAGGCAATATATAATGTACCAATGTAATGTATCAATTTAGGACAGACTCTTAAATTTTGAAGAGTTGAAATAGGATGAACAGATCATATAAACCTATAATTATATTATTTGTTTTGTAGCCAGAACAAATAATGATTCCAAACAATGCCATCCAGGGTTAGAGAAGCTGATAACAGAATCAGAATGGTACAAAAGTCTACCAGAGAGTGGCAAGAAGAATATGTCTTTAAAATTGTACGAAATGGTACCAAGTAGTTGTTCTTGTGTGCCTGATTTGCCTAAGAAAGATACTAAGATAAAATTAGAACATACTTACACCATTTATTATTATCGAGCAGGAAATAAAAGAAAGGCAGATATACATATTTTCAGTATTAAAGATGGTGATCAGGTAGGTGACAAAGTATTGATGACCAATATACAAATTCATTTGTTTTAAAAACGTTCTTTTCTAATTACTTTCTGCAATAGCCAGTTTTGCTTTTCAAAATTCCACTGGGTTATAAAATACCACCCTTTTTATGCCACCTGTGATGGAGGGGCATTACGCTTTAATCTTGCATTTCTGTCTGTTCCTCCCAAAATAAGTTTATGTTCTCTAGTGTTAGTTTCACCTACCACATGTTATTACTGTGGTATTAGCTACGTTGTATAATCTTTTAATCAATTTCAACAGTATTAAAGTTTTTAACTGTGTGGGTTTTTTACCTTGTATTTTTATTTTGGATATTGGGTCTCATTTTTAAATTTGACTGCATTAAGGTCAAAAGGGTCAAAATTATTCTTGGTTGTGTTATTGTGGCTGTATGATATGCTGAATCGTATTGTGCATTTATATTTTCTATGTTAGGTCCTGTTTGCAAATTAGTCCATATTAAGGTTTAAGGGGTCCAACATTTAACTTTGTTTGATTTCAACTAAAATCAAATATTTGGTGTTTTTTATATGCTGAATCTAACCATGTTGTTATATTTGAATATCAGATCATACTAGGTAAATTAAATGTCCCATTTCAAATTTTAAAGATCTTTGACCACATCAATTTTGTGTCAGAAACCTATATTTAATTATGTCAAAAACTTGATCACAATCCAAATTCAGACAGTACCAAGCTTGAAATTTAATCCAAAAATTTTCCCAATTGTTTATTGTTTAACCTTTAAGGTCATATGAGGCTGCATTTGGCAACACAGTTTATTGTAAAAAAGAATTTATATGTATGAACTTATAATGCTTTGCATAGGCAGAAGCCCATTTTGTCTGGTATAGAACCAGGAATAATTGGCAAATAAATAAATTCATCATAGATACCAGCACGCGTATTTCGTCTAAAAAAGACTCATCAGTGACGCTTGAATCCAAAAAAGTTAAAAAGCCAAAGGGAAACAATCTATGTTTGATGTGTGTAGTTAGCAAATGGAATATTTGCCTTATAATTTTTAGCTCACCTAAAAGGCCAAGTGAGCTTTTCTCATCACTTGGCGTCCGTCGTCGTAGTCCGTCGTCGTTAAATTTTACAAAAATCTTCTCCTCTGAAACTACCAGGCCAAATTTTACCAAACTTGGCCACACTAATCATTAGGGTAACTTATTTAAAAAATGTGTCCCGTGATCAGGTCAACCAACCAAGATGGCCACCATGGCTATAATTAGAACATAGGGGTAAAATGCAGTTTTTGGCTTATAACTCAAAAAACCAAAGCATTTAGAGCAAATCTAACATGTAGTAAAATTGTTAATCAGTTCCAGATCTGTCTACCCTTAAATTTTCAGATGAATCGGACAACCTGTTGTTGGGTTGCTGCCCCTGAATTGGTAATTTTATGGAAATTTTACTGTTTTTGGTTATTATCTTGAATATTATTATAGATAGAGATAAACTGTAAACAGCAATAATGTTCAGCAAAGTAAGATTTACAACAAATAAGTGAACATTACCGAAATGATCAGTTGACCATTTTAGTAGTAATGGCCTTTAAGTCAATTTTTAACCATTTTTCGTAAATTTTAGTTTTCTTTTACAAAAATCTTCTCCTCTGAAACAACCGGGCCAAATTAATCCAAACTTAGCCACAATCTTCATTGGGGTATCCTGTTTAAAACATGTGTTTGGTGACCTGGTCAACCAACCAAGATGGCCGCCATGGCTAAAAATAGAACATAGGGGTAAAATGCAGTTTTTGGCTTATAACTCTAAAACCAAAGCATTTAGAGCAAATCTGACGTGGGGTAAAATTGTTTATCAGGTCAAGATATATCTGCTCTGAAATTTTCAGATGAATTGGATAACTTGTTGTTGGGTTGCTACCCCTGAATTGGTAATTTCAAGGAAATTTGTTTTGGGTTATCTTGAATATTATTATAGATAGAGATAAACTGTAAACAGCAATAATGTTCAGCAAAGTAAGATTTACAAATAAGTCAACATGACCAAAATGGCCAATTGACCCCATGAGGAGTTATTGTTCTTTAAATTCAATTTTCATAAATTTGTAAATTTTTACTAACATTTTCCACTAAAACTACTGGGTCAAGTTATATATATAGATATATATATATAGTTGTATATAGATAGAGATAATTGTAAGCAGCAAGAATGTTCAGTAAAGTAAGATTTACAAACACATCACCATCACCAACACACGATTTTGTCATGAATCCGTCTGCTTCCTTTGTTTAATATTCGCATAGACCAAGGTGAGCGACACAGGCTCTTTAGAGCCTCTAGGTTTTTTTTTTTATTAATAAGCTTATTAGTTTTGTCATCCTTTTCTCATCTTGCATTTCCTTATCAAGGTTATCACCAAACAAAATTCTGTCATCTGTGTTTCCTTAAATGAAATATCAAATATGGGTTGAAAACTGAATAAATATTTTTTTTTCTTCCTTTCTATAAAAAAGACATTTTTTATAATATAATAACTGGGCCATCATTATATCAAAAACTTTGTGTTATTCATTTATATTTCTTGATCTAATGCTGCATTATTATGCATTCATTTTTTATAAGGTATGTATTATACTTCAATGCCCGAAGTTGAAATTATTCTGTATTGGTGCTGGTTAGTTCATTTATGTTAAAATGATGGCCATATTTGCAAAACAAAACTTTGGACTTTCTAAGTAAACTCAGCAAGTTGAGTACATGATGTAGATCTGCCCAAGTAGTTTTAGGAAAATTAAATGCAATTAACCAATTTACTGTTTATATTTTTTGAAAGAATTTACAGCCTAAACTTTAATAAAAAAAAAAGTCAGAACAGAATGATTCTCATACAAAAAAACAAAAATCGTTAAATTTAACAAGTAATGTGTTTTTAGTGACAGAACAGTGTGTTTTTTTTTATTAAATCCTTGGCCCCTAATTTCATGATTCTGATTATTTTTCTTCTTCTTTTATTTCCTGAATTAACTTATGCTACATTTCGAATTCCAAGCTTACATCAAATCAATCATTTATCCAAAATATCTACAAAATATTTTAGACATTGGACATAATAAGGCATTAGAGAACCTTAGATGCAGGGTTAAAATGAAAAGCAAAATACTGTTGAATGCTGTATTGCTCTCTAGACAATAATTCATGGTATTTTGTCCCCATCTATGATAAAATGTCCAGAGTAGGGCAAGAGGAGTAACTTCGATAAGGGCCATATTTGGCCCCGTTTATAAAATTGAAAGGTACAAGATAACATATGCTTTAAATTGACTTGGATAAGATATGTGAGAAAGTAAAATATAACTATATGTGTCACAGTTTTATTCTACAGTGTTGGTCTCTACATCCAAAATAGGATAAAATAAGAGATTTTGACGAAAATTGACCAAATTGGCCGGATTTTAACCAAATTTAGGACCAGGAAACATAGCGTTCAGGCGTCGACAAACTAAATATTTTAGTTAAACATGTAAATAAACTCACCATAGATACCAGGACTAAATTTAGGATACTAGTATACGCCAGACGTGCGTTTCGTCTACAAAAGACTCATCAGTGACGCTTGAATCCAAAAAAAGTTAAAAAGGCCAAATAAAGTACGAAGTTAAAGAGCATTGAGAACCAAAATTCCTAAAAGTTTTGTCAAAAACAGCTATGGTAATCTATGCCTGAGGTAGAAAATCCTTAGTATTTCAAAAAATTCTAAAATTTGTAAACAGTAAATTAAAATGTCATTGCAAACATTGTGTTCAAAGATAAATTTTTTCGACGTATGCGCTCTATGATTCCTGTCCAATAATCAATGTAAAATTTATCAATTTTCATTGATTTTTCATGGAAAATACAAATTAGTACTGTTTGTGACGTCATCAGTAAAACGCAGCACAATGTAGAAAAGTAAAAGCATAACAATACGAGTCCGATGTCAGAAGATGTAACAAAAGAAAATAAAAAAAATGACCATTATACGTAAATAACAAAAGACTACTAGCAGTTAACTGACATGCCAGCTCCAGACCTCAATTAAACTGATTGAAAAAATATGTCTTCATCATATGAATATCAGACACAATCCTTCCAGTTAGGGGTTAAGTATCATTCTATCATAAAATATATGAGAAGAACATAATCCGTGTCATGCCAACCACTGTTTTTTTTTTTTTTTTTTTTTTTTTTTTATAAATGTGTTTTGTTCTGATGCAAAGACCCTATAAGTGAAACAATATTAAAGCCAAAATATGCAATCTTTAATGACCTGACAACAGTATTGTAACTATATCCCTTCTTAATAAGTCTGTTTAAAGATTTTGTAAGATTTCGAGGTGAATACTAACATTATTGTGCTTTGCAAAGAATATTACAATAAAAGATTGGATGTGAAATACCTGAACGTATAAGATGTCTGCATGTTGAGTTATATTTACCAATTATTTCCTTATACCGATGATAAAATCTAGTAAACATTTTGACTAGTTTGTGATATCAAAAGCACTTAATTATAATTTTCAGTAATGCACAAATTTCTCTCGCTAAAATGTAATACGTCGTTACATACACGAGCGAATCGTACAAGGTGAGATATATAAGATGGTGAAAAGGAAAAGTCACCATCTAAAAAATGAACAATTAACGATAGGAAATGAAAAAATCATCTCTTTCTTCATACATTTTTATATTAACCTTCCCGTTAATGATATATATATATATATATCTAGATCGAGGAAAGGTCAGTGGTCATTGTTAGTATTAGCTTTATTTAAAGTAAGTTCAATAGTATAAATTTCTTTAGTATACATACTGAAGTCATCTTTATTGAGAGCCAATATATTATCCAAATATCTAAAAGTATTGTTAAATTTTTGTATCAAATGTTGTTCCGATGGGTCTTATAGTTTTAGTCATAAATTGTAACTCATAACAATACAAAAACAGGTCTGCAATAAGGGGTGCACAGTTTGTCCCCATTGGAATTCCAATAATTTGACGATTTGCGGAATCTCCAAAGCGAACAAAAATGTCATCAAGTAAAAACTCAAGCGCAGATATAGTATCAAAGCATGTCCAATTGACATAGTTCTTTTGTTTATTGCTACTAAAAAATGACATAAAAGAGTTTGAACATATGTACTCGCATTCTGACTTTTTAAATGCCCTGTTAATTAGGGATGTGATTTTTTTCTTTATAAGAATAGGAGGCAACGTGGTATATAGGGTAGAAAAATCAAAACTTTGAAAGATTCAAAATCACCAATATATGCATGCAATTTATCAAGTACTTCAAACGAGTTTTAGACTCTCCAAAAGTAATTAATTTTCACTATTTTCAACAGCCTTATTTGAATAATTTATTATCAGGTTGATTAAGTCTTGATGTCATGAACCCAGATGAATTATACGTATAGCTTACAGATCCAAAGGATGTCACCATCTGAATGGGTACACCATATTATAATGTCACTAATTTACCAGAGATGTGATAAACTGAAATATTGTTCTGGACATATTTAACATTGTCTTTAAAATTTTGTTCAGTGGACCATATTCAATGGGAACATTATTCTATTTTAAAAACATTTTTTTTTATACTCAGCAGTAGTTATGGGAGAATGCCCTCCTGACTAGCTATTTTAATTAAGAAAAGGTTGTTGTTTGTATTTTATGCGCGTGCCAAAGTAGAAGGGGCATTAAGTTTAATTTTGTATATAAGTTTATACCACAGTCATTCTGCACATCTGTACATGTATGTCCAGAATTTGGTCTCCATTCTCCCACTTAATTTTGTCTCAACTAAATATTATAGAACTTATGAACAATGCTTATCACCACAAAACACAGATCTTTTATTTTCAATTTTGTTAGCATTGCTTTTCTCATTCTAGAGTTATGACACTTTACAAATGGAAAAATTGCTGAATTGTTTGTTTCTGTTTTCTAACTTTAGTTTGTATCAACCAAATGTTAGGATAGAATCAAATGTACCAGGTCAATAATTTGATACGCCAGACGTGCGTCTCGTCTGCATAAGACTCATCAGTGACATATTGAGATAGAAAGCCATACAAGTAATAAGTTGAAGAGCTTAAAACCCATTATTCTAAGAAATTGTACAGAAAAACTTCACGGAAATCTATGATAGGGATAAAAAAAAAAAAAAAGATTCTTAGTATTTCGAATAGTTCATACTTTTGCAAACTGTAAATTTATAAAAATGACCATATTATTGATGCTCATGTAATCACCACTTATACGCAATGCTCATTACCACAAAACACAGATCAAGTTGAATTTTGGTATTCTGTCACTTTTACTATTATTTTAGAGTTATATGCTCCTTTACCATTTTACAGCGGATGACCGTAAGGGCATCTCAGTTTATTGCTATCGCCCAGATTTTTATCATGTAATATTCTTTTTGGGTTTTTAACTGATCTACCAAATAAATCTCCACCAGCAGTGTAGTTTTTTATGTTGTGTCATATGAACTATTGTTTGTCTGTCTGTCTGTTTGTTTGTTTTTTTCATTTTAGCCATGGTGTTGTCAGTTTATTTTCGATTTATGAGTTTGACTGTCCCTCTGATATCTTTCGTCCCTCTTTTACAAATGGAAAAATTGCTGAGTTTTTATACTTTGTTAGTTTTGTTTTTATCTATCTCTTTTATTTTTTGTGTTTTCACCAGCTATTAATATACATATTTTTACATTTATATATATAACCTTTATATTTTTGCATAAAATTCTCATTGGAAGATCACTTCTGTGCACTTTATATATAAACAGGGGCAAATGACTATCATTTTTATAGAAAATGACCGTGAGGGCACATCAACGTATTGCTATCGCCTAGATTTCCCTTATGTAGTATTGGTTTTGGGGTTTTTAACCGATCTATAAACATGACGAATACGTAAAAATCAACAAGTGCAAGCTAAGATTCCTTATCGCTTGATATAAATTCATTTTCTTCAATGAATACTTATCAAATACTTTTTTAAAGAAGATAAATTAATAATATATTAAAAAGTTTTGTTATATGAATATACATATAAGTGAAAAATCATTCATATCTGTGCACTCGCATCGCACAAGAATGTCTCATTAACGTTTGCAATCGTAAGGAATGATATCTCTGCATGAATGATTAAACATTTTTTGCATGAAAATATGAATGCCTACTCTAATCCATTCTATTAGAATAATCGAATTATTACAGAAGAGTGACTTGTCCACCATGTACTTTCACTGCACTATTATTAATATAGTAGAATAGAATGATATTCAAATGCATGATAATTATATTCATGTAAGTGTAATATACAAGTGTTAATATATAACAATAAACCAGAGTATACTGATTTGTATCACTACAATATCATAGTCATTAAGGATAAATTCCCTGTCATTAATTTATCATCCACACACGAACCTGTCCAAGAAAAAAATTATATATATCTGTACATTTATGTCATTTTCAGATATATAAATGTGATTTTTTTCTATGACAAGTGCTTGTCGGACCAACCACAAGAACTTGCGATCATTCCGTGTTCAGTAAGTCAGTCCTTTGATTTTTCAGATGTTACCATATATTTTTATTTTTTTCAGACATATTACTGTACCTGTGAATACCCTTATGTCTTGAATACTATGAAAAACATGGAAGAGAATCATTTGGCATCTTTTGAACTGCCAAGTCATCGTCACCTGGAAGGAGAACGAGCCTCTACATCTTTTACATCTGATGACAAGAAGCTACAGCTAGCTAGATTCTATTATACCCTTAACTCAGTATTGAATCATTTCAACGATTGCAGAGACAAGGCTAGAATCTTACTATATAATGGTAAACAGTTTTTAGTGAAAGATAGATATACATGTAACGTGTTGAGCATACAATTCAACTCCATCCCTTCTTTTGAAATGTAGCAATTCATTATAATTGAAAACACTCTGTTTCACCAAATTTTTCAATTAACTGTTTATTGATAGTTTTCCATTTTTCAGACGTTTAAGGAATAAAAGATAATGACGCATTTACTATCTTAAGAGTTCAAAAGTGATAAACAGCATACATATTCAAGCTTTTATTTTTATGTCCCCACCGTAGCGGAGGAGGCATAAAGTTTCACTCTTGTCTGTCTATACGTCCATCTGTTCGGTTGTTAGTACAAACTTGCCTTGCCTCAACCAATGTTATAAAACTTATACACAAAACACAGATAAACACAAATAAATCTTTTCTCTAATTTAAGTTTGCCTCAAGCCCTTTACACAATGCTTATTACCACAAAGCAAAGATCAAGTTAGAATTTTGGTGACATATGACTTACTAGTCTAGGAGAGCCTTGGTGTAGTGGTAAATGAATTCATCACTGACACCGGGCGCCAGGAATGAAATTTTATAATAACGCCAGACGTGCATTTCGTCTATAAAAGACTTATCAGTGACACTCTAATCAAATAATGTGACAAGGGTAAAGAAAGCATGAAGTTAAAAAGCATTGAGGACCAAACATTCCTAAAATGTTTGTCAAGTACAGCTAAGGTTATTTATTTCTAAGGTAAAAAAGCCGAAGTATTTAAAAAATTCAAAGTTTTGTTAACAGTTATTTATAATTATGAACATATCAATGATAACATAAGTTAAAACAGCAGTGTTGACTACTGGGATGGTGATACCCTCGGGGAAATAAACCTTCACCAGCAGTGGCATCGACCCATTTGTTGTAAATAAACTCATCATATATACCAGGAATGACATTCTATAATTACGCCAGACGCACATTTCGCATGTAATAGACTCAACAGTGACGCTGGAATCAAATAATGTTTAGAGGCCAATGAAAGTTGTAGAGCATTGAGGACCAAATATTCCTAAAAGTTTTGCCAAATACAGCTAAGGTAATCTATTCCTGAGGTACAAAAGGTTTAGTATTTAAAAAATACAAAGTTTTGTTAACAGTTAAGCGCATCAGACTACTAACATAAAGGTTCCTGGTTCGATCCTCGCTTCGGGGAGGAAATTTCAGAGATTGAATTTTAGTCTCTCCCTTTACACCATTTACAATATGATATTGAGAAAGGATAAAAGTCAGTCGAAAGGGGACGATAAATGACTGACCCGTATTAAGTGATACCCGCATCTCTTGCACGTAAACGACACCCTTATAGATTTTTAAAAAGATCAACCTATTGTTGCTACAAGGCAACACTCGCACCCGCAAAGTAGAGAGTGTTTAATATAAGTTGCAATAACTTGTTTTCTAATCCACTGTAAATAAATATGTTTCAAACTACTGTTCTCGAGTTATGCCTCTTTGTAAATGGAAAAATTGCTGGATTTTTGTTTCTGTTCTGATACTTCAGTTTACCGTAAATAAATGTTAAGAAACTTCTATGCAATGCTTGTTATGACAAGTTTGAATTTTGGAAGCTCCACTTTTACTGTTTTAGAGTTGTGTTGAATCCTTTACAAATGGAAAAATTGCAAATTGTTTTTGTTATTGTTCTCTTACTTAAGTTTGCCTCAAGCAAAGGTTATTAAAATTATACATATTGCTTATTAACAGAAAACACAAAATATAAAGTTTAACTTACAGTGGTGTCACTTGTGTCGTTATTGAGTAAAGTCTCTTCATAAGCTTTATATAATTTTATTCAGCGTCCCATGGAGACATTCCTCATTCATTTTTTAATTTTTTAGATGAGGAGTCAGGGCCGAAAATTTCAGACGTATTGTTGAAAGCAGTTAAAGAAGATCTTAACCTTATAGAAAGTCTACCCCCAAAGGTATGAATTTTAAAAAAAACACATTCATGTTCAAGTGTAAAAGAATCATAACAAATAATTTACATGAATGTCAAAAGACAAGCAATGTTATTATTAATTTTGTTTACAATGAAAGTTGAAGTAAGCCTTAAATGATTGTGTTAGTAAAAACCTGCATTCATCAGATCAGCATGATCAAGATATCTTTAGCATTGATATGAGTGAAATGTTTTATTTATGTAACCCACTCTTACACATTCCCTCATCATTTGTCAATGACAATTTTAAAAACATTAACAAAGGCCACTATTATTGGACAGAAAAGTTTAGATTGAAATAATTAGTCTTCAAGGAAAATATTAAGAAGGATTTCCAATCAATAAAAGATTACAGCAAACACAGCCCACAATGCACAACGTCAATGTACACGTGTTATTGATATCATGTTTAACAAAAGTTTGAAATTCAGTACCCAATTAAGAACTCACTTTTATACACAATTTGAATGTCATCATTTCTATGAACAAAGAACTTACTTTTAGAATCTGTAAACAAAATGTGAATTGTTTTATACCTATAAAACACAAGTGATTGGGGGATGATCCACCTTTTTCTTCATGCATTTTCTTATTACCCCGACATAACAGAGGTGGCATTTAGTTGTATCCTTGTTTGTTCGTACTTCCTTACATCCATATATGTCTGTATGTCCCAAAATTAGTTTCAGTGCTCTAATGTTTAAGTTTTCCTCAACTAAATGTTATGAAACTATTATACACAATGCTTATTTTTACGAATCACAGATCTACTTTAAATTTTGTTGGCTTCACTTTTACCTTTCTATAGTTATGTCGCTTTACAATTGAAAAAATGATGAATTTTTTGTTTCATTTCTCTAAATTAATTTCGCCTGATTAAGTTCGCCTGAACCAAATGTTATTAGTCTTAATTAAACAATGCTTATAACTACAAAATCAATCAATTTTAAATTTTTGTAATATCACTTTTATTGTCCAAGAGTAATACCACATTTCAATTTTTAAAAAATGCTGTATATTTCGTTCACATTCTTTAACTTATTGAAGTCATATGAAACGAATGACTGGTGAAATATAATGTTTACCCAATACTTGAACCAATGCATGTATATATCATAAACTTAGGTTTCTGTGCATGTTTCTTTTACAAATTAATATGGTATTATCGTAAAAAAAAGATACATAGATAAATATTGAGTTTGGGTCACTTTTGCAGTTAAAGAGTTAAGCCCCAGTCCCACTAGTCCACGATCGCACCACACTCACCGTGATCTAAAATAAATTCATATCGTGGTGAGGTCGCGATATGAGCGGCATAGACATGCTAATTTTTGTTGTTTTCACGATGATACTAAGTTCTCATTACGCTTTTACAACGATCAAGCTACGATTTTACCACGTTCTCACCACGCTTATCTAGACTGATTTAGTGTTCTTGCTCATATCAATAATGTTTTACAATATCAGTTTTTATATCCACAGGACAATAAGAATAGAAGTGTAAAGTAAACACTGTCTTGTGATTCATTATTACTCTTTGGATATTAAATTTAGTAGGTTTCGTTGGAACAGGTAAAACATGAATTAAAGTTTCTCCTCAATCCATGAAATTGATGCCCTTAAAAATAAAGTGTTTTTTTAGGATGGAAATTTTCTACCAAAACTTGATGCCCTAGAGTCTCGTGACAGAGATTATGATTTCCAGGTGTATGTTGCCCATTCAACAAAACATGAGGAAGACAGAAAAAAGGCAGAGAAAATCATTTCTTATTTGGAAAAACGTGGTATACGTCAGATACTTACGGATGATATGATTCCGACTCTACCTGGAAATACAGTTATGAGCAGGTTATTAGTAGCTGCTCAGAAATGTCGCTGGTTTGTATTTTTGCTCACAAAGAATTCATTAGATGACCAAATGCTGACATTTGAAATGGTGTCTGCTCTTGGAGATAGTATACTTGAAAGGAAGGTTAGAGTTTTACCAGTTGTTGACCGAAGAGAAGATGTATGCATTCCAGAATCACTGCAGTGGGTGACTTACATTCCATATAACTCTGATAATAGTCATCTGGAGAGTTTATATAATACAGTTAGTGGTAAGATTACATATTGCTTTAATAATATATATATCTATTGTGAACTTTTGTCATCACTCAGCACAAGTCTTCTATCATCAATCATATGTTTATTGACAGTCTTTTTATTGTAATTTTTTTTGTCTACAAAAATCATAAATCTATTCAGAAAAAATCCGGGTTAAAAACTAACACTGAAGGAAACACGTCAAATATAAGAGTAGAACTACGACACAACAGAAACACAACATTAAAATGTAACATCCACAGAAACGAACTATAATATAACAATGGTCATTTTCCGGACTTTGTACAGGACATTTCAATAAAAAAAAATGGTGGGTTGAACCTGTTTTTGTGGCATGCCAAACCTCCCGCTGGTATGGCAATGTTAAATATAACATTAAAATGACAACATTACATGATATGACAATAATAATTTACAAATACAATGGGAGAACATATAGGACAGAGAAACAAACGAATAATAGCTAATAACAGGTGCCAGTTTTAAAATTGAATACGCCATACACACGCCTCGTGAACGCAAGACTATGATATATGATTTTCGCTTAAATGATTAAGATGAAAACAAATATGGTACTACATCAACCAATGACAACCACTGAATTGCAAGCTTTGGATAGGCACATAACTAACGAATGTGACAGAGTTAAACAATTAATCTGATGGATGTGTACTTATTGTTTCCTGATTTATTTATAAATTACACACTAGCTTTGAACTAGCATTCAGTAGCTGCGAGTACTCAAGTATCGTTACTTTGTGTCTATTGTCTTTATGTGAGTTCCTTTTTCTGCTTCTTTCTTATCTTTTGACTTTAACCATTTGCAACTGAATTTTATAGTCTGTTCTTATGCTTTGCTGTTAGAGCACTGTCCAAGATAAGGGGAGGGAGGTTTAGTGATTACCAAATGTTTACTTATGTGAAATCTGCCACATACATTCTTAACGTAGATAAGTATAAACAGATGTGGTATGAGTTCCAATGAGACACCAGATATGGACCTGCATTTCAGTGGTTGTCATTAGTACATGTTTATCATATTTGAGTTTTGTAAATAATATTGTTATTAATAATGTGCTCAGTTTTCTAACTTGAAGTGTTTCACATTTTTTCATTTTTGGCCTTTTTTTAAATGAATGCTTGATGTGGATTTTTCTAATTATAAAAGGCAATGCAGTGACCTATAATTGTTCAAGTCGTATGAACTCTGGTGGTTAGTTGTCTGATTGGCAATTTTAATTGCACTTCATCTCCACATTTTTTAGATCTCAAAATTGTTATCACTTAGCTAATACTATGCCAATGATTTAAGGTCTCCGTTTAAATGGGGCAAATAAACTTTACAATAATTTAACTAGACATTCATGGTTTATAAGATTGTCATATTATACCAAATTAAAATTCTTGAAATCATTATACTGCTTATTAGTGTTAAGCCTATATTTGACTGTTGCTTGTTACATATTATCTTTCCATTTTCTGTACACATTTCAGGTCAGAACATTCCATTGGAAACTGAGTTATTACTTCCAGCTGGTTATGTATCTTATGGGTATGCTTGGGGTTATGTAGCAAATTATCTCAGAAATGTCCTTCCTGGTAAGTGAGCTATTAATTCTGTCTAAATTGATAATGTCATATTCAAGGGAAAGAGTACAGGTATATATCTCCCAATTGATACGATATTCCCGTGCTTGCATTTCCTATCATTATTTTCTTGATAGAGGGTTGCTGCTCACCAGAAAGCTATTAAACCAAGAATTCCAAATGGTGAAAATGAAATCATCCATTCGTAAATTTTACGGACGCCATCACGAGTTGGTTGACCGTTATGGAATAACCGTTTCACAAATGATATCGGATATGTTTCTTACGTCGTAACTACAATGCCCTTCCCTTTCATGAATGTGATCTACTGAATTAGACTACTTATCGGATTTGTTATCACATAAGCAACACGACGGGTGCCACATGTGGAGCAGGATCTGCTTACCCTTTCGGAGTACCTGAGATCACTCCTAGTTTTTGGTGGGGTTCTTCATTTTCTATGTTATGTCATGTGTACTATTGTTTGTCTGTTTGTATTTTTCAGTTTTATTCATGGCGTTGTCAGTTTATTTTTCAATTTATAAGTTTGACTGTCCCTTTGGTATCTTTAGTCCCTCTTTTTTAACAACTGGGTCGATGTCTCTGCTGGTGGACATTTTGTCCCCAAGGACATCATCCGCCCAGTAGCAAAACTACAATTGCATGAATTTACGAAGATCAAACAGGAAACTGGCTCGCACGTCACCAAGTATAAAAAGGTCCAAAACAGACGTAACCATGGACACGGTGTCGTCTGATACGACAGGTGTCGCCTCATCACCAAACATGACAAATATCTCAAACATGACTCATTCAGATCATTGTCCTAGTGACAATTGCAGTATTACACATATACAGCCATGTTCAGTTCTCATTAAAGACATTTTGGATTTTAATGACACAGTTCAACACTTCGAAATTTTCTAAATGTAAGACCAAAGGCTGCAAAACTTGTGAAATTTTAATTACAAATACTGAATTCACTAGCAATTTGATCAAGAAGTCATATTTTACCAGAGGTAACGGTGATTTAATTGTAAATCGATAAATGTCGTCTACGGATTAGAGTGCAACCTTTGCGGATTGGTATACGTCGGTGAAACGAAAGGAAGGCTAAACAAGCATTTGTGCGGTCATAGACCAGACATTAACCTCAATGCTTACGACATTCTATACCAGCATTTTAATCATCCAGATCATTCCATCGTTTCTATGTTTCGTTTCGTTTGTATTATCGAAAAGATATACCATAGCTCTTACAATCCTAATCTTTCAACGACTCAATTTTTGTTTCTTCAATTTTCGCTAATTTTTCTAATTTGTTCAAAAATCTTCTCTTAAACTCTTTGGACACATTAGCCACATTATCAGGTATCTAGTTTAAAAACTGTGTCATATAATCCCGTCTGTCAACCAACATGGTTGACAACATTGCTTAAAAAAAGGTGTAAAATGCAGTTTTTTGGCTTTTATATCTGAAACTAAGCAAAAGTATAATGGTTGCATTATTTCGTGCATCATTTGTAAACAAAAATATCAGGTGAGCGACATAAGCCCTTTGGAGCCTCTGGTTGTTGCTTCTTAAAATAATTATTCTTCACAAATTAAGCTATATTCCTTCTACAGGTGTTCTAGGTGGTATCAGCGCTGCCTTATCAGAAAAGAATGTAAGTCATTACAGATGCCATGAGAAATTATTCATTATCATTCCCAAAAGTTGTCACGCTGGTCAAACATTAAAAGACAAAAAAGAATATCAGGGACGAATTCAGGATTTTACTAGAACTAACTCTGTCAATCAATCTGAGACTGGCACTAGAGGCTACCAATGTAACATATACAAGATTTTAACTGAAGGAACAAATGAAGTAGTAAGTAATTAGCTGTCGAATTCATGTTTACTGATATGAATACAATTCTCATATTAATTTAATAACAATATTAATGTTAAACATGTATCTAAATTATAAAATGTCAAAAACAAACAACTGACAGGGTATGGACTCAATATTATATAGCTTCGTTTCGCATGTATTTTAGTCTAAACCCATATAATCAACCATCGAGAAGACTCTGAAATCATCCAACGGTCACATAACACGATAGAAACATAAACAAAAATATAAAACGATATATGGGTCTCGTGCAAATGGATTGTTCTATGTCTGTTTGATTTTAATTTAAAGGTTGACACAATAAGTTAATTTTCGATTTTACTTGTATAAGAATCAGTCAATCAAATGCTTTTCCTTTGTTTGCTTTTTAATGTTGACATTTTTTCCCTTTAATAGCCTAACATGCATCAATCATGCATAATTCATCTCACGCTAAGGGGTTAAATTAAAGTAACATGAATACGGATTCTATGAGGTAGAATTATTAATTTGCACGTAAATAATCGATGCTTCAAAGCTTTATTTGACCTCAAAAATAGATTTATCTTAGCAGAATTTGGCAAAACATTTAGGAACTTTTGGTCCTCAACTTTGTACTTTACTTGGCCTTTTAAAAAAATTATTTGAGTGTCAATGATGAGTCTTTTGAAGACGAAACGCGCGTTTAGAGCATATACAAAACTTCAATCCTGGTATCTATGATGAGTTAGTTTTGAACTGTACTGGCTGATTATAGCAAATTATTGTTTAATCATTTCACATTCATTACTGATTGAACAAAAACAAATTTATAACTTAAAGTTGTTGTATATCTCGTAGGTAGTGCCCCTTTAAGTGTATGGATCTCTTTGAAATTTTTTCAAAAGGTTCAGTACATCAAAAGGAAGGGTGGGATTGTCTTTGGGGGGTGATGGTTCCAACTGTTTAGGAAAAAGGGGCCAAAAAAAGGCGCCCAAAACCAGCCTTTTTCATGTTAAATTGAAGTGATGTCCACTTAAACGCACCACATTTACAAAGGGGGGTGTAAAGGAAAATTATTGGGCACAATTTATTTTGCTAATTTTGTATATAATCTGAAAACAGATTTACTAAGTATTGCATACTAATACAGTGTATTGAACAAAAGCAAGAAGTCTTCAATTGAATATAAATTCAAATCATATTTTCAATTTCAAGTTCTTTGACTACATTTATTTTGTGTCAGAAATCTTTAATGTGTCAAATACTTTTTTTCACACCTTTATCAAGCTTAAAACTTTTTCAAGATGAGAATATTGAGAGTGTTTTGGTAACCACTTAGTAAGTTTTCTTTCGCACAGGATTTGTTCTTCGTTGGACAATATGCAGCACCAGTAGCATGTTTAAATGAGATGAGAGGGTGGAATATAGCTGGTGTTACGGCTGAATCAATGGCAACAGAAGCCGAGAAGTTTTATGAAATTGTCAAAGATTTAATGAAACAGGCTGTGTCAGATAAAGCACAATTCTGTGAATTTGTCTTTTATGATGGTATGTTTCTTACATTAAATCACTAAACTTTAAGAGAACTTTAGATTTGCATTGCCTCTGTCAGTCGGTCAAAAACAAAATTGGCTTGCCAATCACAGTTTGGTGCTCTGCAATTGTTTCTTTAAAGTTGCAATCTTTTGAATATATATGTTTTATATATATTATATAGTCATAAAAAAGTAATATTGTAAGTTAAAGTTTGTTTTTTTAAGGTTTTTTTGGATTTTTATTACATATAAACAAAAAAATTGGTTGAAAATAGAAGTTTTCTGAGAGACTTATTGAATTCAATATATTTGATTCCCAAATCCAATGAGTTATAGGGTTCTATCTTTGTCTACACATTATTATAATGAGAACATGTCTGCCTTTTAGGAATCACATGCAGACCTAAGACATATATATACGATATTTGACTCTTTACTCGGTTTTGATGTTTGGGTCACTTTTGCAATTATTGCAAGATTGTAACGATATTTGACAGATTCAGAATAGGTGATCAATATAACAATCTAGTTAAAAGATTTAAAAATTTATCATAGATTAATAAGTTAGAAAAGATAAGATAGAAACATGCATTGGCCAATATCTAGGGAACTAGTAAACAATGAATAAAAGTGTTAACTTAAAGATCAAGAAAAACTACTTATTATAAGTCCTAACAAAGTAAGATCTGATGTGAAAATGCTCTTTCGAAATTATTTGTATAATAGTGAAACTTTTTTTTAAACAAATCACTGATGAGATTGAGTATTTTGTTTGGTTTTGGTAGGTGTTTGCTTTTGTGATAATGACAAATTTCTAGTTGATTTAGTCCAACATAGTCACCGAGGTCATCACCAAGCTCCTCCTGTGATGGGATACATACAAGGAAATCTGCATAGTGGGAATAGGATTTCAATAATGATTTTTTTTTAAGATTCAGCTCTCAGCTAAATTTATTGTGTTTCAAAAGATTCGATTCTATCCAGTCTTTGTAAAAAGTGTTGAATTTCTTAAGGCTACGCATTCTCCTCTTTGGAGTTTTCTTTGTGGATAAATGCTTTTTATGAATTACTTACATAATTTATTATCAAGTGCTCTGTGTTGACAGTTTTGATTAATGCAGACTGAGTGTTTTAAATTTGAAATTTTGAATAGGCAAAACGATAATACAAAAGGCCGTTGGAATGAGTTTGGTTTGGCATGAAATTTAGTTTTGCCAGGGTTCTGATTTAACACTTTTCACTGTACTCAAAACAATTTTAAAAAATACACAATTTCATTTGAATGATTATTATGTCATTAAAGGTAAAAATTAAGCTAGGTGACTGTCTTTTTTTTGTTTTGTTTTTTGGAAATTTGGCTTTTTTTAACCTGTTATTGCTTTTATTTTTTTTAGATATTCATAATTCACTGGCAGATATCATGGAGGAGAAGATAAGATTAGCAGAAGTACAAAATGCTCAGTCTTAGACTATGGTTTATGAAAGGTATCATATCAGTTGTATCCACTTGAAACATTAGACATCAAACTTGTGTATAATTTTAAATGTTGTTTTATCTTTATGGCATAATTTTCTGAGGCATGTAGCCATCACAGCATTTGAAACATTATTATTTATATATGAAATTACCATGAAGGTCTGCACGGATCTTCATTGTTATAAACTTCTACTGATTTCTTATTATTTTACTTTCTTTTAAGACAATTCCAGATGATATTTTCAAAACCAAACAGATACAGCAAAATGTCACAAATGAGTCTTTAACACAGTGAAAGATTCCTGCCCAGAGAGGAAGGCTTCAAATTGTAACTTGGATGGAGAGTTGTGACATTGGCACTCATACTACATCCTCTTATACCTATGTGTACTAGTTCTGCGAAATTGGACGTCACACTTAACTCCAAAACATAAAAATGAAAAACAAAAAATTTTAAATACAAGACTAACAAAGGCCAGCACCTGGCTTTAAACATAGGACTTGACTCATGACTGTTTGTATCTGTCACTGGAAATACAATACATATTTCTCACATGTCACATTTTTAAAATGTTCTCATATTGAAAATCGTTCAATTTCTCCGTTCCAGGAAATATCAACATGGTGACACTTTCTGTCTAATTTAGGAATAATCCTCTGAACTTAAACAGTTAGCAAGCCCAAATATTTCAGGCGACTATAATTTGATGGTTTATATGTTTATATAACTGAAGATCATGTATATATTTATGTTGGTTATGTTCCTAAATGTATAAACTGAAATAAAAGATAATTTCTTATATTGCGAATCAAAACTTGACTGTTAACCAAATTAAGCATTTTAGCCTTAATAATGTTTTTTTTTATATTTCGTCTGTTTTAAAGGGTAAAGGTTATACTTTGTCAACTTTTTGGTTGCTGAAATATTTTCAAATCTAGAAAGTGTATAATATCTATAGTAGATTGAAATATAAATGTAGCAGTTTGTTGCTAGCATTTCAATTGATCTGAACTCAAATAAAAATCTGCAACAACGAAGTTTTCTATTATCTTTTTCAAAAGAAACTATATTTATATAATTGGCATATGTATTTGTTTGATTCATTGCGCCTTACCAAACGAAAAGTTCTCTGTAGTGTATACAAGTCACATAAAGACTTTTAATTAAATTTCTCTTTTTTGTTTTTACCATTAAAAATTAGTGTCATGATTGCATCGGTTTTCTGTCATCTGTTTGATTAAACCTGCCTCACAGTTAGCTTCGACCAATCGTTAAAATATTTACTAATACACAAATTTTATCAAAAACGACTTCATTGAAATGTTTCTATTTGTTTATATATCAAATTTTACATAATTTCACTGCGTAATGGCAAAATATACTTGTTTGTTCTTAACAAGTTGTTTCACCAAATTTTTACACAATGCTAGGATAATTGAGAATAATTTCTGCTTTTTACATATAACATTACAGCATAATGAACCTTTGTCAATTGGAAACAGAAAGCTTTACCTTTTTTGGATTCGAGCGTCACTTATGAGTCTTTTGTAGACGAAACACGCGTCTGGCATAAATAAAAAAAATTAAAACCTGGTATCTATGATGAGTTTATTTACAACCACTGGGTGTATGTCACTGCTGGTGGAGTTTTAATTCCACGAAGGTATCATCCGCCCAGTAGCCAGCACTTCTGTGCTGACATGAATTATCATTGATTATATAAATTAACTGTTTACAAAACTTTTGAATTTTTGAAATACTTAGGTTTTTCTACCTCAGGAATAGATTACCTTAGCTGTATTGTGCAAAACTTCGTCCTTTATTTAGCTTTTTTTTAACCTTTTTGGATTCGAGCGTCAGTGATGAGTCTTATGTGGATGAAACGCGCCTCTGACTTAAATACAAAATTTAATCCTTGTATCTATGATGAGTTTATTTAGCTCATCTATAAAACATTATACAACAGACCAATAATACCTACCATTGTCTTGGAAAGTTGGTGAACCAGGGTAACATGTTGGAGAACGACTTGTCCTTTTCTAAAAATAAACGTTCATTGAAGATACCAAGACCTTAATGCCAACAATTATTTCGTTTTAACTTCACTAATGATACATGATGGTCTTGAACTATATATTCTAAGTACTGATGTTGTTTGCCTTTACTATTGAGTCAATTTTTGGTAATATCCTTTTAACATGGCTCGTTACTTATATACATTATGCCATTGTGTTATTGTGCTATGGTCATTTTTGGTTGTCTTATCTTTGCATTTTTTTTCGTCGCATCTTTCTCAGGAACTATTTCATAAGGAGTTTGGAAAAATGGTTTCAGGGTTTATATAAGTCTGTTCAACAATGTAATGCGTTTTCAAATTCATCACTCGACAACTTCCTATTTATCGAACACTTGTATCAATTTAAACCTGATAGTCAAGTTTAAAATTTTCGCCACATTTTTCTTAAAACTACAATACACGGATTTCTGAAATTTGGTTTCAGGGTTTATATACCCAGCTATACCGTGTGAAGCGTTTTCATTTTTATCACTCAACAACTTTCTGTTAAACCAACACTTGTATTATTTTACACATGATAGCCAAGTTAAAATTTCGTTGCATCTTTCTTATGAACTACAATACAAGGATTTCTGAAAATTGGTTTGAGGGTTAATATAAGACAACTACACCGTGTGATGCGCTTAAAGGTTGTACTTTGTAAATACAGCTGTTGCTAAAAACACGCCTCTTTTGGGGAGAAATTGAATATTCATAGAAAATTAATTTTGTTTATATACTGGTTCCCAGTTATGCTCTCTGTGTTCCATATCGCAGAGACAGAACTTGGGAATGTTACCAGTAAATAAACACGTGCATATTGTTTACATTGAAATATGTGGTAACCTTTCATTCGAGGTAGAGGTAGTTAAGAAAATTAGTGTAAGTTTAAACTCTGAGAAATTCAGGTCATATAAACGTTGAAAATACGCCGCACAGCCCTATATTTTGACCTTTGAAAAAAATTGTGGTGCATATGAACTTTCAATTCTATGATAAGATTTTTTTCAAAACTTCATAGTAAAAGTCATCTTCGCTAGCCAAGGGTTACGATCCACTCCCGCTCTCTTCACCCTTGGCGGATTGAGATAATATTTCGGAGACACAAGGTAAGGATTTTTATTGGTTGCAGTCAAAACTCGCTGCATCCAATCAAAATGCGCCTGTAACATGATCACGTGTAAATGTAGAAAGTGTTTGTAAACAATTGCCACGTGTTTTTTGTGCAACAAGCCTTTACATCCCTAAACATACGACTATATTTAGTGAAAACTTGAATGTTTTTAATCAACAAATGGAAGTTCCTGTGTATGTTTCATGCACAAATGCATGAATGTTGACGTATGCTTTCATTTCCGGCTTTACCAAGTGTGTAGCATCTAGACGCTACCGTGTTTTTACCTCCAAGCTGAAGAGTTCAAGTGCTACCATTGGTCAAGACTAATGTATTCGGAATTGGCGTAGTTTTTATCTTCCGATAGATGGCGCAACATTGTTATCACGAATGTTGGCTCAATCCGCCAAGGGTGAAGAGAGCGGGAGTGGATCGTAACCCTTGGCTAGCGAAGATGAGAAAAAGTGGTACGGTATTAGCCGTAAAAGGAGTTCCTATGGGAAACTGCATTGTCAATATTTACAGAATGCAACCTTTAGATTCATCACTCAACAATTACTGTGTACCGAAATGTTTAGCTGGGGTATCATCAATGAGCAGAAGCTCACACATTTACTTGTTGGTCTTTCATTGTTGATATAATGAAGCAACAAACTGACTATGAGTTATATTCTTTAAAGAATGACATTTTACAAATAATGTTTAATGCTTATTATCTTGGAAAGTTTTCGGTAGACAGAAACAGTGAATAGCAAAAAAAATTAACATAAAATTATAACATATCAATTATAGTTTTAGAGTTTTAGTTTCTTTTAAGCACTGAAATCTATACTTGACAGCATCCGTATACAGCAAAAATTATTAGCAATCCAATATGTTCAAAAACGCAATATGACTAAATGAGAGGCGAAATATACCTAAGGGATTTTTAAGTACTTATATATGTCGAAAACGAACTGACAATACCATGACATAAAACGAAAACAACATAATCATAATTTAAAAATGATCAACACGAACCCAACCAAACATTCTCGGGTAAGCACACCATGTTTAACATGTTTAACATGTGGCACCGTAGTGTTGCTCACATAATTACAAAGTCGGCGAGAGGTTTAATTCGTTTACATTCCCAGCAAAGAGCACGGAATTGTCAAACATAATTGGTGCAAATTAGAGGAAAAGTTGTTTTTCTGATGATTTTTTTGTCGATTGAAAACTTGAAATAGTAAATTTTCCCCCAAAAAATGTACCAATTGTAAGCTGGATTAACCCTTTTAAGAAGTTCTGACTTGGCCAAGTACAAGCAAGTCCTACCACATATAAGATAACCTGTCGAAAAATAATATATCTCCTGAGTCAAAAGTGGGTAATCTGAAAAAATGAATAGATTAATGCTTAAAAAAGATCATAAGCTTTTTAAAGCATTTATAATAAAACGCAGGGCGCAGCTTGATGCAACTGCAGAGGTCGAACTCTTTTACAATTGGGGCCAGTATGGACACACCATTCAAGCTTGATACTTCTCTGAATTTGGATTGTGATGAAATATTTGACACAGCATTGGTTTCTGACACAGAATGAATGTGATCTAATAAACTTTAAATTTATTTTTACCTTTTATGGTCCGATATTCAAAATCTAAATACATGGATTGATTCAGCATGTCAAAGAATCCCAAGAATTCAATTTTTGATAAAAAAATTAATTTTAGACCCTTTTGACATCAATGTGGAACAATTTGATAACAGGGACCAAAAATCAAAAATCTAAATACACGATTAGATTTAGCATATCAAAGATACCCATACATTCAATTTTTGTTGAAATCGAACAAAGTTAAATTTTGAACTCCAATTTGGACCAACTTGAAAGCTGGGCCCATAATAAAAAATCTGAATACATGGTTAGATTAAGCATATTAAAGAATACTATATAATCATATTTTGTTAAAATCAAACAATGTTTAATTTTAGACCCCAATTTGGACCAGCTTGAAAACTGGGCCCATTATCAAAAATCTAAATACATGTTTAGATTCAGCATATCAATGCTCCCCAATAATTCAATTTTTGTTAAAATCAGACTAAGTTTAATTTTGGACCCTTTGGACCTTAATTAATGTAGACCAATTTGAAAACTGGACCCAAAATGAAAAATTTAGCATTCCCTTCAGTAACTAAGTTTGCAAAGCAATCTTTTAATACAAATGCTTTATCCTCATCACAGTACGAGATAAAAGCATCGTAAGTGTATTCCCCGTTGTCACTGGAAGCCTTGTAACCATAGTGTTTACTTTTGGCAAGGTAAAACATGTATCGAAGTTTCCATTTGTATTTATATACTAAAGCCAAAACAATAATGTTCAACATGACTGCCAAACCTAAAGACAACGGAATGACTAAGGTCGTATATGACGTGCACCCCTTCTGTGCTTGCTGTATTAGTGAGTTTATTGGGTTGAAACTAAAACTGGTCCTATCTTCTAAATTACACTTTTCATAAAGCAGTAAATCAATTTTCGTTTTGGAAATCCAATTTAAAGACGGGTGTGTTACAGGAGCATCGCAATGCATTTTTTTGTAAATTAACTGTGAAAAAAGTATGTTTAGACAGACCATCGAACATTGCCATAGCTTTCTCGTCTTATGTCGTAAAATTGATGCTTGATAAATCCAAATACCGAAGACTTTTCAATCGAAAAACATCAAAAGTAACCTTTTGCAGCCTGTTATCATTCAGATTGATATATTTTAAATTTCGCTGTCCCTTGAATAATATAAATGTTAGCTTTTCAATACCATTCATCGACAAATCTATAATCTCAAGCCTGCTAGATTTATTTGACATTTTATAACTGCGAGTACTTCGAAATCTTCCTAGATAATTATTTTGTAGACTCAGATTTAGAATATTCTTTAAATCTAATGCAAACTTCTCGAGTTTATTACTGGAAAGATTCAGTTCTTGTAAACTTGGAGGAGGTGGATAAAGTTTAGACGGTGGAAAGCTTTCACCAAGTCTATTGTCGGTCATTCTCAGATTCTTTAGAGACGAGATGTTTAAATTTAAACTTATTGGATGCCATGGATAATATTCAAAACTACCCGAAAAGGTGTTTTCAAATGACAAAGTTTTTATTGGTGTCAGTTTCAGCTCGTTTGTCAGACTATCAACATGTATTAAATCTTGTACCAAATTGTTTACTAAACGATGCACGTAAAGTTGTCTTGTGCTTTGTAGACTTTGGTGTCCACCCGAGATGATAAACATAACACACTGCTTGTCAAAAAGAAATGTTTGTCAAACGTGGAAGAAACTGGAAAGTTTTTTCACCAATGTATACTGGATAATAACATTTGCCGATATTGAGAGAAATAAGATGCTTTAAATATTCATATCCGTCTCCAAATATGATATGTGTGGCGGATTGTATAGGAACGTCTATTTCCAACTTCTCCAATGTCTTCAAGTTTGACATTGTTTTATCTGACGGAGATCACTTATATCCGTTTACTAACCTTTTTATTTGTACTTTTAATGCAAAGATGTTTAAGAGAGACTAACGGGATAAAAACACCGTTTGGAAACATTTTATATGCTATTGGATTGTCATTTAAGTTTAAAACTTTGAGTTCTCCAAATCCTTTAAAAGAGTGTAATTTCAAAAGATTAATCTTATTATCTGATAAATCCAACAAGGATAGATTCGTTAAACTTTGAAATACGTTGTCCTCTATTTTCTTTATACAGTTATGTTGCAGGTTTAAAATGGAAACATTTCGTGGAACTTTGGGAATTTCTCTTAGTTTAGCGTTCGCACAATCAACATGTAATTGCGATGTTCCTGTCGCATTAATTTAAGCACCGGCACTGAGTTTTAAAAATACACACGGAGGATAACTTTAAATCGGCATCCATCTTAACACTAAGGCAAGTTGACACAAATAGAAAATTAACAATTGCATTTATCAGCATTGTCTTTTGTTGGTTAAGGGACCTGTAAAATATAAACCTTTTCGTATAAATGTTTACTTAAATGCAACAATACAAGAAAACTACTAATATTTCCATATTCACAAAGTAATCGAAAAGAGACTCGTTTTTTGTATTGTATTATGATATAAAAAATCAATGTCGAAACATGTTAATTTTTCGTTTTTACTACAAACCCCCCCCCCCCCCCCCCCAAAAAAAAAAATAGTCGTAGGAAGCAGTAATCTATTCCAGATAGCCGTTTCAATCTCAATTTTACAAGGCATTTTGTACTTTATTTGTTTATTATGATTGTATTGAAAAAAATATTTAACTTACTTTGCTTGTACTGAATGATTTGGATTGGTTGAATGATGTTTTCGAAACTGAAAATTATATACTAGTAATCAAGTCAGTCTCGTGGTACTTCATGTTTTTACGTCATATTCATTCATCACAAAGAGGAAATTATTTTGCTTAAAATGTTTAAAAACCTTAATATCCTGTCTGTATATCATTTGATAGTGGGTTTTTTTCAAATTTAAATTGGCAACTATTTAACATATAAATATTCAAACCTTCAAAGTCAATAAATCATAACAATGGGTGCATAAAATATTATGTATATCTTCCCGATGCATGCCTGAGTAGGATTTAGAGTGGTTTTGGTATACTGCTTGTTTTTATATAGAATATTACTGAAAGCAATGCGTTTAACAGTCTCCAATCGAAAAAATACCAAACTCCGAGGAAAATTCAAAACGGAAAGTCCCTTAACAATTGACAAAATAAAAGCTCAAACACATCAAACGAACTATTCACAACATTTCTATCATACTCCTAACTTGGTACAGGCATTTTCATATGTAGAAATATGTATTTAATTTAAACGACAGCACAGGACACCACAAACTGCGGTTCACACAAATGGGTAAACACCACATTATATCAAATATAGACAACCTATTGCTCAATAACAAAGAGAATAAAATACATTTCAAAATTATAATTATGCAAAAATGACTATTTAATTGGGTCAATTGTTGTAACATTATTTCCTGTCACTTATTTATCTTTTTGTGCTTCGGAAAGACATTTACAATAGACAATAGACAATAAACAATAGACAATATCACACACGCAATTATAACAATCAATGAAAATAAAAATAAATACTAAGTACATGATATAGATATAAGAAGATGTGGTATGAGTGCCAATGAGACATCAAAGTTACAATTTATAAAAAGTAATCCATTATAGGTCAAGTTCAGTTTTTAGCACGGAGCATACGCTCACACTGAATAGCAAGCTATAAAGGGCACAACAAAATACGAATGTAAAACCATTCAAACAGAAAAAGGGTCTAATCTATATAAAACGAGAAACGAGAAACATTTATGAACCACATCAACAAACGACGACTACTGAACATAAGATTCCTGACTAAGCACATCAGACTAGACTAACAATATGGTGTTATCATTTGATTTTACTGCCTTTTATATTATTGATATACATGTATTTATAATATATGATTTCAAAACATTGTAAAGTTTCCTTTTCTATGTATCAATATTCATCAAGTGGTCGAGGTAACCGAACTGCTGTACCCCTAGCCTGTCGAAGTTGTGCGTTCGAATCCTGCACATAGCAAGTAGGTTCAATTCAAATTTTATTTGAATAGGATAGTCAATTTTTCTATCAATTTTTGTGGTCAAATGTTTTGTATGTTGAATAATATCATTTGAAATTTTCTTTTCATTATTTATAACCAATATTTAAGATTTTATAAGTGACTTAAACTGAGCTTAAATCTGCATCAAAGCCAAAAACAAGTTTATAGATAATTGCAAAAAGCTGCCTTTGAGAAGGTTATCTTTTAAGTTCGTAAATGAAAGGTATGCCAAGCTCAAAAACTTCAATTCCAACCTAACACAGGTTTTATCGATTACGAGACAGTCACCAAGATGGCAGCATACACAGAGGGTAACAGTAACAGGTTTGTTTTCCCCCGTTTCATCCAATTTATTTGAAGAAAGACACATACATTTTGTCTCTAGACCAACTGCAATATGAACGACGACATCACTCAACTAGTTAAAAGTAGTAGCAGTCCCACTACTCATCCCATAACAACATGTTGAAGATGTTTGGCTCAATGCATTAGAAGACATTGGTGAAGCTGACAACATTCCAGATACAACAGTTTTAACAGACTACGCGCGACAGAGTATTAGGCTGAAGGCCTATTGTCTTTTATGTTTATTTAACTGTTTGATAAATAGGATAATTAAAACTTGGTGATACATATGGCACGCCGTTATTATATTTATTCATTTTCGAGATATCTTATTTAGTTAAACAAGATATATTATAAACTAATTCAGATATCGTAATAACAAAATGAGATATCTTATATATTAATTGAGATACCTGATTTATTAAATAAGATATCTCATATATTAAATAAGATATCTTATTAAAATGTTTATAAAGATATCTTATTAAATATATAAGATATCTTATTAAATATATAAGATATCTTATTAAATATATAAGATATCTTATTAAATATATAAGATATCTTATTAAATATATAAGATATCTTATTAAATATATAAGATATCTTATTTAAAATATAAGATATCTCTATTAATTTATAAGATATCTTATTAACTATATAAGATATCTTTTATATAGTTAAAAAAGAGATATCTTATTTACTTAATAAGATATCTCCATAAGTTAATAAGATATCTCTATAAGTTGATAAGATATCTCTATTAATTAATAAGATATCTCTTTTAGTTTATAAGATATCTCTATTAATTAATAAGATATCTAATAAAGTATGTATTCAACAGATATCTTTATAAAGAAGTAAGATATCTTTATAAAGAAGTAAGATATCTTATATTCATTTATAAGATATCTTATTAATTAATAGAAATATCTTATTAACTTATAGAGATATCTTATAAACAAATAGAGATATCTTATAAACTTTAAGATATCTTTTTAAATTAAAGAGATATCTTATTAACTTATAGAGATATCTTATAAACTTTTAGAGATACCTTATTAACTTATAGAGATATCTTATTTAATTGGTTATAAAGATATCTTATAAAATATATAAGATATCTTATTTTAAATATTATATATCTCTATTAATGTATAAGATATCTTATTAACTATATAAGATATCTTTTATATAGTTAATAATAGAGATGTCTTATTTACTTTATAAGATATCTCCATAAGTTAATAAAATATCTCTATAAGTTTATAAGATATCTCTATTAATTAAAAAGATATCTCCATCAGTTAATAAGATATCTCTATAAGTTTATAAAATATCTCTATTAATTAATATACTTTATAAGATATCTTTTTAACTTATAGAGATATCTTATAATCTAATAGAGATATCTAATAAACGTTTAGAGATATCTTATTAACTTATAGAGATATCTTATTAACTAATAGAGATATCTTATAAACGTTTAGATATATCTTATTAACTTATAGAGATATCTTATTTAATTGGTTATAAAGATATCTTATTTACTATATAAGATATCTCCATAAGTTAATAAGATATCTCTATTAGTTTATAAGATATCTCTATTAATTAATAATATATCTTATAAAGTATGTATTCAAAAGATATCTTTATAAAGAAGTAAGATATCTTATATACTTTATAAGATATCTTTTTAACTTATAGATATATCTTATAATCTAATAGAGATATCTTATAAACTTTTAGAGATATCTGATTAACTTATAGAGATATCTTATTAACTTATAGAGATATCTTATAAACGTTTAGATATATCTTATCAACTTATAGAGATATCTTATTTAATTGGTTATAAAGATATCTTATTTAATATATAAGATATCTCCATAAGTTAATAAGATATCTCTATTAGTTTATAAGATATCTCTATTAATTAATAAGATATCTTATAAAGTATGTATTTAAAAGATATCTTTATAAAGAATTAAGATATCTTATATACTTGATAAGATATCTTATTAATTGATAGAGATATCGTATTTACTTATAGAGATATCTTATAAACTAATAGAGATATTTTATTTACTTTCAAATTAAATAAGATATCTTACAAAAATTAAAGATATCTTAATACTTAATAAGATATCTTGTTAAATAAATAAGATATCTTCAAATTTGAATAAATATAAAAACGGTGTGCCAAAGACAAAGGACCAAACCTTCTATGTGTCGTTTGTTTTGTTGACACACAGCTGTTTGATTTCATAGTGATAAGATTATTGCACGATTTTCACTGCTGTACACCAAGTTTTGAATCATTACCTACAATGTCTGTTTGTTTTGCTCACTCATTGTTGTCAATATAAAGGAATTATATGCGAATGTTAAAGAAGTGAGAGGTTTAGTTATCTATAAATTCAATTTAATCCACCCTTTTCAATAAGAAAATGTCTGTACCAATTCAGGAATATCACAATTGTTTTCCATTTGTATGAACTTTTGAATTTGTAATTCCGTTTTGATTTTTTTTTGCTACTGTGTATTTTTTGTCATTATTTTACTTTATTTTTATGTAAACATAAGACGAGATATTATCGGCGGGGTTAAAATTGTTCAGTGAGATCTTAATCCTCCCAATACCTATAGCCATTGTAGAATAAACAAACACACGACAATACGCACAGTAAAACTCTCCTTAAAAGAAGTCCGAGTCCAATATCAGAATCGGTATCAGACGAACTAGGCAAATCGTTACATAAATTAATAAAATACTTCTAGCAGTGACTGACATGCCAGATCCAGACCTAAATTTAACTGATTGAAAGATTATATCTCCATCATATGCAAATCATGCACAATCTGTCCTTTTAGGTATAGTATAATACCCTCATAAAATATATGAGCAAAACATAACCCGTATCATGTCAACATCTGGTTTTAGAATTAATGTTTATTTCTGATTGATTGAATGATAGCTAGTTATTTGTTAGAAATCAAGTGTAAATATTACCTAACCATAACAACATGCGATCTAATGGTTCCGAACGATAATCACACTGCTCGTCTAGATATAGCCCTGGTTACAATATACAATTAAGCATATATATTCACCTTTTTTTACCTTTCATACAAAGTACTTTTGCTTGTTATTTCGTCATGTTATAGTGAAAACATCATGTAGAAAAAAATAGAAAAAAAATTGTTTGGACAATTCAGTACTGCAACAAATGTCATGAACAAATCGCTTCTTTAATTTTATCCCAGAACACAATATTTCCTTCTTCGTCATTTGGATATTCGATGTAAGACTGTTTCTCTACAAGTTCAAGCATCATAAGTGGCATTTCTTTTGGTTGAATTTGCTCAAGAAATACTAGGAAAATGATATTTCTTCCATCTCGTGAATGAATGTTTTCCATTCGGGCCATATTAAATTCAAACATACAGTAGTGCGACTCAAAAAACTTTCTTGTTATTATGCAGACCGTCTTCCTGCTTTCATGGATAGCATTTGTAATATTGACTGTTATATCTTGACCTGGTAGGAAGTCTCGTTGGTGCACGCATAATGTAGCATTCCCTTCATTTTCTAAATTTGCAATGCAATCTTTTAATACAAATGCTCTATCATCATCACAATACGAGATAAAAGCATCGTACGTGTATTCACCGTCGTCTGTGGAAGCCTTGTAACTATAGTGTTTACTTTTGGCAAGATAAAACATGTATCGGAGTTTCCATCTGTATTTATAAACTAAGGCCAAAATAAAAAAGGCCAAGATAAATACCAACACAATAGACAGAGCAATTGCTAAGTACGTATATGTACTACACTCTTTCTGTAGTCGTTTTATTATTGAATCTATCGGGTTTATACTAACAATGGTGCCATTTTTCAAAGAACACTTATCATTCAACAGCAAATCAACTTTCGTTCTGGAAATCCACTTAAGAAATGTAAGTGTTATGCAAGTACATTGTAATGCATTATTTCGTAAATTTACTGTAAAAAACGTCTTTTTAGATAGACCTTCGAACATTGCCATAGTTTTCTCATCTAATGTCTCAAAATTGTTGCCTGATAAATCCAAATAACGAAGACTTTTTAATCGAGAAACAACAAAAGTAACCTTTTGCAATTTGTTATTATTCAGATTGATATATTTTAAATTTGGCTGTCCACGGAATAATATAAATGTTAGGTTATCAATACCATTCATCGACAAATCTATAAACTCAAGCCTGTTACGTGACATTGGCATGTTATAACTGTGAGTACTTAAAAATCTTCCTAGAAAATTATTTTGTAAACTAAGATTTCGAATATTCATTAACTCTAATGCAAACTCTTCGAGTTTATTACTGGAAAGATTCAATACTTGTAAACTTTGAGGAGGTGCAAAAATTTGATACAAGCTTTCACCGAGTCTGTTTTCAGTCATTCTCAGATTCTTTAGAGACGAGTCTCTTAAATATAAATTAATTAGATTCAATGGATTATAATCAAAACTACCCGAAAAAGCGTTTTGAAAAGATAATGTTTCTATTGGCGTCAGATTTAATTCGAATGGGAAACTACTAAACTCCAGAATTTTTTTTTCAAAATCGATAGATAAACGGTGCACGTAAAGTTGTCTTATGTTCTGTAGACTTTTGTGTCCACCCGATTTGATAAACATATCACACTGATTGTCAAAAGAAATGTCTATCAAACGTGGAACAAACTGGAAGGTTTTATTATCAATCAATACTGGAGGAGAACATCTTCCGAAATTGAGAGAAATAAGATGTTTTAAGTATTTATATCCGTTTCCAAATATAATATGTTTGGCGGATTGTCCATGCACATCTATTTCCAATGTTTCCAATGTCTTCAAGTCCGACATTGTTTTATCAGAGAATATGTTCTTCCATTTACCAAACCCTTTAATAGCTGTACGTTTAATGCAAAGATGTCTTAGAGAGACTAACGGGATAAAAACACCGTTTGGAAACCATGTATATGCTATTGGGTTGTCATTTAAGTTTAACACTTTTAGTTCTCCTAATCCCTTAAAAGAGTGTTATTTCAAAAGATTAATCTTATTATATGATAAATCCAATAAGGATAGATTCGTTAAACTGTGAAATACGTTGTCCTCTATTTCCTTAATACAGTTATGTTGCAGGTTCAAAATGTAAACACTTCGTGGAACTTCTGGAATTTCCACTAGTTTACCGTTTGAACAGTCGACATGTAATTGCGATGTGCCTGTATCATTAAAGCACCGGCACTGTGTATTAAAACTACACACGGAGGATAACTTCAAATCGGCACCCATCTTCACAATAAGGCAAGTTGTCACATATACCAATTTAACACTAACAGATGTCATCGTTAAAAGACCTGTAAAAAATAAACCTGTTCTCATGAATATTTATTTAAACATAATAATTGCTTTCCAAAATTCAGACCGTTGTATTAACATTAAAACAAGTGTTTATGTTCATTCATTTTTTAATAACACCTAATACGCCAAAAATTCGGAAAAATAAATCAAATTACGAGACACCTATAATTTTCGTTCTCCAATAACAATAATAAAATAGACTCGCTTTTGTATTGTAAAATGAACATCGAAATAATTCAAGTTGTTTTCTCGATTTAAAAAAACAAAACAAAAAAAGCCGAATGAACGTAGGAAGCGCTGCAGTAATCTATTCTAGATAGACGTTGCAATCTCCACTTTATAAAGCAATCTTAATTTTAATAATTTTTAATCTGCCATAATAATAGAAAAAAGAGTCTCTTTTTTTAAAATTATATTATGATATGAAAATGAATATCGAAACATTTTCATTTTTCGTTTTCTCTTTAACAACCCCCCCCCCCCCCAAAAAAAAAAAGAAGCACCAATGGACGTTGAAAGCAGTTATCTATTCTAGATAGCCGTTGCAATCTAAATTTTATAGGGCATCTGGTACTTTATTCATTTATTATAATTGTATTTAAAAAAAGTTAAACTTACTTTTCTTGTACTGAATGTATCAACCTGAACTTGTAGAGATCAATAAATTGATTGAAGGCCGGTTGGGAAACTGAAATATATATAATTAGTCAGTCTGGTGGAACTTCCTGTTTCTACGTCATACTCATTAATCACAAAGAGGAAATTAATTTGCTTAATTTGTTTAAAAAAATACTTTTTCACAGAGATATATTCTGCCTGTATATTATTTGATAATTGTGTGCAAATGTTGTAATTAAAGTGGCAGGCAACAATTCAACGCATAAATATACAAACCTTTAAAGTCAAAAACAAAGTGTAGATAGCAATATATTTACTTTTTTTGCTTTTATTCTTTATGTACATAAAACTATAAGACACTTTGTGGAATATTTTCCAGCTCATGCATGGGTGAGGTTAAACGTGCTGGTATTATATTCATTTTGATTTAGAATGTTTACTAAAAGCAATATGCGTTTAAAAGTCAGATCACAAAAAAGTGAAACAGAGCTTCGATAATAAAAACAGAAAGTCCATTAACAAATGGCAAAATAAAAAGCTCAAGCACATCAAAAGAATTGATAACAACTGTCAGATTCCTGATTTGGTACAGGTATTTTTGAATGTAGAACATGGTGGCTTAATCCTATTATATTCTCTTATTCTCATTTATATTGTATGACAGTCGACTGTGGTCTGCTCTATGGTCGGGTTGTTGTCGCTTTGACACATTCCCCATTTCCTTTCTCAATCTTAATTCCTTTATATTGACAACGATGTGTGAACAAAACAAAAGACACAATAGGTACATGTAAGAATAGGGTACAACAGTCAACATTGTGTTTTATATCTACTGGTATTCACTTTAAAACAAACAGATTTGTAACAAAGAAACACAAAAAATACCAAGCACATAAGCTTAAACGAAATGTAATAACATTGTGTCCGTTTATTTCAAGTAAAAATAATCTTGTAAACAGTAAAAGTAAGAATTCAAAAATAAAATACCCTTATATTAGCAGTCAATGACGTCATGTCCAACATTTCATTGCACATACTGTGGATCAGAATGTGTGTCTATATTTCTCCTCAGAATGTAAGTGAGAGGTAGCAGAAATATTACGTGCGTAAACTTATAATAAAGATAAATGAAAATGTATTGGAAAATGCCAAGTTAGCAAATAAATAGCCGGTTTATGCATGACTATTTTGAATTATAAAGGATGTCGGAATACAACTTTGGTAAAAAAAAGTTGACAAAGATCGGTGTGGATAGAATTGGTCAGTTTAAATAGTTTGACAGTGTTTATGACAAGTACTTTTCTGTAGCTTTTATTTTTTATTTTCTAGGACTCAGAATACTACGAAATACGAGGTGCCGAATGGGACTCTTGAGGTTTTGAACTTGAAGTACAATTTTGTGCAAACAAAAGTAAGACTCGTTTAACAAAAATGAGTTCAGTTTAATAATCTTTTAGCATTCAACAGATTTAAATTTTGACATACAAAATTATCGTTGAGTGGACAAAACATACTTTTGCCATGGCAAATTCTTTCTTGTATCATTCAGTCGCGGATCCAAATTTGCATATAAAATTTACTTTTCTGACAGAAGTCAATTTTGTGTTAAATTATCACTTCTGTCTACCAAATAAACAATTTTGTCTTCACAAAAAATAATTTTAATTACAAAACCACATAGTGCTTACTTAATCAACATGTGTGTTATAATTTCCATATCAGGCAACAAAAGTCAATGGTGTGTCCAAATAAGTTCATATTTGCGTACCTATTTTACAAAATCGAATTTTGTTATGACAAAAATGAATTTTGTCTACAAAAAATTATTTTGTCTACAAAACAGAATTGTGTCTACAAAAAATAATTTTGTAATTACAATATTGAAGTTCTCATAAAACAAATCTGCATATATATAGTGTTTTAAGACAAAATGATTTTATTTAGACAGAATGGAAATTTCTCAAACACTAAAAATTAGGAATGTCATGTATTCAAAAAACTTATTTTCAATGTTCAAGACTATCGTAGAAAAGCATTATTTGTCAAAATCATGATACGAATTTTTTTTGCCATATTTCTGAGAAACTGTATGTATGTACTTGTCGTATGGTTCAACTTGTGGTCCATAGTGACGATCATTATGTAGTTCATTAGTGAAGGACTAACCCTTAAAAAGTGGATTTCTTTTTAGAAACTATGTGTATGTTAGTCTTATAGTTCTAAGTGATGGCAAACCTCGGTTGATGCATCGGTGAGTTAAATATACTTCTGTTTTGTGATTTTAATTCTTTCTTTGAAAACCTATGCTGTCTTGACTCTATATATATGCCTTGATGAAGTTCTTATGATCATCTTAGCAGAATAAAAAAAATACTTTGTTTAACACCGTCCTAATCTGTCTGCATTCCAAGATAATAAATGTTTTATTTGGTTTATAAATCTTTTGTGTCCTAAAGCAATACTATGGGTGCCCTGACACAAAATTTTTATGATCTTCACTAGTCTGAATATTTTGCTTATAATATAAATTTCAAATAGTATTAAAAAAGGTGACAGTATATATTGCTGTTCAAAATTTATAAATCTTCTAGGAGAAAACAAATCCGGGTTACAAACGAAAACTGAGGGAAATACACCAACTATAAGAGGGAAACAACGGAACAACAAAAACATTGAACTGCAACAAAAGCAAACTCCAACTAACCCATAGAAACAGACTTGGTTGTGAAGAAAAAAAACCTGGTTTGATTGCTAGCCAAACCTCCCTCTTATATTGCAATACAAAAATATATCTATTTAACAAGAACACTGCGTTACAGGCATACAGTACAAACACACGGAAGAACACACAGCCTTGATAAATGCATAAATGATTAATGCAACAGGACATTACAACATGTAAGCCGCAGAAAAACAAGGGTCATCTCCAAAAACGACAGCACTGGACACCACAATCTGCGCTTCAGATGACTAGAAATCATTTTACACCTTATCAAATGTAAGCAACCTATTGCTTTATGACAATCAGGATACAATACATTTGAAACTAATTATTTTCAAAAAATAACTATTTAATTGTACTCATTGTATGACATTATTTCCCGTCACTTTTGTATTCTACATTCGCTTCGGAAAGAGATTTACAATGCACAATAGACAATGAACAATAGACAATAACACACGCAATACAATTATAACAATTGGTAAAGGACCATTTTCAGTATATTGAAGTATGACAAATAAAGGATATGACCGGAAACTAACATAGAAATAGGGTGTCTACATGTGATTTAACTGCATTTCATGTCATAATATTTTTGTAACATATCATGTCTAGATATTTAAAAGGAGGGTCAATTAAGCACTAATCATAACTTCAAAAAGAGATGAATTCAGCTTCTCAATTGTAAATTTTCCATTTCTAAGTAGCAACATTCCTCGGTGGACGAGTGGTCTACGTAACCAAATTGTTGCATCACTAGCCTCTCACCACTAATGTTGTAAGTTTGAATCACGCACGTGGAAAGTAGGCTCAACTCAAATATCTTAATTGAATAGGTTGGTGATTCTCTCCAGTATCTCAAGCTTTCTGAACCAATAAAAACTGACTACCACGAAATTGCAATACAGTGCTAATAGTGACATTCGACGCTAATCAATCAATTTAGATACACCGACGAAATAGAGAGGTCACAAAACGTTTTTTTAGTACAGAAATATATGACAGACGATACGATTTGATTGTTTATGATTATGTTTTCTTATTCAGTATTCAAGAGCTTGAAGCTGCTACATAGACTATAGTACACGTCACCAATATATAAGCAGACATTTGAGGAATCAGGGTTATATCAAAGAACGTCTCGTCTTTAAAAAAATGTTTATTGGAAGAAACCCCCAAGACCTTGTGATAAATATTTCGTATCAACGTGAACCTCACAAATAATACATGATGGTCTTGAAGAGTAGATTCTAGATACTGACTTAGTTTATATTTATTTAAAAGTGTTATAGTGTTATTTTTTTTTGTCTTTTAATATCTTCAGCCTTTCCGGTTGAGTTCTTTTAATGAAATAACCTATTGACGTGTTCTGCAATTTATACATCCAGGCATTATTGTATTGTGCTATGCTCATCTTTTGTATTCTTGTCTTTCAATTTTGCTTGTTTGCTTAATCTATATAGTGTTTATATGGCTTTTTTTTGCATACCTAAGCATCAAAATTGAAATGAGGTAGATGTAAGCAATAATAGGCAATAATGCGGACTTCAACAATGTGTAAACATGTACCGAACAGTCTGTTAAAGAAAGCACAGACATGAAAAAACTAACAGCCCTTATATAGATTAGACCGTTGGTTTTCCCGTTTGAATGGTTTTACACTAGTAATTTTGGGGCCCTTTATAGTTTGTTGTTCGGTGTGAGCCAAGGCTCCGTGTTGAAGGCCGTACTTTAACCTATAATGGTTTACTTTTTAAATTGTTATTTGGATGGAGAGTTGTCTCATTGGCACTCACACCACATCTTCCTATATTTATTATCAATTCGTTTAACGGCCGCCATCCTTATTTGGTTGATCATTATGGAATATCCGCTTCACAGATGATAGCGGATATGTTACTAATGTCGTTACCGCCCCAGTATACTAAAAATACGACGGACCACATATTGATCAGGTTCTGTGAACCCTTTCGGAGTAACTGAGATCACTCCCAGTTTTTGGTGGTGTTCTTGTTGCTCAGTCTTTTGTTTTCTATGTTCTTTTTTGTGTACATTTTTTGTCTGTTTATCTTTTTCATTTTAAGCCAAGTCATTAGCAGTTTATTTTCGACCTATGAGTTAATGAATTGGTATCTTGTGCCACTCTTTTATAACAAAACAATTTACGAAAACAACAAGCACTGAACCACAGGCTAATGGCTTGGGACAAGGAAAAAAAGAATATGATTGGGGAAATATGTTTAAAGACACCATCCCTCTCTTAACCTGGCACAGTGTTTTTGAAGTCGAACATTAGTACAGTTGAAAGGGCTTAATCTATTAGATCGATACATATCAGGAAACAGGAAACAGCAAACAGCAAACAAAATCACTGACCGGTTGTTCCAGATTGTATCCATCGGATCCCAGTGATGGTGATATCAGGCTAAAAACACATTCTGTATACATATAATTCATCGTAATACATGTATCAGGAAAACAATGGTAGATCTGAAAATTGCGGAGGCAAATTTTTCTTCTTTTGTCTCATTTGTGACCCGATGGATAAACTATGTCGTAGAGTTGTCACTGCTTCAAACGTTCTTATAATATAATTATTTATGTGGCTGCTTCCCATATGAATTTGTAAGATCTTCTACGATAGATCATTCAGCTGGTCTGTTAAATTTCAATCTTCATGCCTTATATATCATGGACTATGTTAAGTCGATAGATAAAAACTGAGAAGGAAAGGTAACCCTGCCATCGAAAGCATTATTATTTGAGAACCTCGGTGATCAAGTAGTCTAGCGCGTCGGGCATTGTGCTAGGCGATTTGGTGCCACAATATCACAGTAGCATGAGTTCAAATATCTGCCAGGGAAGAATAATATTATGATTTTGTTCGATGAATGAAATCTCTGAACCAGTAAAAAGTTTTAAATTTTAATTGCCATTTATACTTGATTGTTTCTAAAATTCCACAAAAAGCTCTTGTATATCATTGATTGATTTTAAAGGTGCAAGCTAAACATTCAGTTTTAATGTTTTTGCGACATCAAACAATATGTGATACAGTGGTTGCGATCAATGAACACCTGCTTCTCTGTACGTGTATGGGAAGTTATAATCGCTTTAAACAGCTTCAGATATATTTTGTGTAGAAAAAAATCACATTGAGAAAGGTTCAGATAGTTTCATTTTTATCTAAAATACAAAACAATGACATTACATCTCATAATTTTAAAGACAAGACAAGATACATACAAACAAAGTTATGTTTAAGTGCTCCCTTTTTCAGTTTATATAACACAAATTCGTAAAACAAATAGCTTCTTTTAAATAACCGTATAACTAACACGACAAATAGTGTTTTGCAGTTAATTTTTGTGTACTTAATTTTTAAAGCTATGATTATTTTCTAATATTGAGTTTTTGGTTTTCTAATGAGAAATAGAAAGAGAGAATAGAACACACTGACATGTAAAGGAAACAATACATGAAGTTTGGATCTAAATGGTATTGAGAAAAAAAATCTAAAAGGGAAGTGAAAAAATTATATAATTAGTAGTTAGCATCAGTATTGGTCTTGCGGGCATTTTCTTATTTACACTGCTGATTTGATTGTGAGTTTAAACTGCGGATTACCTTTGTCATTTTTTTTCAAATACTGCTGATGTTTAATGGCGTTGCTTTGACACGTTTAAGATGACATGATCTTTATACTTATATTGAGAAACACATGTACAATGTTGCAACAGTGTTTGGTAACTAAAAAAAATAGTGTGTGTTTACGGGAATCTTCTATACCCCGTGTCAACCAGTTAAGCGGATCATACTTGTTTTACAAAAAATACACAATTTTGAAATTCAATTATTGTACATATATAAGTTTAATTCGTAAAGTTTTTTAAAGGTGATTTTTTTCTCAAATATTATTTTGTTTACATCTCAGCAAAATTTTGAATCGATTCGATGGTGCTCGCTTCGAAAGCGGAATGTTATTGGCTTGATAACCGGGCGGATGAAACCAGATTTGAAATTAATATAAGCTTATATATAAAGGAAAATGTGGTATGATTGCTAATGAGATAACTCTCAACAAGAGACAAAAATGACACAGGAATTAACTATAGGTCACCGTACGGCTTTCATCATTGAGCAAAGCCCATATCGCATAGTCAGCTATAATAAAATGATAAATTCTAAAATTTGTACTAGAGGATGTCAGTTAGACAAACACACACAGATTATTGTATAATTATATATATGCACACCCCAGCACTTCTGTTTCGCTGGCATTCTCTGTACTAAAAATAAAATCAAACAATGTCATTGTTTAAATAATATACTGGTATTAATTTTTTTCATATTTTTCTATTTTTGCTCCATTTATATATTATACACTGTATATATATATAAATCTAAATAGGCGATTAAGGGCATAGGTAGGGATGATTTCTTGTTCAATGACAGAAATGTTTTTTCTTGTCAGGGAATGAGGAATCATTAAATACCAGTATGTCTTTGGCAATTTATTTGGAAAAAAATGATGCAACTTACCATTATGGAAAAGGAAAAAGTGCAATCAATCCTGTTCTTAAGGATTCTTTATTTGCTACACCAATCGAGGGAGACGTCCTTACATTGGTAGCATATAACTAGCACATGTCTTGTTACCGGTTTCTAAATATACTTTTTTTATATACATGTATATAAGTATATCACAGACGACACAAAGGTGAACAACCATATAAATTTTCTGAACAATTTTATGACACCTATCAATTAATAATGTACATTTCATTAGGGACTATCATTTGCTCTTGATTTTTTTTCATTTTCATAGTACATGTACCTTCTGATATGTGTTTTCACAAAGTTTCATAAGATTACTCGCCAAAACGTAATACTAAAAATAAATTAAAGACTGAAAGTATATATACATAATATCTTAAATTATGTTATATGAATTTAAGGCGCAATTACTACATAAGTAAGCCGCCTTCCAAAACCAATGACAGCATAGTCAGCTATTAAGGCCGCCTAAATGACCGTGTAAAACAATTGTACAAGAAAACTCACGGCCTAGTTTATGTACAAAAAAATTAACGAAAAACAAATATGTAACTCATAAAGTAAGGACAACCACTGAATAATAGGCACCTAGTCCGAGACCACATTTATTTCGTAGTGCATTTTCTTTAGGAATAAATGGAAATTAATAAGTCTGACTTGCGCTTTCTTAATAATATTTTTACAGTATGTTGTACTAGTTTTGGGACAAATTATATCACAATTAAAGAAAACTTCATCAGCTCATCTAACTTAAAATATGGACAATTTTATGTTAAGGGGGTCTTGAAATCTTTTGACAGCTTCCGAAATGGTAATTTTTAACCTTTTTAGCTGGACCAAATCACTACTTGACTTTCAAATTCATGACCTTCATTTTTTACACTGTAATTTCATCCCCTACTTGCTATATGAGGCATAAAACATGAAAAAATAATATTGGAATTGGTCCAAAAAAATTGGCAAGTAACACACTGTCCATAATAGGGACGATATTTGTGGAAAACGAAAATCTAAGGACAATGACTGCGTACTCGGAACACCTAACTTGGGACATGTAAATACATAGAGAACGTGGCGGGGTTAAACATGTAATCATGCTTAGACTTACCCTTTTGTACAACCAAAATAACCACAAACTACCGTAGCATCCTCTTTTGAAGATTTATAAAATGTGTACTGATCGAGAATTGGTGATTAGCATTATCTATTAAATTTATACAACTCTTTTGTTTTTGCTTGTTTTTTCCTCATATTGATTTAAAACATAATGAAAATGAATTTTAAAAAAAATCTTTTGAGAACGAATTCGATATTGCAACAAATGTCATGAATGAATAGCTTCTTTGATTTTTTCCCAGAACACAATATTCCCTTCTTCGTCATTGGGATATTCAATGTAAGACTGTTTCTCTATAAGTTCGAGCATCATAAGTGGCATTTCTTTAGGTTGAATTTGCTCCAGAAATACTAGGAAAATGACATTTCTTCCATCCCGAGAATAAATGTTTTCCATTCGGGCCATGTTGAATTCAAACATACAGTAGTAAGACTCAAAAAACTTTCTTGTTATTATACAAACCGTCTTTCTGCTGTCATGGATAGCGTTTGTAATGTTGACTGTTATCTCTTGGCCTGGTATGAAGTCTCGTTGGTGCACGCATAACTTAGCGTTCCCTTCTGTTTCTAAATTTTCAATGCAATCTTTTAATACAAATGCTCTATCATCATCACAATACGATATAAAAGCATCGTAAGTGTATTCCCCGTTATCTATGGAAGCCTTGTAATTGTAGTGTTTACTTTTGGCAAGGTAAAACATGTATCGAAGTTTCCATCTGTACTTATACACTAAAGCCAATACAAGAATGGCTAAGATAACTACCAACAATATAGCCAAAGCAATTGCTAAGTACGTATATGTACTACACTCATTCTGTAGTCGTTTTATTATTGAATCTATCGGGTTTAAACTTACAATGGCGCCATCTATTAAAGTACACTTATCATTTAGCAGCAACTCAACTCTTGTTTTGGAAATCCACTTTAGAAATGACAAGGTGATGCAGGTACATTGTAATGCATTATTTCGTAAATCGATAGTAAAGAACGTCTTTTTAGACAGATCGTCGAATAATGCCATTGCTTTCTTGTCTAATGTCGTAAAATTGTTTGTTGATAAATCTAAATATCGAAGACTTTTCAGTCGAGAAACATCAAAAGTAACCTTTTGTAACTTGTTATGACTCAGATTGATATATTTTAAATTTGGTTGGCCCTTGAATACTATAAATGTAAGCATTTCAATACTATTCGCTGATAAATCTATGTACTCAATACTGCTAGATTCTTTCGACAGTTTATAACTATGAGTACTAAGAAATCCTCCTAGATGGTTATTTTGTAGACTGAGATTTCGAATATTCCCTAAATCTAATGCAAACTTTTCGATTTTATTGCTGGAAAGATTCACCACTTGTAAACTTGAAGGAGGAGGATCGAGTTTGTATACAGGAAAACTTTCTCCAAGTTTATTTTCAGTCATCAGCAGGTATTTTAAAGACGAGTTCTGTAAATTTCTGCTTATCGGATTCCATGGATAGTAACGGTCTTCAAAACCCTCTGCAAAGGTGTTTTGAAATGACAATGTTTCGACTGGAGTCAGCCTCAATTCATTTGTAAAGTTATTAAGATATGGAAGTAGCGTGTCAACTAAACGATGAACGTAAAATTCTCTGATGTTTTTCAAACTTTGGTGTCCACCAGGTGTGATATGAATCTTACACTTTTCGTCAAATGAAATACGTGTTAAAAGTGGCATATACTCGAAAATGTGTGCATTGATGAGTAAATCATTACATGTGCCTACGTTTAGAGAACTAAGATGAACTAAATATTTATATCCTTCACCAAATATATCACGTTTTTGATACATTGCAGGAACATCTATTTCCAATTTCTCCAGTGACTTCAAATGTGATATCGTTTTATCTGAGAAAATAAAACTAACAGCTGCCATGAAAATTTTGCTTTTAATGCAAAGACGTTTTAGTGATATCAATGGGATGAAACTTCCGTTTGGAAATTTTGTATAATCTAAAGGATTATAATTCAAGTTTAACTCCTTCAGTTTTCCTAATCCATCAAAAGAGTGTAATTTTATACCTTTGATTTTGTTGTATGATAAATCCAAGATTGACAGATTCGATAAAGACTGAAATGCGGTATCGCTTATTATACGCGTATACGGTTATATTGCAGATTTAAAATGTAAGTATTCGGTGGAAATTTGGGAATTTTCGATATTTTACCGTTTGCGCAATCCACATATAAGTTTTCTGTTCCTACTTTGGAACAGTGGAATCTGTCTTGACACATAAGAAAGTTGATACAAGTAAATGATTAATAATTGCAGTTATCCGCATTGTTCTTTTTGTTTACTAAGTAACCTGTGAAATATAAAATTATTGATTAAGCAATCCTTTCTGAAATAAGCAGGGGATACTGTGTTTCACTGTAAGTCTAAACAAGTAGACTGAAAGTGTCTTCTGCATGAGCAAAAAAATCTAAAGTTCTATATTTTTTAATTATGAAGATGCAGGTGAGAAAAATTTCCAACTGTTACATGCGTGTTTTAAAATATTTTGTTAACTTTGGATACATTGTTTGATTGAGACTGTTGAAACAGCTTAGAATGCAACATAAGAATACAACATACATGAAGTAAATTCATTGTAATTTTTACCTTGAAGAGAAGAAAGTTGTATAACCAGTTTTATTTGCTAATTGAAAATTAAGCGGAATAAAATAATTTAAGACAGCAGAGAAGATAATTCTGTTTAATTGGTTATTACTAACCGACTCAAATAAAAGAGTGAGCTATTATTACTGTAAATGTATAATGTCTCTAGTCTGGTCAAAGGGTCAGAGTGTCCTACTTAATTAAACGATAAATTGTTGAAATTAGATAACTTGTTTTCACGTGCAGAGAAATTTCTTTTATGTGCAATGCATGACCGGATATCATCTTTCTTATTGGTCAATGGCATTGCGGGTCAGCACGAGTTCACATGTAAGTGCATTGTGGTCACTTCCTTTTATCATCAGTATTTGATGTGTTAACTTGTGATTCTTATCAAACAATTTGTTCAAAATTATATGTGGATTAATTTTGGACTGGAGTGATTTCATTTTAGCTATTTCAGGTGAAATCGAACTATACTTTAATATTCTATACTTACATTTTGAACAAACGTAGAGTTATTTTTTTTAACCATCCTTTCATTCGGATAAAACTCACTATTTAGATTTATGCCAAACATGAGCAGTTGGTCAAATTCATTTCTTTGTCAAAGAGATATTGGATCAATTTGATTTTCATGTGGGTGGCGACACTATGCGTTTGCGATCAAAATGTAATTATTTACCATTTATCTGATGATTAACCTGATTGTAATTTTACAAGTTACTGCATCCTTTACAGCATCATAATATTTGCAGAACGTATATCCGCCTTATGTACGTGTAAGATACATGATTCGTTTAAATTTTACTACAATTAAAAATTTGATTATTGCATAACGATAATAATACCATACATGATAGAATGCAAAGTTGTACACTTATAATTTATATGATGTTATTAACGGTTTCATACATTTTAAGTACTCTTATATGAAAGAGCAAGACAGTTTAAGTATTAATGCTAAGCTATTGTGTTACAAACCCATTTGACTTACTTGTCTGGGTAAGGTTGGAGTTATTTCAATTGGTGCAGTGAGCTTGACTGCTTGTACTTATGAACTCTGTGTACTATGTGCTTTTTCATTACGTTTTATGCAGAGTTCATTATTTTTTGCTATGTCACGAAACTCATGCTACTTTCGTAAATCTCGTCACGGCAGTTTGGTTTGAGCTTATCATAATTTTGCAAGTTAGCCTAATTGCTATAATTGTTAGTATTTTAATTTATGCAAGTGTACCTTGTTTGCTTTATGTGATCGGTATAAAAAGGATATGTCTCTTACCTATATGTTTATCGCAACCCAATGCTTATTTATTACGAACCAATTTACCTGTCTTTGCCTGTTTTGGGTAATGTGGACGATGTTTAAATTTTCGCAGAGGGCGTGGTTGCTTGTACTTATGTCCTCTGTGTATTATTTTTCTCAGAGGTTGTGGTAGCTTGGTCTATGACCTCTGTCTATTTACTTTTGCAAATAGTGTAGTATGTAGTGGGTATTGTTTTATGCTTCGTCATGAAACTCATGCTGCTTCGGTTTTACAGAGGTCGTAGTAGCTTGGTCTATGATCTCTGTATTGTTTTATGCTTCGTCATGAAACTCATGCTACTTTTTCAGAGGTCGTAGTAGCTTGGTCTATGACCTCTGTGTATTTGCTTTTGTAAAGTTAATTTGTAGTGGGTTTTGTTTTATGCTTCGTCATGAAACGCATGTTATATTTTTGCAGAGGTCGTAGTAGCTTGGTCTATGATCTCTGTATTGTTTTATGCTTCGCCATGAAACTCATGCTAAACTACATTTAATTATTTTTTCGTCATGGTGATTGGTTTGGAATAAATTTAATTTTGTAATCAATTCTTTAACTTCATACAAAATTGCCAGTATTTTGATACATGTAGTCAGATTTACATGTTTTTCAGTTTGTAATACATGTTTTTATTGTATTATTTTATTTATCTTTACTAGTATAATTCATGTAAATGATATAGTTTGGGTTGCGATGAACGTAATTGATAATTTTTATGCCGATACTTATGCACTGTAAGGTCGTTTGCTTTTTTCTTTATACTAGATTTGTTAAAAAAAAAAAAAAAACATTGGACAAGACATATATAGATATAAACTGATGATATTTTAAAGTTCATACTCTTCATTTAATACATGATAAAAACATCTTTTCTGTTTAATGGTTGATTATTAAAGAAGAGAAACTTTGATAATTTAATTATCGCATATTATTCCTTAACATGCGTTATGTTTGTGGTCCTTGAGTAAGACCAAGTTTGTTTTTAATGAGAATTTAATTTTTATCCATTATTTTATATTCTTTTTTTGTTTGTTTATTTCATGCCTTGACTATGGACGAAGAGCGCTAAGAATGGCATTCATCTACGAAAGAACTTTCTCCATTTAAGGACGTGTGCAATTAAGCGTGATATCAACAACTTCCATATACTTTCTTTTGCAAGCGGTATGCCATAAGTCCGATAATACGAACATACGAATAGTGATGGGTTGCTGTTTCACTGACATTAAGGACACATACCTAATTTCGTGATTAGAATTTTGATCCAGAAGTGCGAGTCGTATCAACATTGACTAACCAAAGCCTAATTGACTGTTTTATAAATACAAATTTACAAAATACGACTTCAATCAGCATTTTGATACACAACTGGACCCTAGTTACGATGAAAGCTCAAAGCACCTAATGTTATTCCATCATCTCTTTAAAGTTGACTATGTCGTTAATTGTCCAGGACTCTCGTTACTTAAATACAGCACTTAGTTTTGGAGGAAGGAAAATAAAACTAACAAAGACTTCTGCCGCAGTTCATGGATGAAATGGTCCTAATAGTTTCCGTGATTCAAGGATTGAAGTCAAATACGTTTATAGAATTTAACAGCTAAAAAGAATAAATTTAGTATCAGAACTTACTTCAGCTGTTGCGGGTCAGTATTACCTGACAAAACATAATGATCTTTATTTCAAACCATCACAACTGTCTTGTTTTGGGTCAGCATTGCCTGCCAAAACGTTTATTATCTTTATTTCATATAATTACAACTGTCATGTTTTGGGTCAGCATTGCTTGCCAAAACATTTTATGATATTTATTTCTTATAATTACAACTGTCTTGTTTTGGGCCAGCATTGCCTGCCAAAACGTTTTATGATCTTTATTTCTTATAATTACATCTGCCTTGTTTTGGGCCAACATTGCCTGCCAAAACGTTTATTATTTTTATTTCATATAATTACAACAGTCTTGTTTTGGGTCAGCATTGCTTGCCAAAACATTTTATGATTTTTTTACCTTATAATTACAACTGTCTTGTTTTGGGCCAGCATTGCCTGCCAAAACGTTTTATGATCTTTATTTCTTATAATTACATCTGTCTTGTTTTGGGCCAGAATTGCCTGCCAAAACGTTTTATGATTTTTATTTCATATAATTACAACTGTCTTGTTTTGGGTCAGCATTGCCTGCCAAAACGTTTTTTATCTTTATTTCACATAATTTCAATGTATCTTGTTTTGGGTCAGTATAGCCTGCTTAAACGTTTGTGATCTTTATTTCATACAATATATGTCTTTATTGCCGCCCTCCTCATGCTTTCTTTACACCTTGTTCGAATGTCAATGGGATCATTCGGTAGGCTCGGTTTAACTTCCTGTATGTATACATGAATAATTCGTAATTCATGTAAATGTTGCCGTGCTTATTCATACTAATTATTCAAATTATATATATAAAACGACTTAATGGTTCATTCCAATGTTGTCTAAATGCTATGGTCTTTAGAGATAAATCCATCACAAACCAAAGTTTTTATATTTAATTAAACTGTTTATTAACTAAATTTTTTCTTTTTCTTTTGGTTAAATGTTTATAGTATGTGTCAAAAGCTATAAATATTTACTCGGTTAAAACTTACATCTTTTTAACTTTTATCGCAATTAAGGTACACAAAATTATATAAAACATCACTTAAAGTTGGAATTTTTTATTATTCATTTTACAACTTTATTTACTACTATACAATATAAACCTTTTTTATGTATTGCATTGGTATGACAGTTTGTTAAAATAAGTTCTGTCGCATGCCAGGAAGGAAGGAATTTATTTTATGTTAGGTTGAAGTAAGTTTGGTGTATTCCTCCTTTTTTATAGTGGTGTTATTGATATAAATTATTACTATTGATTATTGAATGGTGATGTTCACCAGTCACTAAATTTCTAAAAAGCTGTATATTAATAATTGTGACTAAAACTTTTCTTTTTACCGTATCATGAGTTACGAAAATTATTTCTATAGTCTCATATCAATTCGGATCACAACAAAAATAACTGAGAGTTAAAAAAGGTTTACAGTAAATACTTATTTACTAATTTTAATTTGAAAATGTTTACCCCATGGAATTCACCCCGTCATATTATGTATGTATGTGCCTTTCCCAAGTTAGGAGCCTGTAGTTCAGTGGTTGTCGTTTGCTTATGTGTTACATTTAAGTTTTTTGTTCATTTATTTTTTGATATTTTTTTTTATGTAAATACGGCCGTTAGTTTTCTTGTTTGAATTGTTTTACATGGTAATTTTGGGGTCTTTAATAGCTGACTATGCAATATAAGCTTTGCTCATTGTTAAAGGTCGTGCGATGACCTATAGTCGTTAATTTCCGTGTCATTTTGGTCTCTTGTGGTGAACTGTCTCATTGGCATCATACCACATCTTCTTTTTTTTATATTTATACATTTTCGATTGAAAAATGTCAAGTGTAGTTTGGGAATCCTTTGCTCATGATCCCTTACAGAAATAGTCAGATATAAAACTTCGTATTTAGGAAGGATCCAGGGCTTTGTAAAAATATACTTTAGTTTTGTTTGAATTTTTAAAATTAAAAATATAGTTTCGGTTAATCAAAGTACTAATTGTCTGTACTAAAATATATAAAGGATCCTATATTTAAATGTCTGGATGTAAGAAGAAATATGAATTCTGAATCATACTTACATTGTAACTGCGATTCTATTGTAATTTAATTGCTGTTATACTGGTCGGAATAAGATTTACACCTTTAATCATTTTCACCAGTAAAAGATAATTTTAGAGTAATATCTTGGTATATGAAAATAGGAACTTTTAATTTTTTTGCTAAATGTGGAAACGTTTTACATAATATAATTGTATTCACGTCGCCAGAGTCCTCGGGTGGGGGATCCACTCTTTTAGCCTTAGAGTGGATTTCACATCCACTCTTTCAGCCAAAGAGTGGATTTGTGGCAGGTTTTTCTCCCCACCTTTGCTATTCTTTGTCATTTATTCAATTGACATGATATTAGTTGATGTAATTTCGTAGTAATTATGTATTATTATTTCATATTAAATATGAATTTTTATGTCAAATGTTTTATTTGCAAAATGTATTTTTTGCATTTTATGATTTTGAATAAATGACCTTTTTTCGTCAGTTTAGTTTTTATATCATATAGCAAATCAAGCTCAGACTCTGGCTTGTGTATACGTAGTATGTTTATGGTATCTAGCTGTCTGTCTTAAATATATATACATACATTACAATTATATCAGCATGTATTACATTTATCCAATTTCGAATGTGAACAACAACTGAAGAATGCTTACTTATGACTTGATGGTTGTAATAACCTGAACAGGAAGTGAACTACGTCTACCTGAAACAACAGAAAGTTGAAACAAGGATGTTTTTTTAGATTGAGTTTTAATTAATCTTTTTTCACTTCCTGTACCTACCTAATGACCGACAATAACACAAAAGAATTGTTTTTTTAAAATTTGTTTGAAGAATAATATAAACATATAGGACACAAATGTGTTGTTTCATACTTAACCATGTATCTGATCTGACAGTTGTTGTTAGATGACTTTCATAAACTCTGAGGAAAAGTTTATACATTAAAGGCAGTAGTCAACAGCTGATCAAAAGTTATATATCAATTATAAGAAAACAAATCAGGGTTGAAACCTAAAACCGAGGACAACACATAAACTATAAGAGGAAAACATCAGAACACTGACCTGTGGAAAAAAAAACACAAAAATAATTTGAAACAGACTATTTGTTAACAGCTGCCATATTTCTACCTTTGTACAGGAACATTGCGGTTAAACCTGTTTTTATTGCTAGTCCAACCTCAATATGTCCAGCTCCTAATTTTCATGTGTCTCCCGTAAAAAAGTGTAAATTAATAAAACAAACGCTATTAAAAAAAACTCTCAAATAAATAAAAATATTACAATATGATATATACAATCCCTCACGATGTCTGATAATCAACTGACACTATAAGGGGTACCTTATTTTATTAGAATTTAAAACCCTATTCATCAAAGTATATATCTGTGAACAGAGAACGGACCAGCTTACCCTTCCGTAGCACCTGACATTATCCCAAGTTTTTGGTGGGGTTCGTGTTGCTTAGTATTTAGCTTTCTATGTTTTGTCCTCTGTACTGTTATTTGTCTGTTTGTCTTTTTATTTTTAGCCATAGCGTTGTCAGTTTATATATCCTATCTATGAGTCTGACTCTCCCTCTAGTATCTTTCGTCCCTCTTTTCTCTTACATAAAAACGGAAAAATAAAATCAGTATAGGTATAACAGTTGAGTGATAAAAATAAAATAGATATAAAAACATCAGTAAAATTAGAATAAAAAGTCAATGACGTACTAGAGAAAATAAACTAAAGATACTTTATTTAACAGGATAAAACCTTTACTCATGTCAAGTATTTCTTTATTTGAAACAAAGATAAATTCTGCACAATTTTTTGAAAAGCGCAAATAGGGGAACATCAATAGTGGTGCTACACCTAACAACTGATAAAAGTATTTCGGGCAGCATTTAAAAGTTCCATCTATACATATTGCGGACATATCATGGCAAAGGCATTCAAGATTGAGGTGTTTAGAAAAAAATAAGTTTGCCTTTCTCGCGAACATCTGTACTGACCTTTCGATATGAATCGCCAGTATTTACTGACCTGTGTTAAACTGTAAAACCAATTATAAGCAAGTATAAAATTGGCGAAAACGAAAGAATGAAAACATTAAAAATCGAAGGGAGCAGTAAAATTCAAATGTCGTTTTTGTTTAATTTAATAAAATAAAGATTGAATTTTAAAAGATTAGAAAGAAAAAACACGAATGGACGATTTTAAACTCATCATACTAGTTATCAAAGGTACCAGGATTATAATTTAGTACGCCATAAGCATTAAGTACTTCTTCAATACATTTTGAATTTCAAAAGAGTAAAACTTACTGTGAATGTGTTGACTGTTATAACCTGTACGTGTAGCGACTATCTCATTTAAAAAACAGAAAATATTCAAAACTGAAAATTATACTGATCGAACTTCCTGTATTCACTTATGCAAATGTTGAAATTGACATAGCAACACTTCAAGATAAAAACTATGCAACATTTCAAAGTCAATGAATCTTGTTCTGAAATGTACCATTAAACTGCAAGTGTATACCACATATAATGAAATATAATCAAATATTCCCCTTAAACTACTCTAACTTGTAACTTTTCAGAGGTTTCAAAATCACTGAGCCACAACTAAAATAGGGTTTGGGCTATAATCCCCATGGAGATAGGATGAAACCAAATAATCTACCTGGACATGAGATGTCCCTATGCTTAATCGAATGCATACCAAATTTTAATGTACCATTATTGATTCATCTGAAACTGACATAATCATTAACTTTAACAAGCAACTTTGCAAAACTTTAAAGTCCATAAACAGCGACGTAGAGGGATTGGACCAAATAACCTACACGACCAATACCAGGAACATATTTCCATAGCTGTATTTGACAAAAAAACATTGATCTATTGGAGCCTTCATTCTCTCATTTGGCCTGTTTTACTTATGTGACTCGTATGTTTTTTGTATTGGAAATGCGTTTCTAGCGTACACAATTAAAAGCATGGTATATTTGATGAGTTTGATTAGACTCTGAATTGGCTAGAGTCAAATTAAGGTGTAACTTATTTTTTAACAGGCACTTCTGTCAACTTTAGCTAAGATATGACGTATGGCAACCATTAATGATGTTATTTTTGGAAAAGATATAAGAATTAGCTCTTTTTCTTTTAGCTCTTTTTTTTTAAATCTTGATTATTAAGTTATCATTCAAACCAAAGGTAAAAATAAACATATGATAAAATCCTAAATGAAAAAGAATTTACTGTTTAATAATGGCAACACTATATACCCTTTATCAGGCAGGTAGCAGAACAAGTGACACGATTTTGCTTAAACTTCAATCCTCTTTTTTTTACCCTTTTCCTTTTCACTCTAAGGTAACATGGAAAAAGGTAAATAAAAATATATAATATTTTTTTATAAAGGAAATGGACTTTTTTTAACAGCAAAACTAAAAATATGTCAATACCATCTAAAAGATTGTTCACATCAACTGACAACTAGCTCAAAGTTTTTAGCCCGATAGTATTAAATAGCGTCCTCCTACACTTTAAAATCAGAGATTTCACTTAGATGGAAATATAGCTCTGAATATTGCACTTCTGCTGTTAAAACATACAATGAATTCAAAATTTTGTTAACAATTACAGCTTGGAATGGAAAATCTAACCTTTGAATATCTTAAAGTTGTAAGTTATAAATAAATGTTGTCCTAAAAACCCACCCTCCTCCCCCTTTATTGTGTTGAGTTTTTTCTGAGAATTCGATTGCAACAATTACAACTGTATGTATATTGATAAAACTCAAAAGGCATTTCTCTATGATATGACACACGAGTTCCAGTGGTAGGTAAAAACAATATTCTATGAATATTAACCATCTTCTCAAGTGGTGTGTCTTGTGAAACAACTATTTTTACAAAGTGCAACCCCAAAGGAACGTACAATTACACCAGACATCCACAGACAATTTTGTTCTCGCCATTAAAATAAGCATAGTCACAATATTTGATATTTAATCCTCCTAAGGTTGTCAGAGCACTTATCAAAAGACAAGAATCATATGCGGTTGAACGTTCACTGGATGCAGATAACAATATTGTGCGATATAGGAAACGCATGCATTTTATGAACATTGAGGCGTTCAGTAGCGGTTTTCAGGAATCGTATTTTTACATATGAATGCACAGTATAATCGACATTTAAACAAAACACCAAACGTATACACGTTGATAGGGAACGGTCTGAACTTGCTATGCAGTGTTAACTTTTGCTGTGTATTGAAGGTTTAACTGTGCGTTGCGATATTATAATAGCAAATGTATTTGAACAGAAACAGGATTTAAATGGTGTACGCTTGTGATAACATGACATTTTTATCTGACCTTAGGTTCAAAGTTAAGAATTTAGTCATAAATCCTTGTTTCGGTTTCCTGTAAAATGTATTTTGGACCAATGTTCTTGATTACCTGGACATACTCTATCTGAATGATCATGTATTTGTGTTTTTTTTTAATGAGAACAAATACTTGCCCGACTTTCTTCATTTTTTCATAGCTAAAAAAAATCCAGGCATGCTTTTTTATTAGACATTTTAAACCTTGTTATAAGTGTTCTATCGCCCATAACAAATTTCAAATCGGACATAAATTGTCGACTAAGTAATCATCAGTATTGTTAAATTCTCCAATAAAGATTTAAGGGACGGACGTTTATTCAATCTAACGTGTCTACTTAATGACGTATATAGAGCATTATACCAACATTTCAATAAAGTTCTTCTTTGTACAAGATACCATTCTATCTACCAAAACTCTATACGTATACATTCACCCATTGCATTGTTTTACAATTAAGCAATACCTTCCATTTTAAATCCATGATTTCTCTCATCAAACAGATAAAATTATTAGAGTGTATACTTGTAAGTTTTGTGCGAAATACGTTATATTCGGGAATAAAGAAGTTCGGACAATAACCAGATTCAATCCAATCAAACAGCCTTCCTAGACACATCTCCAAGCATTCAAGAAGACACTCTGGACGCCAAGTATTTGAATCTGTTTCCTCTGACATCCAGAATATCAACATCTTCATGACATACGACGATACAATATCTTCACCAGGGAATCGTGGTTCTATGTATTCTTTTAGTATTATCTTAAGTAGGATATAACATTGTTTTTGACAGTCACTAAGAGATTCTGTTAGAATCTTTTCCATGGCCCCATAACCTAGTCTAAACTCAACCTCTGTAAATTCATCAGAAGAAATTTTTGAAGGCAGACTTATTACATGACAACCTTGTTCTAAAGCTTTTACTATAGTGCTTTGTGATGGCCATGTTTTTCGTGTTCGTTTTGCCCATTTTTGCAACACTGGAGGTAGTGTTTTACATTTGAAAGCATCCATGATATCAACATCAAATATCCAAAAATATGTCTGTTTAAATGCTGGTCCATATGGTATCCAGTGTGGCAGGAATCGATTAATAAAAGGGAAGGAAGTTAAACCACTCTTCGCCCTCTGTTCATTAATATTTCGGCAAGACAAGCATTTGTATCCTTTGATATCTACAAGATTCCATTCAGCATCTGTAACTTGTTTAGTCAGTCCATTTACCCTTACAAAAGGAAAAGAAGTTGAATCTGACGGCACATATTTTCCCACGAAAGCAACTTTTTGGTAGGCTCGTAGCCAACAGCATCCCGGTGGTATATCATTATCCTCTGTAAAAATAACTAGTTCCATGGTACACGAATTGTTCATTGTCATTTCAGGGCTTGAATTAACAGATATGTTATCCAATATTATATCAACATCTGATGTGGACATAGAAAGACTATCAGCATAGCTGCCAGTCACTCTTCCCCAGGGTCCACATAATCGTTCATATATCCCATGGTAAATGTCAATCAGTTTCAATTTTAAAGGTGGTGTTGCTATTATCTTTGCAATAAACTCGCTAACCTTTATTGATATGTTTGGTTCTTGTTCTTTCGTCTCCATATACTTGTCCTTTGTAATAGTGCTTTCTTTTGATAACAGAGAGCCCATACTAGAACTGTAAATAAATCATCAATATTGTTGTATATTAAATATATATCAACCCAATCGAACAGCCTTGATGCTAGTATTTAGTTAAGCTACGATTTCGAGCTCGTAGAGGATGATATATTTTCCTTTAAAATGTGTCAAAACATGTCAAGATTCCCTTTCTCAAATATTATTCGAAAATTTTACGAAAGGTTAAAAGGATTTATATGATTTTATTTTGGTTTTAGCCAGAAAGGAAATATGGATATACACAAACATTTTCCTCTTAATCTTTCCACTTTAACCTTAAGGAAGAAACTTATTTCTTAATAACGAATGATATAATTTCCGTGAGATCAAAACGTATCACCGGGAAATCGTAAAGATAACAAAAAATATCAGACAAATTCAAGAAACATTTAAGAAAAATTCAAATCGGAAAGTCCCTTATCAAATGGCAAAAATGAAACAAAAGAGTAAATTTTCTATCCTTCCTCCATGTGACCAAATCCGTACGGGCTACTTTCTATCTTAGTGTTATTACATTGACAAAATATTATGAATTTGAAAACTCCGAACATTGTTTTGTATAGATATATGCCAGTTTCGAAGCACTGACTGCTGAAAGAGTGGCACCATGTGGACCTTAAAGAACACCCTTGTCTTTTTTATATCAAATAATCTATATCATCACCATGAAAATTAACCAATATGCCAAATAATATATGTCGTAAAATTTCATTTCAAAGCACACGACTCTCCCTTGGTTCTATCTAGAATATTTGTGTTCTGTGGGAGATAATTAAATTGATTTCATCTGTTTTAACTGGACATCTAACAAGGTAATAAAGACTTGTGCATACCGAAACATTGACTTCTGTGGGGGGAGGGGGTATGGTACAATAAAGTCATCAGGCATGTTCACCTTTTTGAATGACGTCACAATAGGAAAATTTAGAAGAAACAATAGATTTTAACGTCATAAAACATTTCGACTAATCATTTGCCGAGAACAGATATTTCACTAGTGAGGAAAAATGTTTTTCCCACACCGATCAAAAAATGTGAAAATAGCACAAAATAAGAGAAAATTCATATTATCACTGAAAATGAACAAATATAAAAATATTATTGGTTCTAAGTAATTTTGTGTTGTCTTTAGATAGTTTATGGTGTACAATTTGTCACTCACCGCTTTTTTTCTGTTTGACAATGTGTTTTCAAGTCTTCTTCAATGAATTATTGTCCATTGTGTACTTCATTTTTTTTTATACTGTACTGTACTTGATATCTGTTATTTTTCTGTACATGATCAGACAGGATGCTCGATCATTCAACCATCATATTCAAGTTAGTCACTAAAAATGGATCTCGATATGAAATATTTTGGTATCAAATTAATTTGGTAATTTTTACAAACTAAAAGATAATTGACAATGTTCCATTTTTATTTCATCTCCAAGGGTAAAAATAAAAAAAATATTCTCAACTTATTAAACGAAGCAATTAAGGACAAAACTCTGTGTTAGGAATCAATTACAAGTTTGGCTTCCTCGATTAATTTGTCGATTTTTATTGGTTGATAATTTCTTGAACAGTTTCAATCAACTATATTTTCGATTTTGTCAGATCTGTAGTAGATAGACATTGTTTTAAAATACCAATAAATTTCACCTATATACCTACATCATTAAGTCAAGCAAACTTCGACAATAACTCACCTTCGGTGCTGTCATAGTGAAAATAAATGTGAATTGTGGCTGCGACAACTAAGCACGTGTGTATACATAAACATATACTGTAAAAAGTTTAAAAATATTTTGTCAAAGATTATATTTAGAACCAATCCGCGATGGTGACCATTCAGCGTTATGTAACTTTGATTTTAGTAATGTTTTTTACTAACTCTATGTGTGCTGTTTGGGTTTCAGGACCACATACTTGTAAAGGAATTCTATATAGTGTGAATACAAAAAGCATTAAAGAAAGACGGAAGATACCAAAGGGATACTTTAACTTATAAGGCTATGACGAGGTAAAAACGGAAGACGAAATAAATACAATCAACAGTCGATTTAAGACAAATTCGAAAACTAAAAACTGAGCGACAGTTAAGTAACAAGCAAGCTAGCCAAATATATAACCTTTACTTACACACTCAATGCATTTTGCTGTAATGATAATATCTTCAACTCATTGTCAGTCTTATCACATCACCTATTTTTATTTGGACATTATACAGTGCGGTGCCAATTACTAACAAGGTGGTCTTTTTTATATTGATTTCGTTTGTAAATACTGCAGCTATAAATTGTTTCAGTTATAGTTATAAAAATGCTAATACTCATATGAATTTTCTATCATCCCTTCATGAGCATCTAATTTTGAAGATAATTGACTTGACATTGAAAGGCATGGCAGGAAATTTTACTTTTTAACTATATTTTGATAATAAAGACAACAGAAAGTATTTCTATAGATGCAGAATAAACTACGTTATTGTCTTTTAACCGATACTTAAAAATAATCATCAAGACTTTATTTAGATGGTTTCAAAATCCACCTTTGTCATGGTGTATATGTATTATAGAAATCTAGAACAAGGTATATGTGTTCTGTCACACATCTGATCTCACTCTGTTTTCAGTTTGATGTCTAAGAGTATGATTTTGTAGTGGATTTTCATAATCATTCAGTTTAAGTGTTGTATGAATGTAAAAATTTAGAGAAACTTGAGATCTTGATGACAATTGTTTTGTTACTTACATAGTCCAATATGTATACTAAGATTATAATACAAGGACATTCTTGTGAATATCTAACAGATGGAAGATATCTGTTTAAGTGTTGCCAGAAAAACACTCCCGATAACACAGTTCTTTTCCAATTTGAAATTAAATCCCAAACAAACATGCATCTGTCTATTTTTTATAATGATATAGCTCAAAACAACTATATATATGAGTATTATTTACCAAATCTCTTTTGCATAACACATATTCTCTACAACAAAATGTATTCGGAGTAACATTACGGTTGTAACTAGAGAAGAAGGAATTGGTAACCTTTTCCGAGCATCAGAGTTTTTCACAAATGTTTCTTTAGTTAAAAGTGTAGTGAATATAATAACCAGTGGAGATCAAGGATTTTTCCAAAGAGTGAAATAAGGGGACGGACTGAAAATCAAGCCTTCTCGATAAGAAACTTTATAGATTCAGAACAGATATTCATTTTAAGAAATCATTTTAATTATCTTTCACTTTTTTAAGAATAGATCATTTTACAATATAGTGTTAATTTAAGCTGTAGTATTAAAACACGGATCCACAAAGGCTCATATTTCGCTTAAAACAGACTATGATAATGTTTGTGAATATGTAGAAAAGAAAGATCCTAAAACTAAAATGTTTGTGCTGTCAACGTATCTGATTTGATATGTGTGCGAAGTATTTGTTTTCCCTCTCGTGTAAAGGTGGTGTAAAATAAATAAAAAGGGTTGTGGTAATCTTCAACAATCTTGCATACTATTAGTCTTTACATTAACAACGTCATTAATCTAATGGGGCGTATTTATTTATATATTCAAATTCGACATGAAACAATCTACATTTGTATATTTAAAGATAGACATTATACATAAATTAAATTAATTGAATTCAGCATAAGTCTACATTGGAAATCCACATTATAAGCGTCCGCTTCTGTATGGAATTTTAATTGCCACCCAACTGAAGAGTTTTCTTAGAGTAAACAAAGAAACACCCGAGACCTTTAAATAAATCTATGATATATCATCATTCATTGTCTGTCGCCTGAAATTATAATTAAGAGCCTAATATTTAAACTAAAGCTATGATCAGTAGGACAAGGACATTTTCTTTAACTTATACTTTACTGAGCTAATGGAAATTCACTTTTTTATCAAGTGTCGTCAGTACAACACACCTGGTTACAAAATGGTACATAATGAAACCTTTGCTCAAATCAGGATTAAAACACCCATACGCTCATGATTCAGGCTGTCATTTTTCTATTTTTAAGACAGATATGAAAGACAATTTTCAGCTACTGTTAACTATATAATCATCGGATAATATATACCCAAAAAATTTTCAAAGGAGTAACAAGGTCCGTATCATACGTGGAGCAAACACAACTAATCCTTACAGAGCATATAAGTTGGTCAAAAGTGTGTGTAGTGTTTTTATATTCTCAGTGTTATGTTCAATAAGAGGGAAAGCTGACAAAAATCAAGAACTACTTTGTTTTTAAATCTTGTACGGATATATAATTACTTACATCTAAGTCATTTGAATTTGTGTGGACAGCTTTGGATTTGGCGATCATACTACAACTCCTTTGTTTTATTTGGATATTTGCAACAAGGTAACGAAATCAAATATTTATCAGAAAAATAAAGCAAAATTAATCAAAATAAAAATCAATATAAAAACATCTTTAATTATAGTAAGGTGTAAGTGTAAGAGTTAGCTCCATTGGAGGTATCACTGTGACTGTTCCGCTATAAAGATGATGTTCTCTCACTAATTAATACAAAAAAAATTGACTATATTGAACGAACAGGTTTTGCCGTGATGAATATTCTAGATCGTAACTTTCCAATTATAAACATTAATTTGTACATAAGCAAACTTCAAGTATTATAGTTAAGTGCGTTTATTTGCATAACGATATAAACGATGCCCAGTATGAATGTCTAATTGTCCATTCCTTATAACAACTTCTTTTGTTCAGACATACATATGTAGGTGGTATAAATAATCTTAAATTTATATAGTTCTTCAAAAATATAGTAGGGTGTGCCATTCAAAGTCTTAAATAAAACATAACACATAATTGGAAAATCCCAAGACCATAGCCTGGATAATTTCAATAAATTAGGCTTACCTTTCGCTCTACATGTATGTATTTAATAGTATTTTAACGCGCGGTGTTTTCATTTCAATACTTTGTTTCTTTTGTCTTGGGTTAAATGTATTCATCGTTTATTCTTTTCATTACAAGCAAGTTTCAGTCATTTAAATGAACTTAGGATTATACAATATTTCTTACTGCCAAGCATACATTTTTGTACTTTCAGTTTCACTTTTAACATTCAAGCATTTAAATATAATAATGAAAGAAACTTTTATAAGCGAGTAAGTATGTTTAATTTATAGATTTTTGTAATTCAAATCATATATGATTTCATAAGAAAAAAGTTAAAAAAGAAACCAAGGATTGAAAATGGTAATATTTACCCAAAATATGAATCGAGACTTTGAAAAAGAAATACCCTGATCATCCACAAACTAACAATAATACATATCTTACTTTTGTGTGTGTGCACTCATACACCTGTCAAATAGTATGTAAGGGAAATCGTACTTCTGTTCAGCATGAATTTAAATTGGAAAATCCAATTAAGTTATATATTAGGCCAGCTGTCGAGTATTAAATACGGATACTATGCAATAACACATACTATGTTATTTACATTTTCTCAATAGTACTTCAAGGGAAATATGATTCGCCACATCCGTTGTATTGAAATTAAGCACATAAGGTCAATAACTGTATTATAGAACACATATATTATTCATATGTCCCATCTACAGTAAAAACTTGCAGGGACTCAATCAAAATTAATGGCAAAATCAAAAGCTTAAACACATCAAACGAGTGGATTACAACTGTCATATTCCTAGAAAATGCTTATCATCAGAAAATTGGTGAATTATACTTGGTTTTATAGCCAGCTAACCTCTCACTTGTATGACAGTCGCATAAAATTCCATTATCTTGATAACAATTGTGAACAAAACAAACAGACATAATAGGTTAATATGTAAAAAATAGGAGTACATGATTGTGTTATACATGTTATAATTAGCCTTTAAATTATTGTTGTTACCAACACTTCATCGTTCACAGATTGTCTGAGTGGGGCATTGTGTCCTATGAACCCATAATCTTAAAACATGCATCTATCTTTGTTTGTATTTAAAGTCTCTGCGTTCATGCTTTAAATCAAACTGCAAAATCACATCCTTCATATACGAAGTGTTTTAGTGCAATTGTATACCAGTAAATTACTTCTTGATTTACGTTGCTTACTTTTTTTCTTTTTTTTATGTTTGGGCGTCACTTGTGAGTCTTATATATATATAAAAAAAAAGAGCTTCTTGTGATAATTAATAACATGTCAAGTAATATTTCAAAGACCCTCTTCAAATGTTCATACGTATATCGGTATGTTTTAGATTTAGATTTTACAATTGTTTCTCAAATATTGGCGTAATTGTCTTCCAACTTCTTATATTTTTTTTTTACACCAATCTTTAAATAAAAAAAAATGAATGCACAGTGTCCGATATCCTTTATAAGTGGATGACTGATAAGTTGGTGTGTGTATATGTAATGCAGTTAGTTATCAAAGGTACCAGGCTTATATTTTAATACGCAATAGTTACATTAGATGTATGTTTCATTATAATACGTTATTCTGATTGGCTAACTGGTAGTCTTGTGATATTCCTTAATCAATTGCATTACACAATGCAACTTTTCATTCATGATGACACGAGGTCCCACAATAAAGTGCACATGTAAATGAAATAAAAACTTGATAAAAAGCGTGTTTTCATGATCATATAGGTAAAAGTGTAATTATAAGTATTGAATGCCTTTTTTTGTAACTTTATAGGGTTGTAAAAGCGTTGACCGTGCGCACATTTTTAGTATGATGCGCTTACGCGCTTCATACAAAATGTACTCCGGTCAACGCTTTTTCACCCCAATAAATTTACAAAAAAGAGCATTCAATTCCTAAAAACATGCGTTTCGTCTACATAAGACTTACCAGTGATGCTCATATCATCATAGTTTAAAATTCATACAACTTATTGCAAATAAATTGAATCTTCTTTGAATTAGCCAAAAAAACACCACTCAGTAATTCATCGGTTTGCATATATCGATACACCCTTTCTGGTTTGCCTGCATACTTCAACTAAGAGTACCTTATTACATTGTTTTTGTAAAAATAGTGAAATTTTGGTGACAAGTCATTATCATGATTATTGAGATATCAATGTATGTTCATTAATAGTTTTATATTTGACGTTTCCTTCAAAATTAACTTCTTTTACTGAATTTCATACGGCTGTATCCTTTAAAAGTAATTTGATATCATATTAAAAACCTATTCATAGAGGTTTTTTTATATCCTTTATTTGCCTGAAATTAAACCTAATTTCTCAAAAAAGACAAGTTAGACTGATAAATTGGTTTTAATAAAAGTTCAACTGACATTATGTTCTTATTCGAGCATAAATTATTTAGTCAATTAACTCAACACATATGTATACTAAAGGAATGTGCTCTCCATGTGAGTAGCACACTTTTATACTTTATTCATTCTCAAACATCAAAACCATTTATCAAAATATTCTTTTAAATGTTCTACATCTATAATAACTAATCCCAGACAAATATTTCACACAAATTTCACCAATACACAGTCCGTATCGGAACTCCATCCAAAGCAATTCAAAATCTACGACAATCTACAAAACACAATACATACATTATTATTACAAATTATCATGTTAAATCATTAAACTGAATTACTAAAATCTATCAAATTGGTGGGGTGGGTATATGTATAACGAAAAAAAAAGTATGCTATTCAGAAAGGCAAAACATCGAATAACTTGTTATCGAAATATCTGTTATTTATAATACAATTCTGCACGAGAGTCACGATCCTACCCTCATGTATACTGGTAGGATACCATTTCGATATACTATAGCCAATCAAATCATACAATAGCAAACCAGGTATGCAACCATGTGCTCGTCAACGCGTGTTGAACATAAACAAACACAGACATGTGCTTCCGATACTATTAATAAATATGTGTCAGATGACATTTATTTGAGGTGGAGGAACAACACATAGTTTTTCTTTACCATGTATATCATCAATTGCAACCTCATGTCTTTTTTGTAATAAAAACTCGAGTGTGAGGTATAGCTGCACGCTACGAGATTAATATCAACTCAGAATAATAGTTTCATTTTGTAACCTATTTATAAAATAGGCTAAGAATAGATGAAAGGGTTTTTGGTTGCTCTGTTTTTAGTTTTCTATGTAGTGTATTATGCATATGTTTGTCTTCTCATCGTATTTCGGGTTTTTTTTCTTTTTGCCATTGCTTTGTCTTTTACTTCAACTTGTTGATGAGCTTTTCATTCTTTGAACATGTGTCGTAATTTATAAGCCTTGTATCTTTGATGATTAAAAAAATGTTTATAAGTTAAAATGCATATCTAAACCTTACAAATAGAATATCATCAAATATGTCTTGTATATGGTACAGAAAAGGCCAAAAAGAGGCAGTGAAGCAGACGAATCAAGTATGTTTGTCCCTATTATTCCCTTTTTTAAATATACTTTTTCAGTATTAACATCCATTAATATAGCTAAAATGGATAACATTAGTTAACCATTATTGTAACGTATTTGCGATGGTTCAATTAACTATATGTATATTTATATTTAGAAGACGAAATTATTCTGTTCATTAGCCAAACAAAGGGCAGATCAACTAGAGCTTTGCATAATGCAGAGTGTTTAAACCTTTACTGCATGTCAAGATATGAGAATTTTGTTTTCCTTTACATTTTCTTCAATAAACTCACCATAGATACCAGTATTGAAATTTTGTATTTACGCCAATAAATTTACAAAAAAGAGCATTCAATTCCTAAAAACATGCGTTTCGTCTACATAAGACTTACCAGTGATGCTCATATCATCATAGTTTAAAATTCATACAACTTATTGCAAATAAATTGAATCTTCTTTGAATTAGCCAAAAAAACACCACTCAGTAATTCATCGGTTTGCATATATCGATACACCCTTTCTGGTTTGCCTGCATACTTCAACTAAGAGTACCTTATTACATTGTTTTTGTAAAAATAGTGAAATTTTGGTGACAAGTCATTATCATGATTATTGAGATATCAATGTATGTTCATTAATAGTTTTATATTTGACGTTTCCTTCAAAATTAACTTCTTTTACTGAATTTCATACGGCTGTATCCTTTAAAAGTAATTTGATATCATATTAAAAACCTATTCATAGAGGTTTTTTTATATCCTTTATTTGCCTGAAATTAAACCTAATTTCTCAAAAAAGACAAGTTAGACTGATAAATTGGTTTTAATAAAAGTTCAACTGACATTATGTTCTTATTCGAGCATAAATTATTTAGTCAATTAACTCAACACATATGTATACTAAAGGAATGTGCTCTCCATGTGAGTAGCACACTTTTATACTTTATTCATTCTCAAACATCAAAACCATTTATCAAAATATTCTTTTAAATGTTCTACATCTATAATAACTAATCCCAGACAAATATTTCACACAAATTTCACCAATACACAGTCCGTATCGGAACTCCATCCAAAGCAATTCAAAATCTACGACAATCTACAAAACACAATACATACATTATTATTACAAATTATCATGTTAAATCATTAAACTGAATTACTAAAATCTATCAAATTGGTGGGGTGGGTATATGTATAACGAAAAAAAAAGTATGCTATTCAGAAAGGCAAAACATCGAATAACTTGTTATCGAAATATCTGTTATTTATAATACAATTCTGCACGAGAGTCACGATCCTACCCTCATGTATACTGGTAGGATACCATTTCGATATACTATAGCCAATCAAATCATACAATAGCAAACCAGGTATGCAACCATGTGCTCGTCAACGCGTGTTGAACATAAACAAACACAGACATGTGCTTCCGATACTATTAATAAATATGTGTCAGATGACATTTATTTGAGGTGGAGGAACAACACATAGTTTTTCTTTACCATGTATATCATCAATTGCAACCTCATGTCTTTTTTGTAATAAAAACTCGAGTGTGAGGTATAGCTGCACGCTACGAGATTAATATCAACTCAGAATAATAGTTTCATTTTGTAACCTATTTATAAAATAGGCTAAGAATAGATGAAAGGGTTTTTGGTTGCTCTGTTTTTAGTTTTCTATGTAGTGTATTATGCATATGTTTGTCTTCTCATCGTATTTCGGGTTTTTTTTCTTTTTGCCATTGCTTTGTCTTTTACTTCAACTTGTTGATGAGCTTTTCATTCTTTGAACATGTGTCGTAATTTATAAGCCTTGTATCTTTGATGATTAAAAAAATGTTTATAAGTTAAAATGCATATCTAAACCTTACAAATAGAATATCATCAAATATGTCTTGTATATGGTACAGAAAAGGCCAAAAAGAGGCAGTGAAGCAGACGAATCAAGTATGTTTGTCCCTATTATTCCCTTTTTTAAATATACTTTTTCAGTATTAACATCCATTAATATAGCTAAAATGGATAACATTAGTTAACCATTATTGTAACGTATTTGCGATGGTTCAATTAACTATATGTATATTTATATTTAGAAGACGAAATTATTCTGTTCATTAGCCAAACAAAGGGCAGATCAACTAGAGCTTTGCATAATGCAGAGTGTTTAAACCTTTACTGCATGTCAAGATATGAGAATTTTGTTTTCCTTTACATTTTCTTCAATAAACTCACCATAGATACCAGTATTGAAATTTTGTATTTACGCCAATAAATTTACAAAAAAGAGCATTCAATTCCTAAAAACATGCGTTTCGTCTACATAAGACTTACCAGTGATGCTCATATCATCATAGTTTAAAATTCATACAACTTATTGCAAATAAATTGAATCTTCTTTGAATTAGCCAAAAAAACACCACTCAGTAATTCATCGGTTTGCATATATCGATACACCCTTTCTGGTTTGCCTGCATACTTCAACTAAGAGTACCTTATTACATTGTTTTTGTAAAAATAGTGAAATTTTGGTGACAAGTCATTATCATGATTATTGAGATATCAATGTATGTTCATTAATAGTTTTATATTTGACGTTTCCTTCAAAATTAACTTCTTTTACTGAATTTCATACGGCTGTATCCTTTAAAAGTAATTTGATATCATATTAAAAACCTATTCATAGAGGTTTTTTTATATCCTTTATTTGCCTGAAATTAAACCTAATTTCTCAAAAAAGACAAGTTAGACTGATAAATTGGTTTTAATAAAAGTTCAACTGACATTATGTTCTTATTCGAGCATAAATTATTTAGTCAATTAACTCAACACATATGTATACTAAAGGAATGTGCTCTCCATGTGAGTAGCACACTTTTATACTTTATTCATTCTCAAACATCAAAACCATTTATCAAAATATTCTTTTAAATGTTCTACATCTATAATAACTAATCCCAGACAAATATTTCACACAAATTTCACCAATACACAGTCCGTATCGGAACTCCATCCAAAGCAATTCAAAATCTACGACAATCTACAAAACACAATACATACATTATTATTACAAATTATCATGTTAAATCATTAAACTGAATTACTAAAATCTATCAAATTGGTGGGGTGGGTATATGTATAACGAAAAAAAAAGTATGCTATTCAGAAAGGCAAAACATCGAATAACTTGTTATCGAAATATCTGTTATTTATAATACAATTCTGCACGAGAGTCACGATCCTACCCTCATGTATACTGGTAGGATACCATTTCGATATACTATAGCCAATCAAATCATACAATAGCAAACCAGGTATGCAACCATGTGCTCGTCAACGCGTGTTGAACATAAACAAACACAGACATGTGCTTCCGATACTATTAATAAATATGTGTCAGATGACATTTATTTGAGGTGGAGGAACAACACATAGTTTTTCTTTACCATGTATATCATCAATTGCAACCTCATGTCTTTTTTGTAATAAAAACTCGAGTGTGAGGTATAGCTGCACGCTACGAGATTAATATCAACTCAGAATAATAGTTTCATTTTGTAACCTATTTATAAAATAGGCTAAGAATAGATGAAAGGGTTTTTGGTTGCTCTGTTTTTAGTTTTCTATGTAGTGTATTATGCATATGTTTGTCTTCTCATCGTATTTCGGGTTTTTTTTCTTTTTGCCATTGCTTTGTCTTTTACTTCAACTTGTTGATGAGCTTTTCATTCTTTGAACATGTGTCGTAATTTATAAGCCTTGTATCTTTGATGATTAAAAAAATGTTTATAAGTTAAAATGCATATCTAAACCTTACAAATAGAATATCATCAAATATGTCTTGTATATGGTACAGAAAAGGCCAAAAAGAGGCAGTGAAGCAGACGAATCAAGTATGTTTGTCCCTATTATTCCCTTTTTTAAATATACTTTTTCAGTATTAACATCCATTAATATAGCTAAAATGGATAACATTAGTTAACCATTATTGTAACGTATTTGCGATGGTTCAATTAACTATATGTATATTTATATTTAGAAGACGAAATTATTCTGTTCATTAGCCAAACAAAGGGCAGATCAACTAGAGCTTTGCATAATGCAGAGTGTTTAAACCTTTACTGCATGTCAAGATATGAGAATTTTGTTTTCCTTTACATTTTCTTCAATAAACTCACCATAGATACCAGTATTGAAATTTTGTATTTACGCCAGACGCGGGTTTTGTCTACAAAAGACTCATTAGTGACGCTCGAATAAAAAAAATGTTAAAAAGACAAAATAAAGTACGAAGTTGAAGAGCATTGAGGACCAAATATCCTAAACGTTTTACCAAATACAGCTTAGTATTTAAAAGATTTCAACTTTTGTTGACAGTTAATTTATAATTATGAATATATCAATGATAACTCAAGTCAACACAGCAGTGCTGACTACTGGGCTGTTGATAATAAATGACATAGAATGTCGAACTAGAAATTTAATTTTGTTATGTATTAAATAAAGTACAAATGAAACATAGAATTTTCCTCTAATCGTTCTAAATAATTATATAAAGATATCATGTTGCAAAAAGTTAAAAAAAAAAAAAGTTATAATCTCCTGGAAATATCAGTTGTATTTCATTCGTTTTCCTTATATAAATAGTACGTGATATTTACATAAGATTAACATTTTATTTACACAAGCAAACATACTTTATATTTTGCCGAAAAGTTATGTTTTCCGCTTTGATTGTACATTAAGTCATGTTCACTTTTATTGCTTCGTTCTATATAATAGGAATGTTTTGAAATCTGCGATTTGAGTAAATGCGGATCTGTTATTTTGAATTTGTGATTTTGTTATTCGATAACTGACTTTCCTTTTTGAATTTACCTTGGAGTTCGGTATTTTTGTTATCTTGCTTTTTTAGTACACACTTATTAAAGAAATACGTTGATTGTATTTTTCTCTTACATTGTGGGCAAATATTATATCTTCGATTATCTTACTTGCTAGCAGAACCGTGAAGTCGTTATAAAGTTAGGTAAACTACTCTCCTTTAAGAGTAGACAAATCCGACAGATAACCAATTTACATATCTTAAGGACTAGGCTACTTCCAAAGGAGGAAAGTATCCCTTACTTAAAATTGACTTCACGGTTCAGCTAGTTATCAAGCTAACCAAAGATATTCAAAATATTATAAATGTATAGATATAAACTCATCATTTATGTCAGGTTTTAAATTTTGATTCCCAATGCCTTTCAACTTCGTCCGTCATTTTGCCTTAAACCACATTGTGCGCATGAAGCTGTACGTCCTATGATTTTTTCCCATTAGATTTCATAGTCTTTGTCTCTGAAAAAGGATATTTTTTGCATCTTTGCAAACCTAAATAAGTCCATTAAGTATTAATTGAAGAGCCCACAAAAGCTTGTTCAAAATAGTTAATATCAAGCGGTCTTTTGTCATTGGTCATTGGTCTTCAAAATATAACTAAGGATCCTCAGTGACCAATGATCTAAGTATATAGTTACTACTGGAATCACTAGCCAGCCAACACTGAGGTTGAGAGTTCGAAAAAAGTAAAATCACAAAAGTACTGAACTCCAAGGAAAATTCAAAAGGGGAAGTCCACAACCACAACCACGCTCGTGCAGGTGCACTTCACTCCAATCTTAATTGTCTAGGATTTTCAATGGAAGTTGTTTACTCCAGGCACTCCAGCTTTCTCCACCTATACTATCTGGCTGTCATGAAATAGATCAAAAGCCTGTACCAAGTCAGAAATATGACAGCTGTTATCTATTCGCTTGATGTGTTTGAGCTTTTGATTTTGCCATTTTATTAGGGACTTTCCGTTTTGAATTTTCCACGGTGATCTTACTTTTTGCATATAATTGCTTACATCGAGTTCATTTAAATTTGGTGGATAGTTGTCTCATTGGTAAGAATACCACATCTCACTATTTATTCAAGGAATGAACAGTCAACATATTAATAAAACGTTAAGATAAAACAATAGAAATCAATATAAACTAAATCTTGAAGTTTCAGGAATGTGTGCGAGTTCTGTACGTGTTGTGAGTCCGACTCTTCCAGCAAGTACGTCTAACTATCTACACATTTTGCCCATGTTTTTTGTCAAAACTGTTAGTGCGTGTTAGGATTTTGTCATTGATGAAAACAATACATCTTTTTATCAATTTCAACAATATATTTATTTATAAATTTCAGTAACTTAAAGTTCAACAAAAAAGTTGAGTGTAATAATTGAGCACGACAACAAATTGGTTACCCAGTAGAAATGTCCCATTGAAACAAAGTTTCTTTTGAATATCCATATTGATAATTTGTTAAGTTGAGGGTTATATTATTCAGTTTGTATATGTCATTATAATACCATTTGAAATGGGTGGATTATCAATCCCATATTGATATCCTATTTTCCAACTTAATGATAAAAAGTCCTCAATCAAACAAAACCAGAAAATACCCAATCCATATAATCATACTGAATTGGTACAACTAGACTGTCCTTTTAAATCGAAATATTTATTTTAAAATATTGTTTACAACTTCTTGTTTCTATTTCCTTGGTTAAATATATACATATGTCCTATTAGTCTTCATCATTCGCACTTACAAGGGGTATAACAGATCGCAAGATTAAAATATTTTCACACTGAAAAGCGTACATTTTGAAATTTAACACTTTCTTTTCAATTTTGATTTTTAATTGATGGAAAATTTTTAAAAATCACGTATAATTGTTAAGATATGTGAGTACACATTTGACAAAATATGCAAATCTAAAGATTTGGATGAATGGATAAAAAAAAGTAAATTTAAAAAGTGTTTTTTTCTTCATTTTTAAGAAAAATATAAAGCTTATCACTCGGATTATCATAATGACTTAAAGATCTGAGTATTATAGCAACCCGCACATTATGTTATGTTTCCGTGTGCTCACTCCTACATATTTTGCATATGTTAGTGCACTCGTATTTACATAACCTATATATGAATAGGAAATTGCTAGTCTTATTCTATTCATTAAAATTTCTGTAAATCATTTTTATTCTTTCAATATCTTCAGGTCATAATATATAGTATAGAAATGTTCAAAGATTAAAGGTAAGTTACTATTATTTAATTTATGCCACTGAATTTGAGACCACCGCGGATTCATTGGGGACACACTTATATATATAAAAAATATGTTGTGTACATTAATGATATGCTTACACAGTTTAATGCCACTCTACAAGAATTGATATTCAAAATATTTAGTGTCGTTCAGAAGTTATAAAAGATTTTGTTTTCTAAATATGTCATATCAAAGTCATCCATAATACTTAGATTTGTTCGAAACATTAACTTACTAAGGAAATTCTACCCAAGGAATAATTTGTTATGATAACTAGTGAGTTTTTGCATTAAACGAAAAGCCCGTCTCCCGAACATTTTCACACAGATACTGGCATCTGTTACACTAATTAATTAAATAAATATTAAGTTCCTTTGTGATTTTTTAAAATTTCATCATGAACATATCACGTTTTTCAGTTGTCGTCCAAAAGCTACGGGACTTAAAACAGTCAGATTGAAGAAATGTTTACGGGTGTTGACATGAATATCAATTATTTGGTCATTTTTATAAATTTCCTGTTTACAGAACTTTGAATTTTTTGAAAAACTAAGGATTTTCATATCCCAGGCATAGATTACCTTAGCCGTATTTGGCACAACTTTTGGGAATTTTGGATCCTCAATGCTCTTTAACTTTGTATTTGTTTGGCTTTATAACTATTTTGATATGCGCGTCACTGATAAGTCTTATGTAGACGAAACGCGCGTCTGGCGTACTAAATTATAATCCTGGTACCTGTGATAACGAATTATGAGTAATCTTGTACAGATTGAATTGAAACTTAATTTCAATCCTGTATATGGTAAGAGGTAACATGGATTCATTTTGTTATTTAGTTTGTAAAAAAAAACATCCTTTTTTGTCTCTCAGTAACGGAACGATAACCAAAAGTTTCGAGGTAGGGTTCTTGGATCATTTACTTCAACAATATATATTTGTTCGTTGAATTGGTGAAAGTACGCTCCATTTCTGTTTTGAAAATTATCTGATACACGTATGTCATACCATGTATGTTATTGGTCTATTGAAGTCACATGAGATGCAATTTGTCTAACGTTTTTCTGTTTAATTTAAGGCAGTTTATTTTACGCCTAATGATTCACAAATGCAAGTTTTTTTTCTCCTGCAATTTTATGGAATTTTATTGAATACTTCTACAATATTCTAATTATTCTTTGTCAATATTAAGATTATAATACGGACGTATTTAACGACCTGGTTAGTGATATGTTGTTCGTTAAAACGAATCAAACCCGGTTTTACTTCTCTTATAACTCTTATTCAACACGAATGCCTTCATCAATATAATTTTAAATGATTATGCCATTTTCTTTCATAGTCATGATATGTATTTCTTAATATCGAAATTATCATGCGGCCAAGTAATCCTGCTCAGTCTTCTGTGTTGTAGTGTGGTGGGTTTTTTTAGTATTTTTTTTAATTTTTATAACAATTACTTCTACTGTACTGCAATCATAGGCACCATAAGGTAGTAAAAAATTCCTGATCGCTCAGTTTGATTTAGCTATGTAATCATGCATCCGAACTATTTCGTTTTCCGTGTAGGTAATGTGTGGTGGTTTATTTTTTTAATAGTTTCCTGAACCATTTCGTTTTCCGCATAGATATATTTAGCGCAATGTATTTATACTATTCATATTTTCCAATATGCTCCATAGGAACAATTTCATAGGGTTGTAAAAGTGTTGACCGACCTTACAAATTGTACTTCGGTCAACGATTTTACACCCCAATGAAATTACGAAAAGCAGCATATAATTCTTAAATATAGTCAACGACACCAAATGATCAATTTTCGGTTTGCGTACACCATTTCGAGGTTCACACTATTCGATCGGTGAACTTGTGCGTTTTTCGCGATTTGGTAAGAATTAAATAATCTGAATATCTAGGATTCAGAATATAAATGTCTGTTCAATAATTGGTATACGATGTCGCGATTATTTTCTTACAAAAATCACCTTCTCATTTTCAAAGTAATATATATGGCTTTATTATATGTAATATTTTATCAAAGTTAAAGAAAACATTTAAGTTAACTTCTTATTAACTCATTAGAATGAACATGAGATTAGTATTGTTACAAAATGTTTATTATTTGATGCGAAATTTCAAGATAAACATTTCAGAAATTATGTGTTCATTATGCTTGTACAATTTGCCTCTGAGTAAAAAAAAGTTGTTGGGTTACATCTGTCATTGATATGGTTATACTTATAAATTTACTGTTTACAATTTTTTTTTTTTTTTTTAAATACTAAGGTTTTCTACCTCAGGTATAGATTACCTTAGCTGTATTTGTCCAAACTTTAAGGAATTTTTGTCCTCAATGCTCTTCAACTTCGTACTTTATTTGGCCTTTTTAACTTTTTTGGATTCGAGCGTGACTGATGAGTCTTTTGAAGACGAATCGCACGTCTGGCGTATGTACTAAATTTAGTCCTGGTATCTATGATGAGTTTATCTACAATATTTCATGGTAGCAACAAGATGTTCATGGTTGTTTTGTTTTTTTATTTCAAAAACATTGATTTTGTTGTACAATCTCAATAAAAAATGTATAAACGGATGCCACTGCTGATGGAGTTTTAATTCCCCGAAGGTATCACCAGCCATATAGTCAGCCCTTTTGTGCAGACATGAATTATCATTGATATGGACATATCTATAAATCAACTGTTTACAAAACTTTTGAATTTTTGAAATACTAAGGGTTTTTTACCTCAGGAGAATAGATAACCTTAGCTGTATTTGACTAAACTTTTAGGAATTTTGGTCCTCAATGCTCTTCAACGTCGTACTTTGTTTGATCTTTTAAACTTTTTTGGATTCAGGCGTCACTGATGAGTCTTTTGTAGACGAAACGCGCGTCTAGCGTAAACAAAAAATTTAATCCTGGTATCAATGATGAGTTTATTGGAATGTTTATTGAATAATGTTAGTGATAAGCTTTCTTGTAAATGAAAGATCAGAAAGTGATAAAATAAAAACATTCCTTAAATTGCGTGTGTTCTTGTAACTTATTGGATATGAAACATTTTGAGTCAATTTGCATTGTCATTGTCCGGTGGAACTTTTCTTGTACATGCCAGTGAACATTCGTTGAAATACACATTTATAATTAAGACTAATGTATATATTTAGGCCTGTATATAGATTTTTAAAAAATTACAATATCATTTTTTGATAGTGTGTACAACAGTTGATTGACTTGTTGTAGAATACGAGATGACCTTCTACTAAATTAAGGTATTTAATGTATAAAGTTTTGGCAACCTTACCAGAAATTGGGAATTACTGGGTTTGCTTTCAGATTTAAATGGATTGAAAATTTCGTGGCGGATAATATATATAATATCTCAAAAAGTAAAAATATAAAAATTTAAATAAATTAAAGTAAGGTACATTACGTTTGATTATACAGGGGTAAGATAATCACTATGTTAATATATTTCAAAAATAGATTGACAAATTGAAAGTAGAGTACATTAGTTGTGTAATCAACTGTTATATAATAAACCGCTTGCATCGATATACCTCACACTCTTATAGTAAATTTTATAAATGTGATAACACAAACAAATATCGAAAAAGATTGTTTTGATGTTTGACATATTTTAATAACGGAAGAAGGACATATACAGGTTAACGTACAGTGTATCGTTTATCAAGATAACATCTGAACCGGGTATATACAACACGATGGTTTACCATTTATAGGATACAAGAAATTTTAAGATATAAATGGTGTATTTATCGTCCTATAGATGACGAATGAGAGAGAAAACCTCATTAAGCCGCATGCCTAGCCAGTTATACACACTTCTTGTATATATAACATCTTTATTGGTTGTTTGAAGGAATCTTGTAACGTATCGGAAACTTTCCGCAAAGGCTATCATAACTTTGTCGTGAATAAAAAGGGTGTATGACGGCCAAACTGAAGTGTACAAATAAGGTATGTTAAATTGTTCTGTTCCTATATACCTAATCCTTTCTGGAGAAAAAAAATCAGCACTGATATTTAGTATTATACACAAACACCCCCTCCCATAACTCCCCATGAAAAATTTAACTTTAAGTGGGACGCTATTGTAGATGATAATTATTTGTATTTCCCGCGGAAAAATGACGTATACTTTTATTCTGTCCATCAGTCCCAGATAAGCGTGTGATGTGCACATTTAAATCACGTGGATCAGATCTAAAACTTTTATATTTTCATCGGATATCAGTATTTGTACTTGATGTAATATGTCTATTATCAGAATTTTTAATTTCTTTAAAGTTGCAGTATTATTATAATTCTTTATTTGCAAAACAGACAAAAAACAATTTTGGTTACGGTAAATACATTGACAAAACAAACATAATCAAACATAATGAAAACTCGACAATATTATAAAAGATATATGATAAAAACATTAAAAAGACAGGATGTCGAAATTGTGGTTTATGTGTGTTTAGATAAGAAGTAGAAATGAAACCAAAAAAAAGGAATTTTCTTCTTGTCATTCTGAAATATTTAAGGACCTCATGTTGAAAAAGGTCAAGAAGACATAACCGATATGAAAATCAAGCGTCTTTCTTCCGTGTTTATATTTCATTTTCCTCATATTTAAAGTGTAATCTACATAGATTTATCCTATACAAACAATAATATCATACGTATCGGTTTCCGCATCGAAAGTGCGAGTTTGAACTTGTACTTCAAGTCACATAATTTATATGTGGGCTGTAAAATCAGGGAACAGCGAATGTTTTGACGAATTTGGTAGAAATAATAACCCATGGAGAGAGACGTGACATTGCAATATGAGACAACTATCCACCATTGTCCCAATAACATGGATATGAGTATCATTAAAACATGCTTAATGATTCAAACGTGAGAAACCCAACGGTCAGATTTAGACATACACATATAGAGTGTTTCGTTGTTAAACATGTTCGTGAGCGCACAAAATAGCCTGAACTCGACATATTTTCTGTGTGTGAAAATAAACTAATAAAAAGACAGAATGCATTGTCATTATTAACTGAAAGCTAGTGCAAAATCTACATCTGATAAATAAATCAGGACTAAATTATCTATGATCTATGAGTTTGGCTGTCCCTCTGGTATCTTTCGCGCTTCTTTTATCAATCAGTCCACTATTCAAAACACACTATTGACTACATGATAGTAATGAAAATGGTAATAGTGGTATATAATAAAATAATATATATTTTACGATGCTCAATTAAATCTTCAAGTTATGTGTTAACTTAAGGAGGGTCTACAACACTGGTTTATCTAACGATTCCATATTTATGATTTAAGTAAGGATTGGACACGGAGCCCAGCACCCTCGATGTCACCAAATACATATACAATATATAGAAATAAATATTGTTGTTTGTGATCCTGAACAACACTTAACTTGTTCTCCATCATTTCCACATTAGGATCAACAGTAATTACTAAGATACCGGTATCACTGCCACGGCTGTTGCAGGAACTTTTTTGTCCGTCTTTCTAATAAAAATCAACAACAATCTCTTATTTTTTTTTCAATTTGTAGGGCTAGTGGAGAAACGGTTAAGATATTTACTGACCCATTACTTGTCCAAATGACCAAATTATGTTTATAATAATATATATGGCTTTTGGCTTTGACATGAAAATCTCTTGCGATGCTAAATCGGGTAATTTTGCTTCTTTAAAAATTTACTTTTTCATATCAAAACAAGTTTTAGTTCACCTAGCCCGAAGGGCCAAGTGAGCTTTTCTCATCACTTGGCGTCCGGCGTCCGGTGTCGTCCGGTGTCCGTGGTCCGTCGTCCTTTAACCGAGTGAACTTTTAAAACAATCTTCTCCTCTGAAACTAATAGGCCAAATTAAATCAAACTGTGCGACAATCATCATTGAGGTATCTAGTTTCAAGATGTGTCCGGTGACCCGGCCAGCCAACCAAGATGGCCGCCATAACTAAAAATAGAACATAGGAGTAAAATGTAGATTTTGGCTTATATCTCTGAAATCAAAGCATTAAGAGCTGATATGACATGGGGGGAAATTATCAGGTCAAGATCTATATGCTCTGAAATTTTCAGATGAATCGGAGAACCAGTTGTTGGGTTGCTGTCCCTAAATATGTAATTTTTAGAAGATTTTGCAGCTTTTGGTTATTATCTTGAATATTCTTATAGATAGATATATATAAACTGTAAATAGCAATAATGTACATTAAAGTAAGGGCTACAAATAAGTCAACATGACCAAAGTGGTCAATTGACCCCATAAGTAGTTATTGCCCTTTATAGTCAATGTTTTACAATTTAAATAAATTTTGTATTTTTTGTAAAATTTTACAAAAAATTTTCCACTGTCACATTCTGGGCCAATTTCATTATAGATAGAGATAATTGTAAGCAGCAAGAGTGTTCAGTAAATTAAGATCTACCAACACATCACCAACACCAAAACACAATTATGTCATGAATCCATCTGTGTCCTTTGTTTAATATGCATATAAACCAAGGTGAGCGATCATATATACAATGTTGACAAGTTTCTTTCGATTTTGCAAGCTTTTATCAGAATTGAATAAAACAAAAAACCGACTACTAAGGCATTATCAGAATTATAATGAAAATGATATTTTATAAAAAATAATTTGCAGATCTTTTAAAGCCTTAAGATTTTGTTCAACAATAGCAGATTAATTCCTTGATACCTCTCCTTATTTTATATTAAACGCGTAAAACAATACTTTAATAATCATATAACTGCATTCGTGTTTTCTATTTGAAGGCCAAGTTTGTGAGTTTTAACCCCGAACGTGGTCGATCTTTGTATGCCAAGAATCCTTGTAACCACTATTTGAGGTGTCCGTAAGTGCCCTGTTGCAAGACAAACTTTCTGTCCCTATCCAATTAACCTTACTCCCCAGTGGCAGTCCAAATTTCCCCGACCCCTTTTCCCGGACGGCTTCTATTACAAGACATACCTTCATATATACTGTTAATTTGTTCTCGTGTGACCATGTATGAAATACATGACATTGGACATTAATTATCAAAATTTAATCCCCGTTCGGGTCATGTTCATTTGGCTCCAATCTTACTAGTAATTAACTAGAATTGTTTATTTTCCGCCCGAAGCTCTCCGGCACTCCGGCTACCCGTTGACACCAACAAAAACTGACAACCACGATATAGCTTGTTGTGTAGAAAGTGGCTTTAAACACCTACAATTTATCAATCAATATCTTTTCTAAAAATACTAGCTACCATACATTTTCTTATCTATACATTTTGGAACTTTTCTTAACCTAGTACGCTCATCAGATATATTTAGACGTGAAAAATTTAAATGTATAGATTTTCACAGTTTGTAAAACAACTATTGAAGTAGCTTTTTTGAATGAAAAGATCCATATATATAATAATAACATACTTTTTTTTATTCCATTGCATGCAGAAGACAAAATAAAAAAACTTCCAGATATATTGTTTTATCGAAGTTGTTTACGTTTTGGCCGAAAATATAAAACAGTACTTCAGATTAACTTAGTTTTGTTTCGTTTGTCTAAAGTTTTTGGCAACTATATGTACAATTTTTTGGAAATCGAAAATCCATGATAGCCTGGTTTCCCGGATCATTTCGGAGTTAAATACTAGTATAGGTCATATTTATAAACCACCGTTAAAGGAATATAATTGTGTGGTTATCGGTGAGTTTTAAAAAATAAATAATTAAAAAAACAAAACAATTATTAATATAATAAATTGTTTGTCGCAACCTATGATATAATTAATTTTAACAGATATCCATAAAACTGTATTAGACTGTTTCTCCTGTCTAGATAAATGTTCATATAACAAATTTTAAATATCAGAAGGTGATTATGAATAGCTCTGGAAACAAGGATTTGTATAGAAATGTACAAATGACCACAAATCCTTATTAGAACCCACTCTAAAATTATTTTGAAATGATAGCTGTCGCACTGTTCCACAGAAAACAATCAATACTTCAAAGCAGGGACCGAAGTTCATAAACTTGCCAGGAAATCAATCCGTTTGGTCGACTTCGATTTTATTAACTCGGGTTGCTCTTGAAAGTAGAATTTAAATCGAACGGTCTCGGTATAACATCAGCAGTTAAATCTTTTGACAATACTGAGTACTACTTATCTCGTGGACAGGTTTAGTCTAGTAGAGTAGAATAACAAGTTGGAAAAACAAGTGAAGTAGTCATGAAAAACTGAGAGAGAAAAAAAATAAGCTACTTAATTACTTCCTAGATTGGGTAACAAATGGCGACAACTTCAAGACAAACATGATGAGCATGTTTTATCGATTTGGTACGATTTGATAGAGCAGTGGCTATTTTTCCTGCGCCAGTAAAATAGAAAATATGCCATCATTTCCCCAGCTCTTATTTTAAAAATAACTATTTTGATTAAAGCTGTCAAACGATAGAATATTTGTAAAGCAATTGCCATATTGCTTGGCATTGTCGTGGATTTTTCTCTCATAATTATGAATAGAATGGTACTTGTATTTTAAATTTGTAAAATCACTATCATTGAAACTATTGAATCTGAAATTTTGATAATTTTTGGCAGGACAAATAATCAGTGCAGCGACGGCCGGAAAATATTTCAGGAAATACGTTTTTTTTTGCCAATTTCAATTTGCCGGCGTCGACAATATCGTGCATTTGTTATTTTGTCGCATTCTTTCTTCGGCTTTGTAAATACAAGGATTCAAAAAAAAATTGTCGAATTCTTTCTTCGGCTTTGTAAATACAAGGATTAAAAAAAAAATTGTATACTTACTATACAATTTTTTTTAATCCTAGGTATCATCGTGTAATGTGTTTTCGTACTAATAACAATTTTCACTGCTTACGGTTTTTACTGTTGAGTTTTTATTTAGGTGTTTACTCAAATTTAAAAAGCATCTCCTGTAGATTGATTTTAGGTATCTAGTTTTTTATAAATAGGAGGGTAATTTTAATAATTTGCTTTTGAAAAGTAGGAAAATATAAATTATCAACACAAAGAAATCAATTTAAAGGAATTACTCGACTTGTAGGTGAATATTAGATTTAGTTTTTAACTGTCTAGTGCCTTTTCGCAGTTGAGCTCCGCAGTTATCATCAGTTTTTTTTGTTTACCAGTAACCATAGGTCGACCGCGGTGTTATACGAAGGACTTCGGGAAAGTCCGGAAGGCTGTCAGCATCTTACAACTGGTGTCCTGTTGAACTTACATTTCGAAAGTAACCAGACCTTACTTTCACTTTCATCTGGGCGTATAATCTGTCTGGCAGATTACAACTTTGTCTTGAGAGAAATCCAGTTAGTGAAGCCTTACCAACAAAGGCAAAATCATTATGATGACAAATGAAAGCCACATTTATACCATTGCAATTTATGACATGACTACAACTGATATTTTTAAGTTTATATATAGATCAATGACAATGATACATCATACACTATGATACAGACACAAGAACAACAAGATAATATTTAGCTATCATTGCACTGTCTGCAGTGGTGAGTTGGTTGCTCATTTCACACTTTCTGGTTTTGTATTTCACCTCCCCCTTTTTTTACTTCGTTTTTTTCAGAGCCTAAAAGCGATTCATGATCGCATTCTTCTAAACATCCTCAAATGAAAGATTATTTAGATAAGTGACAATTTGGAAAACATCATTTTAACTTTTCAAGCTATAAATTTGATAAACAGTAAAAAAAACTTACTGGTACATTGTTTTAATATAATATATGAAATGAAATAATAATTATATTACATCTATGTGAAAATTAATGATCAAAGGTAGTCTGGTTTTTATATACAATATATCACATACATGTATTACTAGTAAAATTGAAAATGGAAATGGGGAATGTGTCAAAGAGACAACAACAATAACTGAAGGCAATCAATGCATGGGTCTTCATCACAGCGAGAAAATCTGGCACCCGGAGCAGGCTTCAACTTGCCTTTAACATGTTTAAACAAAAATGTGTACTAGTTCAGTGAAAATGGTTTCATACTGAAATCTAAAAGATATAAATGATCTAAAATTAAAAACCATACAAGACTAACAAAGTCCGGAGACTCATGATTTGGGACAGGTGCAAAATTAGAGCGGGTAATAAACAGGTTTATTGATATAATTAATATACATCTATAACATTTGTAATTTTTAATTTATCCTTTTTAAAATTGAAAAATCAAATGTTTGTGAATTCTTCAAATAAGCTTCCCTGTCATAATACATGTAAAGTGATAATAATCTAATTTTATACTACACAGTTTGCTGGGGTGAATTTAGGGTGCAGGGTGCTCCCCTTAATGCTTCATTTATGGTATCTAGAATTTTTACTGATTGTACTTCAAATACTCAAAATTTAACTTGTTTTAGGACTGGCGGCCCCATTTTTTTCAAAGTAAAGGATCAGCATCTTGTCATGACTGTACCTATAAGGTATGATGAAATGCCCAAAACACCACAAAAGATAGTTAATGCACTTTTAAAATTTGTTTCAGGAAAAAAATGACTGCCATAAAAGTATTCCTTTCTCACAGTAATGAACTTGATGATCAACAACTGGTATTTGATGAAATCCTTCCAAAATTGGAAGTTTTTAAAGACATAAGCATCCTTACCCAAGATGAATTACAACCAGGACAAATTTTTCTATCTAGTTTAACAGAATTGGTGGATAAAGTTGATAAGACACTCCTATTTATCACTAAGAATGCCATGCAAAGTAGCTGGTGCAATCTAGAATTACTAATAGGTCTAGAGAGATCCCAAAGGAAACAGCAGCTTTCTGTTGTTCTTTTACTTCATGGTATTGAAGAGAAAGATGTATGTATAAACATTTTTGTTTTTGTATTTTTAACAATTAACTCAACCCTTCATTAAAACAGAAGGAATCAAAAAAATTGTTACTCATATTACATAATTGTGTGGTACATGTACATGCATATTCTTTGTAATGTTATAAAGTCAATATTTCACCATTTTTCCAAAAAGGTAACAATATTTCTCAGTCTGAATAATCTTAAACTAATAAGATCATGGATTTTTCATAGATGAATTGTTTTAAAAAATTTGATCTGAAATATGGTCATTAATGAAGATCAAATTTGACCAATGCAATATATTTTTTTATCAAAGAGGAGAAGATTAAGATCTTGTGGTAGGCGTTATACCCATCCACACAAATATTTTTAGCATCACGAATTTTCAAGTCTTTGACCTAGATAGAACTTGACCATATGGCCTCACTCAACAGCTGCACTTGAGGCTAGCACATTACCACAAAACGAACTTTCTGTTTGGTCAGCTTGTTGTCTCTTAAACACATTCTCCATTTCCATTCTTGATTTTTATTATTCTGTATTTTGGTTATTATATAAGTTTTATAGTTTAGATGTATTTAATTTTTGTAATAGATTCCACAAATTGCAGTATTACAAGAAGCTAGAAAAATTGTGTTTACGACAGAAAATGATTCCTGGGTTACAGAGACCATCGAAAGGTTAAGGGGTATGTTGAAATAGTTTACTTAAGAACCACTAAAGACATCAGATAATACAGTTACTAACAGATGTAGACAGTTTCAGAAATAAAAAATCCAAATAAACAACACCAGGACCTTACCTTAGACTGTTTAGTTGACACAAAATTCCTCACCTTCTTTTATCATAAATGTATGACATACAAAATAAAAGGCACAATATCCAAAAGGAACATTCAAAGCTTGTTTGTCAAAGAGAAAATGAATATGTTATGACAAAAAACAAAATACAATGAATAGACAATTAAGTTCAGAAAAACATTACCTAAAAAATTATATTCAAAGCTGAAGAAATTTTCCAAAAATAAGATTGCCATTCTCTTCTACTATCCCCATGTTCATGATGTATATAATATTTGTAACGTTTCGAAGGTCACTGGATTGAGTGGGTTTTTTTCCTGTCTTTGACTATTGAAAACCACTTCTAAGTATTTCGACATAATCATTTAATTGAACTATTAAAATGTATGTTTTACAAATGCTTGTGGTTCATTTGGGTAATCAAAAAATGCCTCCTGTCTGAAATTTTATTAATCTAGGTGTATGAAAACATGCATTTTAAACTAAAACAGTATGACTTCAAACAAATTTACCACTAGCTTGAGTGGTCAAAGTTGTTCATTTGGATTTAACACTAGGCTGTCAACTCTGAGGTTATGATTTAAAACCTCACTCTTGGCAAAATGTATTTCAGCTCAGTTCCTTATTGACTAGGATTGATACTTTTCATGTCAAATATCAATAGTTCTCTCTTGGCACTCCAACTTTCACTACCAATAAAAGATGTTGGCAAGAATCTAACCAAGAGGGGTGAAAGATACCAGAGAGACAGTGTCTTTAGCTTTTTACCTTAGACATACAAGTACCAGAGAACTAATACTTTGTGTCCTTTTTACTTCAACAATATTTTCAAATGAGAAGTAAAGATAATCATAAGCTAGTACTTATTGATACTAATTTTTTTGTAAGTATTGTAAACTTATTTTGCAATTTTAGAACACGCAGCAATTAAGAAATGAGTGTATAAAAATTTTGTTTGATTTCCTATTTCAGAAAAAGAGACTATAAAACAATTGATGCCAGCGGGAAATGTAGCTCATGGTCTGGTATGGTCACATTATGCAGGGTTACTTCAATACATCCTACCAGGTATGCTTTTTTTTAATTTTAAATGAAAGTTTTAAGATAAAAGAAGATGTGTCTGAGACAAATCTCCATCCAATTCATAATTTGTTCAAGAAAAACCATTATAGGTCAAAGATATCTGTTTTTATTAGATGTTTGAGACTACAAGTGTAACTAAGTATTCACCACCCCTTAGACTGTAAGGTTGCAGAAAAAAAAATCATTCATGAAAATTCATGATAAAATAATAAGTTTGATTTTGTCATTGCTGTGCATATGTACAAAAATTGTTTCAGCATTAAAACCCATTGCTGTTTCTGTCTTCCATTGATATCAGCTACTGGTTATGTAATAATCAAATAACCCATTACGAGTTATTTGTTCACTTCTGAGGGGCCCTCTGTGATGGCTTCTGTCACTATTCTCTAGTTTGATTTATTCAGTTTTATATTGATTTATAGTATTTTTAACTGAGGTTATTAAGCATGCTTACTGATTTTCATCTTTAGTAATTTATTTAGAATTTAATTTTTCTTGTATATTAATTATTTTGTTTATTATTCATAGATTTGGAAAATAAACTGAAAGAATCTGAATGGTACAGAAAATTAGCCTCCCTTCAGAACCATGTGTCAACAAAGTTTTATGAAATGGTACCAACATCATGTACTTGCCATTTTGATCTGTCAAAAATAGATGAAAATATCAACTTGATCACACATTTGGAACTTTCCAATACAATAAGAGCGGGAAACATTAGAAAATTTGCTGTCAAACTTTACAGTATTACTGATGGTGATCAGGTGAATAATTATTTTTGGTAGCTCTATCTAAGTGCTTTGATTATCTAATTTTTTCTACTTTTTAATCTCAAGATTTTAAAAACCATGTGCTTGTAATAATTTCATAATTGACGATACCTTGAGCTGCTGTCTAAGCTGGTAAAAGCTCAATATAGGGTTCATGTTTGTATGTTTTATCAAAATCTTTTAAAGGTTATAGTAACAGTAAAATGGACTATGTCACAGATTTTGCTAAAATGTTGCATACAACTAACTCAGTCTCTTTTAGTCCAGTCAATCTAGCATAAATTTGACCCTGATCTTGAAGTTATTGCAACAGAAGATTTTTATGTTTTAATCTTTAGCATTATGCCCCAAATATACACAGAAAAAAAAGTCCAATAAAATCTAACTTGAGGAAAACCAAAAAATAATGATTTTAAAATTCTTATGGAGATTTGCATTTATATGGGAGATAATAAAATTGAGAATGGAAATGGGGAATGTGCCAAAGAGACAACAACCCGAACAATAGAAAAAACAACAGCAGAAGGTCACCAACAGGTCTTCAATGTAGCGAGAAATTCCCGCACCCAGAGGCGTCCTTCAGCTGGCCCCTAAACAAATATATATTTGTTCAGTGATAATGAACGCCATACTTATTTCCAAATTATACAAAAGAAACTAAAATTAAAACAATACAAGACTAACAAAGGCCAGAGGCTCCTGACTTGGGACAGGCGCAAAAATGCCGCAGGGTTAAACATGTTTATGAGATCTCAACCCTCCCCTATACCTCTAACAAATGTAGAAAAGTAAATGCATAACAATACGCACATTTAAAATTCAATTCAAGAGAAGTCCAAGTCTGCAAAAACGGAAGAAACATCAATAAAAATTGATATAAATTATAAATTTACCATTTCTATTCAACAAAATATATTGATTCTTGATATTTTAGCCATCTTTAGAGAAAAACAAACAAATAAAAAGGAGTTTTCATATCTTTAATCAAGCTACATAGATTTCATAATTCATTAGTTGAGCATTTATTAGATTTTTCAGCATGTCAATGTAAAGAATCTCAAATTGAATAAAAGTAATTAAGCATATATTCTTCTTTTTTTTTGTTTAAAGTTTCTTTAAACAAGGTAGATGCTGAACAAATATAATTTTCATATAATAACGATACCAAATATTAACATTATTTTTTTTTAAATGGTCACAAAGCCATAAATTTGCAATTTCTTTAATGAGAAATGCGCAAAAAAAAAATTACCCATAACACTTCGTTTTTGAACATTTCATGAGCAAATGATTGAGTCAAATGCGAACTTATAACCCCATCAAAGTATCATATTTCACATGAATTATAGAAAAACAACCCAAAACTGACAAAAAAAAGGACTCATTTTTGTGGAGTTATCTCCCTTTCTAATGTTAATTTCCATAAGAAATTTAAAATGCAAAATTTGAGCTTTCCTCAAGTTAGATTTTATGGGACCTTTTTCTGTGTATATTTGGGGCTTAATGCTATAGATTAGAACTAAAACATTTTCTATTGCAATTAATTTGAGGTTCAAACTTATTTGACTGGTCTATAATTTGAACTTTAACTAAAAATCAAAAAAAGTTTTTTTACTAATAGTAGTCACTTTCTATACAAATGTTCACTTAATTTGAAAGAATTCAATCAGTAATTTTCCAGATAATAAAAGAGATAAATGCATTTGTTTTTCGATTTTCAATTATCTTTCAAGGAGCCAAGGTTGTATGCAAAATTTGGGCAGAAATTGTGACATAGCCCATTTACAATTCCATGACCTTAAATCATTTCCATAGAGACCACTATTTGTGCTTGCATGAGACATTGTATGTGAATTAAGGAAAATATGCCTTTGTTTTAACTTTTTGCTTTCATTTATTAACCCATTTGAAAAAAAAAGTTTATGAAAAATTGCAGAGATGACTAAAAATAAAAACCAGTATGAGTTAAAAAATGAAAGATGTGGTATGATAATATGATTGATAATGAGATAACACTACACCGGAGCATGTTACAAAATTCCTAGATGTCCTGAAGTATGGTTATATTTTGTAGTCCATTTGTTCTCTAAACAGTTTTAGGAAATTAAGTTTATTTTTTATCTATAGTAGATTTTACAAAAAAAATGTTTCACAAGAAAATTTCCATGCACTCATATTATATATTGTGTTTGTTCATGCTTTTCAAATACCTTTTCAGACATATTTCTGCATTTGCGAATACCCAAGTGCCATTGGAGCAATGAAGGCAATGGAAGATCACCATTTAGCAAAGTTTAGTATAGATGACAAGAAGTTACAGTTAGCAAGGTTTTACTATACCATGAACTCTGTGATAAACCACTTTGATATATCTAGAAATAAAGCAAGAGTTGTTCTCTTCAATGGTAATATACAAAAATGGAAAATTTATAATACAAAATATATGTGGTACTGGTACTTGTTATATATAAAAAGTAAAATCACAGAAATACTGAACTCTTAGGAAGGAAAATTCAAAACGGAAAGTTTTGAAAATGAGTTAGCAACCCAAGTAACACAAATAACCAAAAGACTTCTAGAGATTGTCTTTAACAAAAAAGTTGTCTATTTACAATGTATCTAGTGTTTGAAACCAACATAAAAAACCAAGCCATTCCTGCCAAATATATTTCACCTTCTGTCTAAAATTTACCAGTCTAAACAGATTGTTTTTAGTTTTATAAACTCTAATGTAGCATTAAAAATAATTATGAAATCACCCAATTTGTTTTTACAGATGAAACTGAGAAGGTGTCTGAAGTTTTAGTAAAAGCAATAAAACAAGATTTACAATTAACTGAAAAAGAAATGCCAAAGGTTTGTATTAATGTCTAACTTGTCTTCCCTTCACAATAGTGTTCACTTTCTCAAACTTACTGACACATTGATTAAGTATACTGTGGATTCATTATTATTCGTTGGATACCAATTTTTATGGGTTTTGTGGGTACAGGTGAACTACGAATTCAAATGATCAACAATTATCATATTTTCAATAGGTTTTGTCTACTGAGATTGGCAAAACCACGATATCAAATATCCACAAATATGCAAGTTTTCAGCAATCCACGAAAATTGATACACATGAAAATAAATGAATCCACAGTATATGAATTTTAGATGTAGAAACAACATTGTGCTTGACATAGTTAAGTACAGGCACTGTAAAAGAGTGGGACACCGTAAACAGATTGAAAATATGATTTTGTCCCCTTAACCCCTTAATTTGAATTGTAAAAGAAATGCAATAGTCATTAAAAGCTCATACAAATTTGAATCAAATAAGGCAATGAGAACAAATGTTTAATGGCTGCAGCCTTTTTGTTGTTTCTAGTTCTATGATGTTTTACTTTAATTATTACTATAAGTTTTAATTTAAAATGTACAGTATCTATGATTTAAAAACACTCTCATCTATGGCCACACATCATATAAATAGTATTGATAAATGAATCCTTTTCAGGAGAGCTCAATCAGACCTAAGTTAGAAGACTTGGAATCTACACCAGAACTTGAATACCAATATCAGGTCTATATAGCTCATTCAGAAGACACAGAAGACAAACAGAGTGCTAAAGAAATTATTGAATACCTGGAACAGAAGGGGATACACAGTATCCTAAAAAATCCTGACGACCCAAATAATCCAGAGGTGAAATCTAATACACTTATTAAAGCTGTGCAGAATTGTAGATGGTTTATTTTTCTGATGACCAAGAATTCAGTTAAGGACAAGATGCTTCAGCTGAGGGTACTGGCTGCGCTCCATGATGGTATCCTCAAAAGAAGGGTAAGGGTAATCCCTGTGGTAGATAGACGTAATGATATCTACATACCTGATGCTCTACAGTGGGTCACTTATGTACCTTATAATGGACAAACTAAATCTCATCTTAAAAGTCTTCACAATATCGTTAGTGGTGAGTGCCTGTTATATATCAAAGAAAGATGAAACTTTTCTTTGTTTGATTTAGTTGGTTTTGTTATGGATGTATATAAAAAGTTTCATTGCACACAGGACACATTTTTCTGAAAATTTTAGCAGGCCTGCTGGACGTCAAAAGGGCAGGAAACCATATTAATAATAGATTAAAGACCATCAAAACCGAAGCAAAACAAAACAAAAACAAAAGCCTTGATTTTTTATTTTGTTAACTTCCTCAAGCAGAATAAAAAAATTAAATAAAAAAGATGTGTTCTTGCAATTCACTTGGACTTCAGTATTTATTGCATTACTAAAGATGCTTTACCACTGGTCTTGATGGAAAATTCATATCAGTCCTTCAACTTACCAAATTTACACAGTATTGATGCTTGCATTTTTTCAAGTTTAATGAAAAAAATTATATTGTGTATAGAAATCAATGTTGCTATAGTGAAACAAATTATTCAGGCAAAGTGGATTATGTAAAATGTGAAGAGTCAAAAATTAGTTTTATGGTTCAATAAAATCAAAATAATTTATTGCCATTCCTTATAAATAAATTTCTATCTAAAATAACCCTCAAAGAATTTTTTATATTGTTTATATTAACAATAACAACGTACACACATGTTGGCGTATGAATACACAACGTCAGAGTGGGCATGTCACCATCAAAATTAACAACATTGAAAATAAAACTAAGAATTTTAGCCAATCAGAAGAGAGTAAAAACACCAAATTTATTTATTACTGGATATCTTTTGTACTGGTAACCTATAAATTTAAAAAAAGAATTTACAACTTGCAAGACAATTTAAGGAACACAGTATACTTTAAGAGAAACTAACAGATCTGTAAATAATTGGGTATAGGAAGATGTGGTATGAGTGCAAATGAGACAACTCTCCATCCAAGTCTCAATTTTTAAAAGTAAACCACTATATCTCAAAGTACAGTCTTCAACACGGAGCCTTGGATCACACGGAACAGCAAGGTTTAAAGGGGCCCATAAATAAACTATCGTAAAATGATTCAAACGGGAAAACCAATGGTCTAATCTATAAAAAAAATAAGAAACAAGAAACACTTATGAATTGGTTATGTTTTAGGAGAAGACTTTCCATTGAAAACAGAGATGTTACTTCCTGCTGGAGATGTAGCCAATGGTCTTGCCTGGGGTTATGTTGTTAATTATCTTAGAGTCATCTTGCCAGGTAAGGTCATTGATATACTATGAGAGAGAGCATAGTTTGTCAGTGTGAGTGACTGTTGTGATAACATCTAATATTGAAGCTATTTTTATGGACTGATATTTTTTTTTAAAAGGATATAAAAGTTTAAGGTAGAAGATTAAACATTTTTCTATTTGTAACAGGGCACAACTCTGGGTACAGTAAAAAAGACACCACCAAAACTCTTGATCTGTATTTTGTGGTAATAAACATTGTATATAAGTTTCATTACATTTGGTTGAGGCAAACTAAAGTTAGAGAAAGGAAAGGATTAATTCAATATTTTTTTTCATTTGTAAAGGGACATAACTCTAGAATATTTAAAGAGACACCACCATGATTCGGTCTGTGTTATGTGGTTATTAGCATTATATATAAAAGTTTCAGGACATTTGGTTGATGCAAACTAATGTTAGAGCACTAAAACAAACTTTGGGACGTACGTGCAGACGTACAAAAGGACAAGGATATGATTTAATGCCCCTCCACAACAGCATGTACATAAAATATCTCAGCAAGTCAGTATGCCAGCATAAGGCCGTGTGTTATGTAGCATTATCACTGCCAGATGTTGGCTCTTGTACATTTGTTGTAACAGATCTTTATTTTTAGAAAATATAATGTGCTGATCAAGATCGTTTATTGTCTTTGTTAATTATTCAATGCTTCTTTAAACAAAGTGTGCATAGTTGTAGAAGACTGCATGTTGACCTCTACATGTTTTGGGGTGTAGGATTTTTTTTGTGATGTTGGATTGTTGTTTCATTAAGCATATCACACATATAAGACTTTTATTTTTCTGTTGTATAGCTTTTTCTCACTCTTTTTAGATAAGATTCTTTCAAATTGATGATTTTCAGTACTTTCTTCCTTTTGCAGATGCATTGAAAAACATTGACCAGTCTTTTAAGAAAATGGATATCAGCAATTATAAATGTCCTGAAACTCTGTTTATAATTATACCAAAGAGTTGTGATGCTAAAGGTGTGATGAAAGACAAAAATGACAGAATATCTAACTTTACAACTACTCCTGATATTCATCCTTTTGGTGGGAGCAGACCATTTTCTTGTCAAATATATAAAATTACTGATCAGCCGGTAAGTCTGTTTTCATACATTAGTTCATACTTTAAATATTGGGAAGATGATATGAGAAACAGAATGAGACCAGTGATCTAAACTTATTGATTAGCAAAAGAATTACACTGTTAAAAGTTAAAGCCACTTACTTACATTTTATACTTCTAGAATTTTTAAGAAACTAATGTTTCAACTTCCTTAGACTAACCTGACATTGGATGGATTTGGTTATTTATTTAGGTTGAAGACTCTTTGGTTGTACAACCCTTTAATTGATTCAGTTCTTTATACATCCTTAGTTTTCAAATATTCTGCTTTGATCATTCTGGATGAAGTTTAATCTAGAAAAGGACTTGGTCACAGGAAATTTGTAAAATATTGTTTTTTCCTTTGTTTTTTTTTCAAATGATGTGTTTTAATATAAGTATATTTGTTTCCTCTTCTTTTCTTTTGCAATTTTTCTAAGTGTTGGAATACACATGTTTATAAGTACACGTATACAAATATGTTATTTTAACTTACAGGACAAATATTTTATTGGACAATATGCTGCACCTATTACATGTTTACATGAGATGAAGGAATGGAGGATTGCAGGTGTAACTGCAGACACAATTTTATCAGAAGCATACAGTTTTTATGAGATCGTTAGGAATCTTATGGAGTCAGCTGATCCTCAAAAAGCCAAATGTTGTGAATTTATTTATTTTGATGGTGAGTTTTCATATGCATTTAATACATGAATTTTCATATGCATTTGATACATATCAGTAGAATTAACATGCACAATTGACAAATTTAGAAATGCAATATATTGTGCAGTCTTGTCGTCCTTTTATGTCAGATGAATGACATCTTGATCATCAGAACATTCCAAATTATTATTAATTAGTTAAAGAGGGTGTGCCCTATGAGTCCCAATGAGACAACTTTCCATCCAAGTCACAATTTATAAAAGTAAAACCATGAAAGGTCAAAGTACAGTTTTCAACACAGAGCCTTGGCTCACACCAAACAGCAAGCTATAAAGGGCCCCCAAAAATTAATAGTGTAAAACCATTCAAATGGGAAAACCAACGGAAACTAGAAACACTTATGAACCACATCAAAAACAACAACTACTGAACATCAGATTCCTGACTTTGGACAGGTGCAAACAATTTCAGCAGGTTTAAAAGTTTTAATGGTAACAAACCTTTAATTACCTTTATCTGAAACTAGAGTGTAACCTCACAACATTGAAAGACACACTATAAAATATCAATTATTGAAACACTATTTATTTATTGAATTAAAAAGTTAAAGAATATATATTTTTGAGGGTGCAAACTTAGAAATTTTGCTGGAGAAATCTTTTTAATATTCAGAAAAGAAATAAAAGAAATTGTTTTTACATTCTATACAAAAGATTGACTGATCCAAACACTTGCTTGATGGCGGTTTCTTGATTTTTGAATTAGAAACTTAAGTCTGAGACTTAAAGTATTATACATTAAAACTACTTTTATTCAAATAGGAATTGAAAATATTGAACATTTTGTTATCCCACCATTTTTAATTGGCCAGGCTACACAGTGCTATTTATTTCAATCATTTGGTTTTTTTGTCATTTCACACTTCTGTCTTGCAGACAAATTCCTTGTTGGGACTATTTTTTTGTAATGCATGATTCTAAAGCAGTTCTCAGTTGAAATGGAGGATTTTAGGTTAAAACTATTTTAAACTACCAATTGTTTATATTGATAAAGATTAACATCTGTAACTAAAGTTCACACGTTATTCGAATTCGATTCTCATTAACTAATTCGAATTAGTTTAATTCGCATTCGTAACGTTTTACTTCCTAACGTCAATTCTAATTCGAATTAAAAAATGTGTGTGAATGCGATCAGCGAATTTAATTCGCATTCGATTCGAATTCAATTCAAATTAAAAGTCTGTGTGAACGAGGCATTATATGTTTAATTAACCCTGTTAAGCAACCATCAATCAACCAATCAATCATATTTAAGTCACACAAATAGACCACTTTTAAGTTTGTCTGTCACCTAAAAAACTTGTCAATTATGATCGCCTTCATGACATAATTTACCAGATAGAGGGGATTGCCTGTATCCCTGCACTATAAAGGCTCATCAAGCGTCTTAGTGATCATCAATGTGCAGGAAAACTAGAAATAATATTTGTTCTGTAGGTACAGCAGTGCTGAAAATAATTATGAGAATTCAACTTGCTGAATACTTCGTGCAATATAGCTTTATAGTTTTCCAACCACTCGCTCAACATTGGAAAGGAAGTGACTACACACCTAAACACACGAATGATGTTCACTAAAAGCAATGTTTTTGACCGAAATGCATCAAAATCGAATGTTGTCTATTGCAATGATAAAAATTTATTTTAAATTGAATTATGTTTTTTTTTAGATGAGACAGATTCTTTGGCTGATATAATAGAGAAAAGAATTGGTTAGACAACACGTTTGAAGACAAATTTGTTTACTTAGCATGCAGGATATGTAAACAGACAAATTCATGACAATCAAACTAGTTTGGACCAATGTTAACATTAATGATATTTGTCATACTACTCCTTAATTTGATTCAATTTCATAAAAGCAGAATTGAATGAATGAATGGATGAATGAATCTTTATTGCATTAGCAACAACATTGCTTTAGCATAAAACAAAGTATATACAAATATGACAAATATGACAGAATTGCACTACTTTCTTTTTGAAAAGTTGATGATTTGAATTCTAATTTTAGCGGTATTTTTTATTATTATGTCTTTACCTTGACAAACGCTTTAAATATTAGATAGACCATGTATTTATTTCATTGAATTAACCACTTTGCACAATAGACTACAACACTCTCTTGCTTCTAACTAGTTATTGTATCTACCTCTGGAGTCTCTGTTTCATGAAAATATTAGTGCTAAAAAAAGCTTTGGACTCCCTTTTCATTTTTTCCCCTATAATTACTTGATTAGAGTACCTGCATATGTTTTTTTTATGTTACCATTTACCAATTACTTGGACCATTGTTATGAAAAAGTAGTGTTTTTTATTTTTTTATATTGTTTTATAGATATTTTATATTTATTGTTGATTTTATTTATAATATAATTATTTTTCCAATATGTATGCCCATTAGTTTATCCAATATCAGGTTAACATTTTGGTTACTTTAAGTTAGTTTATCTCAGAAGATTTGGTCACATTGACTTCACATATTTGTTATAATGTCAAACTTTAATGTCAAATTCAAAAAATATATGGCAAATAAATTCATTTTTACCAGTTTTCACAGTTCACTGAACATAGAAATTTCATATAATCAAATGTATGAGGACGATATGATATGTCCTATTGACAATCTATTAAAACTATCTAAATTTATTAAAAGAAGTTTACCTATTTTTATTGCTAATTATCTTTTTGTAATATTTGTCTGTGAGACTATTCAACAAGGTAAAATATGAAGAAAAAGAAAGTATCTTCTTTTGCATGTAATTGATTTACTTTTAGCACAATGTTTAAAATATGTCAAATGGTGCCTATGTTGATAGTTTAAATGCCATAATTTTTATAAATTTTTAAAAAATGTTTGAATTGTTTATTATAATTTCGCCACTTTTAAAAAAAATAGGGGTACCAGTATATTTTTATACCTCTGTCTTTTTATCTTTCCTTCAGTCCATCAGTCCGTCTGTCCAACTGTCAAATGAATATTTTTTATCACATTTTTCTTAGTGACATTACAAGGATTTCTGAAATTTGGCTTCAGGGTTTATTTTAATTGTGCCCCATTTATGGGCACTATTTTTTCTGGTCTCTGCGTCAGTTCGTCCATCTGTTCATTCTTTTGGGATTTCTGTCCCACTTTTGGTTAAAGTTTTTGGTCAAGGTAGTTTTTGATGAAGTTGAAGTTCAATCAACTTGAAACTTAGTACACATGTTCCCTTTAATATGATCTTTATAATTTTAATGCAAAATTTAATAGAGTTTTGACCCCGATTTCATGGTCCACTGAACATAGAAAATGATAGGGCAAGTGGGGTATCTGTGTACTATGGACACATTCTTAATTGTTTATTGCAAATTCAAGTGGTCTGTGGAATCATTGTTTCTTTACATCGATCAGTTCTATTCCCCATAACCCCAGGGATGTGGAGAAAGGATTTGTCACACAAGCCAAAATTACCATATTATAGAGATAGCTGGTCTATAAAATTGTGGATTGAAACGGGTGGTGTGTCAAAGAGATAACAGTTTGAACAAAAACAAAAAAACAGTCCAAGGCCACCAAAGGATCTTTTACACAGCAAGTATATGATTTAGGTCACTGATTAGTCTTATGTAGACGAAACACCTGTCTGGTGTACTAAATTACCTTTGATAACTATTAGGGAGAGGGCAACGCCTGGATGAACCTCTGGTGTACTATGATTTCAAACTTTTTTGTGCACTAATCAGGTATGCTAGAAGGCAAACAAGAATTGTAATTTGTTTAAAAAGTACAAGAACTTTTAAAATATCATTCATGTGGTCATTTGCTGTTCATAAAATCAAGGATCACTATACAAATCCTTGATAAAACAACAGTTATAAATAAAAATAATTCCGAAACCTCCGTAATTGATTCGTTATTAATCGCAAATATTTATATTTCATTAAAAATAAAATATTCTAAATTAAAAACAAGTTTTTTATGCCAACTCAATTCGATAAAATCTTCATAATTTCAATGATACCTTTCCTATAACAAAATAATATAAATAAATATTTCAAGGAGAATAATTGAAAACAGTTAAAGATATTGAATAAATCTGACCGCAGTCTTTTCAAGCAAATTTAAGTTACTTTATTTTCGGTTCAGTTCCGAATTTTCACATCCAAATGGTATTTTTTATATATTTTATTTTTATTTTATCATTATAACTAACTTTTAGTTTCACAAAATCAAAAGTTGAAAGATATCCATTGTATATAAAAAAAAAAAAAGTTATTGAAGTTAGAATTAGTCCGACCAGAGACATATATGTGTATACATGTCTCTGGTCCGACATAGATTTTCAGGTCCCTTCAGGTCTTTTCATGTATCCGTTCAGTTCCAATTTTTTGCTTCAAAAACTTGTTTTTGATTTTAAATATTTAAATTTTAATGAAATATTAATATTTTCGAATAATAAAATTCCAACTTGAAGAGATTCCATCCAACAATAAAAAAGTTATTGCAATTTGAATAATTTCAGTCGTATATTTTCAGGTCTTTTCAGGTCCACTTTCAGGTCTTTAGTGTAACCCCATTTTACTTTCGTTTTGAACAGTTAGAAAGAAAGCCACTAATTTCAAAGCGAAAGCTGGGAAGCATTATTTCATCATGTTCATTATTATCTGAGTAAGCGTAACAAAGGTAGATTAGATGCAAACTTTGACATTGTCACTGCAGAAAAATAACAGGACCACATACATTTAACGTTCTGTTCTTTACCTGGAAGTAGATAAAGGTAAGTGAAAATTCCCAAGGAATATATATATACGAAGTAAATCGTCCAATGGCAATGAACATTTATCGGCTGATTGTGACAGTTGAGTAAATAACAACATGCTTGTAAATTCTTTGCAGCTTAATTTCTATGCAGTTCTACACTACGACCTTCCAGACTACTTCCTTGAAGACCGTACGGTGACCTATAATTGTTAATGCTTGTGTCATTTTGGTCTTTTGTGGATAGTTGTCTCATTGCCAATCATACCACATCATCTTTTTTATACCTTACTCATAGAAAACACAGATAATTTGCTTATGACAATATCATATACTTGCCAGTTAAATCATATGGTCCTAAATAGTCAAAATATAGCATAAGGACCTAAAGAGCTACGGTTCCGCAGCTAGTTAAACCACAGAGTGACTGCTTTAAAATGCAAGCTGATCTTGATGCAGCTGCAAAATGGGAAGTGGACTGGCTGACAGCCTTCAAACCCAGACAAGAGGTACCACGATTTCCTGAGAAATACAAGAAAAACATAATATCCCAAAAACAAACTGATATATCCTGAGAAATACAAGAAAAGCATAATATCCAAAAAACAAATTGATATATCCTGAGAAAAAGATTGTTATAGGTGTTATACTGCTTAAATTAGTGTAACAGCATACATTTGTAAGGTTTAAGATGTTCATAATTAATAAAAGTACACGCAATCTTCAGTAACTCGATTTTTTTTGTATCTTGTATGCAAATTCTTTGGGTTGCATTAATGATAGGACGGTTGACCAGATAAGATAATTAAAATAGTCATTACGTGTTTGTTATTCGGTGGATTTTGTTAATATATGTAGATATTAAACTACAAAAAAAGTGAAAATAATTATTTTTGAGTCAAAAAATTGACCAGCGTTATTCACACTCACCGATATACACTATATATAGATTCAACTGGTCGACAACAAGTGTTTAATAATTTTATCTCTTTTGTTTTACAATATTTGTCCATGAATATATATATAAATATATTATACCAACATGAAAACTTGATAGCAAAAAAAACTGTTTTTCTAAAAAAAAAAAGGTTATTCAATTTAAAAATGTATTTGATGTTTCAGGTGTGAAAACTTGACATGTTATTTGGCTTAAGTGTTGATTACGACAAGTGTCAAAATTCGATTAATTTTGTACTTCTATTGTGCCGTGGTCAACTCATATGCACTAAAATCAACATTTTGGGCTCTTTGTTTTTACTGTCAAGTTTTTATTTAGAGTAATATCTTTAATTAATATTCTTTAACATGTTTAATATTGTTAAAAGTAATATAACACCATAAAAAGTATTTTTCTCTGGAAATATCAGTTTGTTTTGGGGATATAATATTTTTCTTGTATTTTTTGGGAAATTGTTGTATCACCAGACAAGTGTAATGTTCTCTCTTTCACAACTAAACGTCAACCTTTACAACATAATTACACTCTTCCCAAACATATTTTTAGAAACTGTTACATCTGCTAAGTGCTAAGATAGACATCACACTACAATCAGACCTAAAATGGGACAAACACATAGATGATGATATCTAGTCATCACACTACAATCAGACATAAAATGGGACAAACACATAGATGACAATATCTAGTCATCACACTACAATCAGACATAAAATAAGACAAACGCATGGATGACAATATCTAGGCATCACACTACAATCAGACATAAAATGGGACAAACACATAGATGACAATATCTAGGCATCACACTACAATCAGACATAAAATGGGACAAACACATAGATGAGGATATCAAGTCATCACACTACAATCAGACATAAAATGGGACAAACACATAGATGATGATATCTAGTCATCACACTACAATCAGACATAAAATCGGACAAACACATAGATGACAATATCTAGTCATCACACTACAATCAGACATAAAATAAGACAAACACATAGATGAGGATATCTAGGCATCACACTACAATCAGACATAAAATAAGACAAACACATAGATGACAATATCTAGTCATCACACTACAATCAGACATAAAATGGGACAAACACAGATGACAATATCAAGTCATCACACTACAATCAGACATAAAATGGGACAAACACATAGATGAGGATATCAAGTCATCACACTACAATCAGACATAAAATGGGACAAACACATAGATGACAATATCAAGTCATCACACTACAATCAGACATAAAATGGGACAAACACATAGATGACAATATCTAGGCATCACACTACAATCAGACATAAAATGGGACAAACACATAGATGACAATATCTAGTCATCACACTACAATCAGACATAAAATGGGACAAACACATAGATGAGGTATCAAGTCATCACACTACAATCAGACATAAAATGGGACAAACACATAGATGAGGATATCTAGGCATCACACTACAATCAGACATAAAATGGGACAAACACATAGATGACAATATCAAGTCATCACACTACAATCAGAAATAAAATGGGACAAACACATAGATGACAATATCTAGGCATCACACTACAATCAGAAATAAAATGGGACAAACACATAGATGACAATATCTAGGCATCACACTACAATCAGACATAAAATGGGACAAACACATAGATGAGGATATCAAGTCATCACACTACAATCAGACATAAAATGGGACAAACACATAGATGACAATATCAAGTCATCACACTACAATCAGACATAAAATGGGACAAACACATAGATGACAATATCTAGGCATCACACTACAATCAGACATAAAATGGGACAAACACATAGATGACAATATCTAGTCATCACACTACAATCAGAAATAAAATGGGACAAACACATAGATGACAATATCTAGGCATCACACTACAATCAGACATAAAATGGGACAAACACATAGATGACAATATCTAGGCATCACACTACAATCAGACATAAAATGGGACAAACACATAGATGACAATATCTAGGCATCACACTACAATCAGACATAAAATGGGACAAACACATAGATGACAATATCTAGTCATCACACTACAATCAGACATAAAATGGGACAAACACATAGATGAGGATATCAAGTCATCACACTACAATCAGACATAAAATGGGACAAACACATAGATGAGGATATCAAGTCATCACACTACAATCAGACATAAAATGGGACAAACACATAGATGAGGATATCTAGGCATCACACTACAATCAGACATAAAATGGGACAAACACATAGATGACAATATCAAGTCATCACACTACAATCAGAAATAAAATGGGACAAACACATAGATGACAATATCTAGGCATCACACTACAATCAGAAATAAAATGGGACAAACACATAGATGACAATATCTAGGCATCACACTACAATCAGACATAAAATGGGACAAACACATAGATGAGGATATCAAGTCATCACACTACAATCAGACATAAAATGGGACAAACACATAGATGACAATATCAAGTCATCACACTACAATCAGACATAAAATGGGACAAACACATAGATGACAATATCTAGGCATCACACTACAATCAGACATAAAATGGGACAAACACATAGATGACAATATCTAGTCATCACACTACAATCAGAAATAAAATGGGACAAACACATAGATGACAATATCTAGGCATCACACTACAATCAGACATAAAATGGGACAAACACATAGATGACAATATCTAGGCATCACACTACAATCAGACATAAAATGGGACAAACACATAGATGAGGATATCAAGTCATCACACTACAATCAGACATAAAATGGGACAAACACATAGATGAGGATATCAAGTCATCACACTACAATCAGACATAAAATGGGACAAACACATAGATGACAATATCAAGTCATCACACTACAATCAGACATAAAATGGGACAAACACATAGATGATGATATCTAGTCATCACACTACAATCAGACATAAAATGGGACAAACACATAGATGACAATATCAAGTCATCACACTACAATCAGACATAAAATGGGACAAACACATAGATGACAATATCTAGGCATCACACTACAGTCAGACATAAAATGGGACAAACACATATATGACAATATCTAGTCATCACACTACAATCAGACATAAAATGGGACAAACACATAGATGACAATATCAAGTCATCACACTACAATCAGAAATAAAATGGGACAAACACATAGATGACAATATCAAGTCATCACACTACAATCAGAAATAAAATGGGACAAACACATAGATGACAATATCAAGTCATCACACTACAATCAGAAATAAAATGGGACAAACACATAGATGACAATATCTAGTCATCACACTACAATCAGACATAAAATGGGACAAACACATAGATGACAATATCTAGGCATCACACTACAATCAGACATAAAATGGGACAAACACATAGATGACAATATCTAGTCATCACACTACAATCAGAAATAAAATGGGACAAACACATAGATGACGATATCTAGGCATCACACTACAATCAGACAAAAAATAAGACAAACACATAGATGACAATATCTAGTCATCACACTACAATCAGAAATAAAATGGGACAAACACATAGATGACGATATCAAGTCATCACACTACAATCAGACATAAAATGGGACAAACACATAGATGAAAATATCTAGGCATCACACTACAATCAGAAATAAAATGGGACAAACACATAGATGACAATATCTAGGCATCACACTACAATCAGACATAAAATGGGACAAACACATAGATGACAATATCTAGGCATCACACTACAATCAGAAATAAAATGGGACAAACACATAGATGACAATATCAAGTCATCACACTACAATCAGAAATAAAATGGGACAAACACATAGATGACAATATCTAGTCATCACACTACAATCAGACATAAAATGGGACAAACACATAGATGACAATATCTAGGCATCACACTACAATCAGACATAAAATGGGACAAACACATAGATGACAATATCAAGTCATCACACTACAATCAGACATAAAATGGGACAAACACATAGATGACAATATCTAGTCATCACACTACAATCAGACATAAAATAAGACAAACGCATAGATGACAATATCTAGTCATCACACTACAATCAGACATAAAATGGGACAAACACATAGATGACAATATCAAGTCATCACACTACAATCAGACATAAAATGGGACAAACACATAGATGACAATATCTAGGCATCACATTACAATCAGACATAAAATGGGACAAACACATAGATGAGGATATCAAGTCATCACACTACAATCAGACATAAAATGGGACAAACACATAGATGAGGATATCAAGTCATCACACTACAATCAGACATAAAATGGGACAAACACATAGATGACAATATCAAGTCATCACACTACAATCAGACATAAAATGGGACAAACACATAGATGAGGATATCAAGTCATCACACTACAATCAGACATAAAATGGGACAAACACATAGATGACAATATCAAGTCATCACACTACAATCAGAAATAAAATGGGACAAACACATAGATGACAATATCTAGTCATCACACTACAATCAGAAATAAAATGGGACAAACACATAGATGACAATATCTAGTCATCACACTACAATCAGACATAAAATGGGACAAACACATATATGACAATATCTAGGCATCACACTACAATCAGAAATAAAATGGGACAAACACATAGATGAGGATATCTAGGCATCACACTACAATCAGACATAAAATGGGACAAACACATAGATGACAATATCTAGGCACCACACTACAATCAGATATAAAATAAGACAAACACATTGATATGGCAAGCCGTTTTGCTATTTATTCTTACTTCAAGATATCTCATAAACTTTATAAGATATCTTATATAGTTTATAATATATCTTATATAGTTTATAAGATATTTCATATAGTTTATAAGATATCTCATATAATTTATCAGATATCTTATTTAATTGTCTTTATAAGATATCTCATAAACTAATATAAGATATCTTATAAATTATATAAGATATCTTATATAAAATTTGTTTATAAGATATTTCATATACTTTAGGAGATATCTTATAAAGTATATAAGATATCTTATAAACTATATAAGATATCTAATAAACTTTAGGAGATATCTTATATAAGATATGAGATATCTTATAAAAATGAAATTATATAAGATATCTTATATATTATAGAAGATATCTTATATGTTATACGAGATATCTTATATAGTTTATAAGATATCTCGTAAAGTTTATAAGATATCTCCTAAAGTTTATAAGATATCTTGTATAGTTTATCAGATATCTTATATAATTGTTTTTATAAGATATCTCATAAACTATATAAGATATCTTATAAACTATATAAGATATCTTATAAACTATATAAGATATCTTATAAACTTTAGGAGATATCTTATAAATATTTAGTTATTGAACAAGAGATCCATTTCTTTTGGAGGGATGTACATTTTCATTGACAATATTAAAGAGCTAGCAAAATGAGCAAAGGATTAGGTTCAGTAAGACCCCTTTTTGGCCCCAATATAGCAGTTTTACAAAATTTTGATAATGTAATCATGAAGCGATTTATTGGAAAGTAAAATGATTCTGCTACATAAATATAGGCTGTTTTCTGACAAAACAATGCACATATATCGGGACCATGCATCATAAAGTCATGCTAAATTACTAAAGTCTTCATTAAATTAGCATTTTAGTTAAATTTTAGACGGTTTCTGTCTAAAATGAAAGTGGCCGCATTCGTGTTCATTCATAATATTGAAATGCAAGTTGTATTTGACGATAATACATAATATATAAAGGTTGAGGATGAACACGGATGCGGCCAATTTCATTTTTGACAAAAACCATCTGAAAAGTGACGATTTTTGGCAAATTTGATAGATTTTTCATATTTGAGCTTGAATCGGAGTGTTTTTAATGACTTAATCAGTTAAAATCTTTCACAAAAACTGATTGAATCAATTGAAATAGACACTTAAGTGTTTTTAAAAAAGTGTCTAAAATATTTCGTCAGATGAACTTGAAAATTGAGGCCAAAATCTGCCCTTACCAGACCTACTCCTTTTGCTAGCTCTTCAAAATTGGGTAATATTTTGGTAATGTAATGGGTGATGTAATCTTTAATTACAATGAATTAATTTTTATCAATATAAAAATCTTATGCTAGCAAAATTTATTTTTCAAAGAAAATTAGTTATAACACTTATATATCGTTTCAACCTACTAATGTATTAGTGCTATGCATGTGCAGAAGGCAATTTTGTCCAAGGTAAAATTGAAAGCAAATACTAATAGTGTAATCAACAACATAAAACACTATTTAGTAGTAAGGAAAATATTTTGACTTCCTAACCACATAAAATGGAGTAAGCACGTAATTTGTTTAAACTAGGGTCTTATTAAGAAACAGGAGGCCTTGGTGGCCAAGTGGTGCAATTTGCGCAGTTGCTTCTCCATAAGCATTAATGGTAAGGTTTTCTACTGTAGCTGAGTCCATATAGTAAACTTGGATGTGTAAGATGGCTCGTTTCGAAATTGAGATATTTTCAAATATGTGGTTAAATTTTTCGGGGCATCAAGTGTGATTCATTTTTCTTTTAAATTAGCATACCCTGAAAATCATTTCATGTTGCGGCTCTTCATGGTAAAAAGTCGCTTTTTATATGACCGCAAAATTTAAAAAAATTTGCGTCGCCCAAAGGCAGATGGTTTAAGGGAGCTACTATTTGATTTGTATGGGGGGCTAGGATGAAATTTGAAAAAAATAGGCAGGACAGGAGTTTTGAGTTAAAAAAAAAAAAGGCAGGATGAGACACTTGCAAAAAAAAAAATCAGGATGACAATTTAGGTAAAAAAAGTCAGGATAAACTAAAAAAAAAAAGGCAGGACAGAGATTACAGCTAAAGAAAAATGCAGGACAAAATTTTTCATCCTAGCCCCCTCACCCCCCCCCATAAAAATCAAATGGTAGCTCCCTAATAACTTTAGTATAAGTAAATAGAAAACAATAAAATTTTAACACAATGTTTATAACCACAAAAGGAAGGTTGGGATTAATTTTTGGGGGTTATGGTCCAAAAAGTTTAGAAATTAGGGGCCAAAAAAGGGGCCCAAATAAGTGTTTCTGTAGTTTTCAGTCAAACCTCTTTGTTTAAGTGTATAAATCTCTTTGAAATTATGCCAGAAGTTTCTGTACTTCAAAGGGATGGTTATGGCACAAATCATTTAGCAATTAGGGGCAAAAAAGGTGGGGAAACAAGGGTTTTTCTGTTAAAGGACAATATAGACAATTTAAAAGCAGTGTAAGGGAGGTAAATCCAATGGTAATGCAATTCCATTTAAAGAATTCTGTCGTATATATGTTCCAGACCGTATGAGTATTTGGACAGTCTAGACCTTACGCGTACTTTTTCAAAATACTCATATGGTTGGACCGTACATGTACGCTCTGACTAATATTTAGAAGTTGATTAAGTTTATTAGATACAAATGCATATTACAGATCTTAACATAACTTTCAAATAAATATAAAAAAGTTCAATTGTAATTGAAATAAAAACCTGGGAACAGTATATCTAATATATATGTTCCTGTAAAATCTTTATCTTCTAACTATTTAAAAAAGATTAATGCTAATGAACTCCTTTAATCTCTTTTATCATATGTTTAGTAGTAAATACAGTATTTTTGAATACTAGTATGTGATAAATAGCCTGATGTTTAATCCAAAAGGCCCTTGGGCTGATATTGGTGTCTCCGGATGATACAACATATGATTTTGCCATGTATTATTCTCTATGTATTTAGCATGTCGATCAGTTACATAGTAATTGAATTATGATCACTGAAATTGAAGATATCTGAAGTAAACATAATATGGGAGGACAGTTGTTTTAGAATGTTTAGCAACGTTTAATTTCAATTGTTCGTTTGTTCAGTTTATCCATCTAATTGTAATAATAACAATTTGTAAAACTAAAAATAAAGTTTGTGATAAATTGTTAAAATATAACCCATATGATCCAATCAAATGTATGGTCAGCTCGTACTGGAACATACCTGTATACCCATACAGTCCTACCGTACGTGTATGGTCAGACTGTACGAGTAAACATATACCGTACGGAGCAACACGTACGGTACAGTATGGTACGGTACAGAACAAACACGTAAGGTCCAAATACTCATATGGTCTGGGACATATATGTTTGATTACCTCCCTTACACTGCTTGAAAATTATAGATTAAGAAATGATGATTGTCTTCAGATGATTAGCTGTAAATTTATTTGTAGAAGTAACTATCAATTAATATTAGTTTTAACCATGACTATGTCGTTTTATATTTTTATATTTTATGCTGTGTCAACTATTTAATCACAATCCAAATTCAGAGCTTAAATGTTGTGTCCATACTTGCCCCCAACTGTTCAGGGTTTGACCTTTGACGTCGTATAAAGCTGTGCCCTGGGGAGCATTTGGTTTCGCACAATAATTTCTTAAAAAATTTAATACTTTGAATACATATAATAACTCTATAGTTTTTTACACACTTATTCTATGGTTCTCTTCTTTCCAAATCAACACAAATGGTTGAGCTCAGTCAAAAAATTGAAACATGTCCATTATCACTGCACAGAGATTTTTTGTTTAAACACAAATTTTGAGTTCCTCAATTGGAGGCGCATGAGGGATATTGACCAAAGTTGTCTTAGGAGTTCTATTTCTGTAATCACTAGCCAGTTAACACTGAGGTTATGAGTCCATAACCCTGCTTGTGTGGATGCACTCAACTCCAATCATAAATGACTAGGATTGTCAGTTTTCCTATCGAAGCTAGGTTGTTTTCTCCAGGGGCCCAGGCTTCCGCCACCAATAAAACTGACCTTCATAAAATAGCCCAAAATTGGAGTTAAAACACCATCAATCAATCAAATAAAACAAAATTATTATGAGAAATTTTGATTGAGTTAAAACCTCAATTTGTCCATTTAAATTAGTGCTTTTGGCTTGCATTAGAAATTGATTTTTTTCTCTTCTTTTAAGAGTTTTATATCTTTTTATGAATATAATTATCAAACCAAATTTTATGTATATTAAACTCTAATTGTATTTATTTTCAGTAAAAGAATGGCAGATAATACTTCCGGATACTTCATATCTCATAGCAATAAATTTGAAGACCGTTATCTGGTAAATGATGTAGTTATTCCAAAACTAAAAGAAAAAGGTATAAATATTTATGAACAGGCGGACCTACAACCAGGGACACATGTCTTACCAGCCATTACAGGCTTGGTAGATAAAGCAGACAAAACCTTGCTGTTTATCTCAGAAAATTCCTTAAGCAGTTCATGGTGTTCATTTGAGCTGCTGATTAGTTTAGAGAAATCTCAGAGGACCAACAGACTTGCAGTTGTTTTATTACTTCATAAAATAGAAGAGTCACAGGTATATAATATTGTATTACTATCTAGCTCTTTTTAATGTAACCACAGTTGCCTTTGATAAAATCATAAAAAAATGGGGTGTGTGTTGTAGTAGGGTCCTAATCCTGAAATCCCAGGCCCTAAAACATGAAATCCAGAGGTCCCAATAAAGGTGCTATCCCCCCCTCAAAAACAGTTGGCTTTGTATATTCTATTGCACAATAGCAAGAAATCTTCAATTGTACAGTATATTGCTCAACAGCAAGAAATCTTCAAATGCCGAATATTGCACAATAGCAAAAATACCCAATTGCACAGTGTTGTGCAATAGCAAGAAAAAATACCCAATTGCACAGTATTGCACAATAGCATGAAATCTTCAATTGCACAGTAACACGAATGGGCAATAGCAAGAAATCTTCAATTGCACAGTATTGCACAATAGCAAAAAATCTTCAAATGCACAGTATTGTGCAATAGCAAAATATCTTCAAATGCACAGTATTGTGCAATAGCAAGAAAAAATACCCAATTTCACAGTATTGCACAATAGCATGAAATCTTCAATTGCACAGTATTGCACAATACAAGCATGAAATCTTCAATTGCACAGTATTGTGCAATAGCAAGAAATCTTCAATTGCACAGTATTGCACAATAGCAAAAATTCTTCAAATGCACAGTGTTGTGCAATAGCAAGAAAACATACCCAATTGCTCAGTATTGCACAATAGCATGAAATATGCAATTACACAGTATTGCGCAATATCAAGAAATCTTCAATTGCACGTTATTGCACAATAGCAAAAGATACCCAATTGCATAGTATTGTGCAATAGCAAGAAAACATACCCAATTGCTCAGTATTGCACAATAGCATGAAATATGCAATTACACAGTATTGCGCAATATCAAGAAATCTTCAATTGCACGTTATTGCACAATAGCAAAAGATACCCAATTGCATAGTATTGTGCAATAGCAAGATCTACCAATTTCATAGTATTGCAAAATAGCATGAAATCATCAGTTGCACAGTAATGTATGATAGCACAGTAGTGCTCAATAGCAAGAAATCTTCTATTGCACAGTATATATAACACAGTAGCACACTATTGCACAATATCACAGTATTAGGTAATAGCACATTATTACACAATATTATAGTATTGCACATAATAGCACAGTATTGGGCAAAAGAAAAATCCTCAATTTAAAATTAATACAAATATTTAAATCACTTCAATTTTTTTTTAAAGATCTTTCACCCCTTTTATTTTGTGTCAGAATTCTATTTTATGTAAAAAATTTGATCACAATCCAAATTCAGACTGGATTAAACTTGAATATTGTGTCCAAACTTGCACCAAATGTTTAGGGTCAACCTTTGCAGTCATTTCAGGCTGCATGTGGCAAAGCAATTTATTATGCGTTTGGCAAAAATATAGAATATAAGGAGAAACTGTGAACAGCAAAAAATTATCAGCAACAAAACAAGATCTACAAATAGGTCAACAAAGTTTTAGCTTTTAATGTCCCTAAATTCAGGTTAGTTTAGTTAGATAAATTCCTTAGGTTAAGTGACTCAGTGAAACCTTTAATAGAAATTCCTTCTAAGAAAATGCACTTTGAAAGTAAATTTTTAAGCATAGCTTCAAATTTTGGAAAGTGAAGAAAAATTATTATTTATAGTTTTATCTCACTTGCCCCAACATTAACTATTATATAGCCATCACTTGATGTCTGAAACTACTTTTAACCTAACTTGTAACATAAATTAGATTTTTTCCTTTGATGTTTTTATGAAATAATTTGCTTAAAAAGTGTGGTGAGGCAAAACCATGGTATATTATATGCAAATTTATGTTGTACCGGTGTCTTCAACCTATGCCAACATTTGATAAAAATATATTCAATCTATGCCTACAAACAAAATACAATAGGTGTTGTTATAGCAATAGTTAATTAATAAAAGGTAAAATACAGTCAGTATATTTAAGCATTAAATTATTACTCCTTGAAAATTCAGAAACAAAACAAAATTGTGTTGTATACATATAGGTAAAATGATATAATTTAAAAAATTCTAAAAGGGCAAAAATTGTTAAATAGAACCTTTGATACTAGCAAAATTGTGTTGAAAAACACTTGAATATAACAATACTTGAGAAAAAGACAGTTAAAAAGCTATTTCATCGGTGCAAATTTGTTTGTTCATTATTTTGTTGTGTTTACAAGTGTGGACACAGATGAGTGTGGATAGTATGTATGGATGTTTGACAGTGTCTTATGACAAAATGAGTTCTATGTTTTTTCTATATGGTGTTATTAACTATGTTGCACGATGACAACCAATCTGAGCATTATGAGTGTTATTTATTAAATTTTTTATGCCCCCACCTACAATAGTAGATAGGCATTATGTTTTCTGGTCTGTGGGTCCGTTCGTTCGTTTGTCCCGCTTTAGGTTAAAGTTTTTGGTCAAGGTAGTTTTTGATGAAGCTGAAGTCAAATCAACTCGAAACTTAGTACACATGTTCATTATGATATGATCTTTCTAATTTTAAAGCCAAATTAGACTTTTGACCCCAATTTCACGGTCCATTGAACATAGAAAATGAAAGTGGGAGTTTCAGGTTAAAGTTTTTGGTCAAAGTAGTTTTTGATGAAGCTGAAGTCCAATCAACTTGAAACTTAGTACACTTGTTGCATATGATATTATCTTTCTAATTTCAAAACTCATAACTGCTCCAAAAGTAATCTGATAGCATTTCAAGCATTTTAAGCCAATATTATCAACATCTACTAATGAGTCTTACTATGTCTACATATCTAAAAAGTCATAGTATTCAAAAGGTAATGCAAAATTATTCCTTTTCATTTTTTTTTGTTATATGGATACACATTTGAGTGATACATGTACCAATACAATATTTGTTGTGGTATGAAAGTGCAGTAATTAGCATTTACTGTAACTATGTTAATTCACACAAATTGAAAAATAAACAAATGAATGGACCAGAAGCTCCGCAGAGCCCAGCTTTATACGACTGCAGAGGTCGAAGCCTGAACAGTTGGGGCTAGTATTGACACAACATTCAAGCTGGAAACAGTTTGGATTGTGATTAAATAGATGACACAGCTTAGGTTTCTGACACAGAATGAATGTGGTCTAATGAACTTAAAATATTTGTTTTGCTTTTGGGTTAGGAGCAATTCACTATGGAGTTGAATATTAATCCTTTCAAACAAAAATATCTGAAGAAATTTTCTTTTTAATTTCTGAAATGAGAAACATTTAGGGGAGACAAACTTAAGTTAAGAGATCAGAAACTAAAAAAATGTATAATTTTTCCATTTGTAAAAGGGCATACCCTAGAAAGTGCTTGCAATCACTGAATGGTTATTAATGACTGCTTTAATTTATCAGTTGGTAATAAAGTGAATATTGCATTGTATATTGTATAATTGATTTAAGTTGACTGAACAAAGAAAGATAACTCCAATTTTCAAAGAAGATTTCATGAAGCATTGGTATTAGGTAATTCAAGAACCATTCTGGACAAACTCCAATTAAGGGTCTTGAATTTACAAAAATGTTTGTTTTTGGTCCGTAATTATTAGACTGTTTGTCCCATAACCCACACAATATATCCGAACCTTCTACTTATGGTATTAAACATTGTGGTACAATTTCAGAACAATTGAAATACTTATACACAACTTTTTAAACCGACACTAGATTAAGGCTTGATTTGGGCACCTTTGTACCCCTTATTCCTAAACCTTAGGGACCATAACCCCCAAAATCAATCCCAAGCTTCCTTTTGTGGTTATAAACGTTGTGTTATAATTTTGTTGATTTCTGTTTACTTATAATAAAGTTATTATCCAGAAACCATCCATCTTTCGGACAGGATACCAATTTACGACCCCAATTTTTTTGTGGTTGTATAAAAATGTTGAACATGTGCAATGAAGTATAGTTTTAGAAATCGATTAGGGAGCTTCCATTTGATTTTTATGGGGGGGCTAGGATGAAAAATTTTGTCCTGCCTTTTTTTTTAGTTGTAATCTCTGTCCTGCCTTTTTATTTTTCAGTCTTTTCGGTCCTGCCTTTTTTTTTCTTAGCTTATCCTGACTTTTTTACAACAATTGTCATCCTGCCTTTTTTTTTTGCCAAGTTACTCATCCTGCCTTTCTTTTTTACTCAAAATCCTATCCTGCCTTTTTTTCAAATTTCATCCTAGCCCCCCCCCATAAAAATAAAATGGTAGCTCCCTTAGACTGGATAGGCCTTATAATTTTTTTCCCTCCTAATTGAAGGACCATTTACACTCAGGGCCGAGTGATCAGCAGGCAATACAGATGTATTAAAACAACCTAGCATCATATTGCTAGTAGTGGGAGTAGCATTGTCTGGTAAATTTGTTCCCACTTTTTTTTATAAAATGTATGGTTCAAATCAAAATAGAATGCTTTTATCTCCTGAATACTTACATTGTACATAGAGATGATACTACTTTGACAAATCCTTGTCCATTAGAGTTGTCTGTCAAATCTTAATTTCACAAAGAATGAATTGCATAACAATGAACTGAGCTCAAAGCAAAGTACTTTAATAATACACTTAGACAAAGAGCTAAATCCAGTGATATACTTTGTACTACAGGTCCTTCATGACCATCCATCCACCCAAACCATATCTCAATAACATTCCATACTACATGATTGGATTCAGAAGTCCTGAAAAAGACATGACTTTTTTTATCTTGTTTTAAGTATATATGCACAGGTTAAACCTTTATTGTGGATATAATCATTCAGTATCTAGCAACTATCAATTTGCTTCATGCACATATTGATATAGGTTGATTGCTCCTCTGTTGGAAATTAGAACACACCTCCATCTAATTTTAGTCAACTGACGAAGAAAAATTCAAAACTATATAAAATGTTATCTAAGACTTGTCAGTCATGTCAGTGTCTATTTCCTTTGCCACTGAATAAGATTCCATATTTACAACCAATGAAAATCAAATATCCCTCTAATAGACTTAGCATTGAAATCGTTTTCTAAAATGGTAGTTATGTGGAACCTAGAACTAAAAAAATTGAAACAATATATCTTAATTATTTCAAATGCATGTACATTTAATAATTCTCCAAAATTCACTTTATTTTTCCTTTTTTAATTTTCTGTTGGAGACTGTATATTGACCTCTATGTAGCCTTTTCAACTTATAAAAGGGGGGATACATTTCCATAGAATTAAACTTTTCTGAAAGAATTGATTCCATTTATTTTCAATAAACAATAAATATTGAAGTCTATAACAGGCATCTAGGAACAGGCTCAACATTATTTCTAAACATGTATTAATATATACCAAAATGTGGACAAACCTACATTAAATATTCTACTTCAACGACTTTAATTAGTGGAGTAGATCAAATTAAAAAGTCACAATGGTTAAAAACTCCAATGGTTAAAAACTCCAATGGCAGTCTTTCCTGCTAAAATCTTGATGTGTAGAATGTGATATACCATTTTTGGGTCTATATACTGTCCTTTAAATTTAGGTCATTTTGACACGGCAAAATATGAAAAAAAATGTAAACTATGGTGTGGCAAGCACACAGTTTGTGATATTTTAAGGTATCTTTACTAAGAAAACCTGCAAATCTCAGTGGCAGATCCAGAACTTTTCAAAAAGGTGTGGGGGCTCTGATGGACCAGAGGGTTGCCCATTCCCATCAAGCTTCAATGATTTCTTACATATATGTCATCAGCTAAATTCCCCCCACCCCCTTGGTCTGTCTATGCATCTGTTTATCGTTCTGCGAAATAGTACTTATACTAATTTTTCCCCTCCCTTACCTGGCCCTAGACAGTTGCTTACCTTTGTAAACATTTTATAATTATAGTCAGGTATATATTGATTGAGAGTAACTTACATAGTAGTTAATGGGACTCTATTTCACACGGTTCTGTGAAATATAATACGGCAAATATATACCCGTACATACTATCCGCATAACACAGAAATCTGATATATTTTCACTCCTCTGGGAAAAATCAACCTGTGAAATGAAATACCATGCCTGGAAAAAAATTACCGCGACAAATTATCCTCAGGATAAAATATCACAGAGGACGAAATAAACCGTTACATTACATGAGCATGATGAGAAGCCGGTTTGGTTACAAATAATTATGTCACGTGAAGGCGCACTGACGTCACAATTTGCATTAATTTTGCAATACACTACAGTTCACTCATACAGAACCCATTATCATGCAATCATGCAACGTGAATGTGATTGGTTATCAAATAATACAGAATTTATGCACGTACAGTTAATATAGAAGAAATTAGTTCATCAAATGTGAGTTCGTGATCTTGTGGTTAAGACCGATGGCTACAGTGCTGAAAGTCCTGAGTTAGATTCTCACTTGGGGTGCTAAAAATATCAGTACATCAGAAGGGTAATTTTCATCCTCTCACACACATCTTTGTTAATGTTCCGGGATTGTTGAAAACTTGCATATTCATCAATATTTGATTTTGTGGTTTTAACAATCCAGACAGACAAATAGCAATAAGGTGTTTAGGAAAACATGACCTAAAACCTCCTTCATATATGACAAAATACATGGGAACTCATATTGAATGGTCAAATGTGTTCAATATGAAAATTGAAATTAAGATGGTAAAATCAAATATTAGCCGTTACTGTAAATGGACTTAAAGTATGACTTTTCAGCAAATTTAAAGGGAAATGACACGGAAGGGGCCAAATAGTGTTCAAGGGGAGCAAATGCTGTTTAAGTTAGTATGCAGGTTTTAAATATAGAGGGAAGTTGAGTCATCTTTTTGGGTGAAGTTAAATACTGACTAGTGTGTGGGTCTCATTGGGTCTAAGCGTGACCAATATTGACAATTTTTCGTAAGCGTGAAAAGTGAAAGTCAAATTATTGTGTCATGAAAACGGGAAGTGAGGTCTGTCGTGAAAACGGGAAATGGGGTTCTGCAGGACCCCGGAAATGACAAAAAAATGAAAATTGCTCATGTACAAAGTGTAAGCGGGATATGGGAATCTGACAAAACAGTAAGTGGGATCTGGGATCAGAACACCCCCCCCCCCCCCCCCCCCCCCCCCCAATGAGACCCCCTTCTAATTCTACATATAAAAAAAAACGAATAAGAACTACGTTTAATTCACTTTGACTACTGATATGCAAACCTAGAAATATTTCATAAAATAGTGATTGAAAGATTCATAACACTTTGAAAGGATAATTCAGACACGTGTTACGCGGGAGCATGTTTTAAATTTGTTTACAAATAATAATTTCACGTGATCGCGCACTGACCTCAAGTTGCATCGCCCTTACAATTCACTAATACATGACCATTTTCATGCAAACATGCAACGTGAATGTGATTGGTTATCATATAATACAGAAATAATGCATGCACAGTTTAATAAGAAATTAGTTCAATAAATCGATGCGATTTTCACTTTTGACACGAATAGGTCGGGTTGACATTACTGTCATCGGAGATAATATTGAGATAAATGGGATAAAACGGACCGTCAAAAAGGTCTAGAGAAGCACATCAGTAGAACCTTAACATTAATAAGTAATACTTACCAAAATTTCTCTAATTAAAGAACTATATAACTGAAATTTCACAAAGATAACGGCGAGGATAACGGTAAACATTTTGTTGATGGTGATCATCATGATGCTATTATCGATCCGTTGAATTCAGGGTCAACGGAATTTTTTGCGTTGCGTTTAAATCATTGAGGCCATCTATTTTTATTGCGGGTTCCACATAAACATATTACTGAATGTTTAGAACAGGAAACTTCAAAATATATGAAAATGGGTAATGTTTTACTGTGTGGTGATTTTAATGCAAGAATTGCCAATTCCCCTGATTATATTTTAAATGATGATCAATCTTATTTACCTCTTTTTGATAACTACCCAATTGATAAGCAAATCTTAAAAAGACAAAGCAGTGATACAACAATTGATTCAAGGGGAAAGAGTCTATTAGATCTCTGTATTCTAAACCAGTTAAGGATACTAAATGGTCGAGTCCTAGGGGATGTTTTTGGAAAGTACACATGTTATACGCCAAACGGCAGTAGTGTGGTTGACTATGTGATGGTGTCGGAGAGTATTCTGGATCAAATTTTATATTTTTATGTTCACAACTTTATGCCTACCATTTCAGATTGTCATTGTATACTGGAATGGGAAATGTCAAGTAAATTTACTGTTGATGATAATGATTGTAATATTAATATGTTTGATAAATCTCCAAATTTCATATGGTCAGATGAATCACCTACAAACTTTCAGACAGCTCTATTATTACCAGATATACAAACACAAATTAATACATTTAATAAAAGTATAATTAAAGAGTCTCAATCCTCTGTCGATGAGGCTGCAGCAGAATTATCACATATTTTCTTGTCTGCTGCTACTAATTCTTTAAAAAGAAATAAACTAAGAAATAAGAAAATAAAGACAAAAAAATGGTTTGATGGAGATTTGTACCATCTCCGAAACAAATTAATAAGTTACGGTAAAATATATTCAAAATTTCCTTATGACCCATTAGTGAGAGGTCACTATTATAAGCTTAATAAGCAATATTCTAAACTTAGAAAATTTAAGTATAAAGAATATAAAAAATCACTTGTTGAGCAGTTACAGAATCTACATGATGATAATCCTAAATCTTATTGGAAGTTAATTAATGATTTAAAAAATAATGATAATAAGGACCATAGTTCTGCTGTGGCACCATCTGTGTGGGTTTCACATTTCAATGGATTATATCAATTACATGAGTCATTCAAAGAAAGAGTGGCTAAGTTGGAAAAAAAGCTAGATAATCTTGAAAAAAATGTTTGTTTTAATAATCTTGATAAACTTATAACAGAGAAAGAAATTTCTTTTGCCATTTCTAAACTACGTTGTAACAAATCACCAGGCTTGGATAACATTTCAAACAATATGATTAAACACAGTCAAAATGTTTTACTATCGTCTCTTTCAAAAATATTTAATTCTTGTCTGTCTCATGGTTTATACCCAAGAAATTGGACCGAAGGTTATATTACAGTTTTACATAAGTCAGGTGAAGTCACTGACCCAAATAATTATAGAGGACTAACAATCACTAATGCAATTGGTAAGCTTTTTAACAGTATACTTAATATAAGGTTGGATAGTTTTTTAGAAGAAAATAATGTAATTAATGATTGTCAAATAGGTTTCACAAGAAAGGCAAGAACATCTGACCATATGTTTGTTTTAAAATGTATTTTTGATAAATACTGTAATACTAAGGATGGGAGAGTGTTTGCTTGCTTTGTTGATTTTCATAAAGCTTTTGATAAAGTAATACATACAGGAATTAGAATTAAGCTGTTAGAGATTGGGGTTAGTTCAAGGTTTTATAGCGTTATAAAGAATATGTATCTTGAAACTAGATCTTGTATAAAAAATCATGATAGAATAACTGAATTCTTTCAAACAAAGCTTGGTGTTAAACAAGGAGATAACTTGAGTCCTAACTTGTTTAAAATATTTATAAATAGCCTTCCAGACTATTTTACACAAACCAGAGATCCAATTATGCTGGATGGCAAACTCATTCATTGCCTTATGTATGCTGATGACATTGTAATTTTATCTAACTCAGCTGAAGGACTACAAGAGAAATTAAATGAACTTCATAATTTTTGCAATGACTGGTGCTTAGATATAAATACTAAAAAAACTAAAGTGTTGATATTCAACAAGGCAGGCAGACATATCTCTCAAAAATTTATTTTCAACAAAGATGAGCTGGAGTGTGTATCTAATTATAAATATTTGGGTATCCAATTTAATGCATCATGTTCTTTTTCATATGCTCAGAATGATTTATACCAAAGAGCCTTAAAAGCATACTTCAAACTATGTAATGATTTTTTAGTGCATAATCCTACTGTTAAAAATGCAATTCATGTTTTTGACCATACAATAAAGCCTATACTTTTATATGGGTGTGAAATTTGGGGATATTTCAATCCCTTTACTGCACGTTTAAAAAAAGAGCACATAACAGTGGATACAATTTACTCAAGGATACTTTGTGAAAAACTTCATATTAAATTCTGCAAATATATTTTAGGCGTTAATAGGAAGAGTACAAACTTTGCAGTTTTGTCTGAATTAGGCCGTTTTCCACTTCACTATGATATAGTCAAACATGTTTTAGGATATTGGCATCGTTTAGAAAATATTGGCTCATCATTTCCCTTGTTAAAAGCTGCATATAATTGTTCTAAAAAGCTATTTGAAACAAAAAAACCCTCTTGGTATGGATCAATTAATATTTTAAGGGAAAAAATGTCAGGCATAGAAAAACATATTCTTGAAAAATATTCAACATTTAAACTACACTGTGGCCAGATAGTTAAGGGATACTATACTGCATTGTGGAAAAAACAGCTAGATATACATAAAGCTGGTAAACTACGAACTTATGTAACATTCAAGTGCAACTTCGGTTTTGAAAATTATTTGTCAATAATTCGACATTTTGAGCAAAGGAAATGTATTACTATATTAAGAATATCTGCTCACAAATTGCAAATTGAATCTGGTAGATACCAGGGTACTCTTCGACAAAACCGAATTTGTCTCAGGTGCACCTCAGGTGAGGTTGAGGATGAAGTTCATTTTTTATTTAAATGTGATACTCATTTATTAAAAAGAGAGGAATTGATGCAAAATATATTAAAATCATGTCCAAACTTTCAAAATTTAAATATTGATAACAAATTAATTTGGATAATGAATAATGAGGATCCCAATGTACTATTTGCATTTTACAAATATATAGAAGATACTAAGAATTAAAGTACAACTTAATCTGCAATAACTAAATTACTATAACTCTTTAATATGAATTTGGATATCCTGTTAAGCCTGCACAGATCATAAGAAGAATTTCAAATTCTTGGCACCGTCCCTTGATGATCTTTGCTGGCTGGACACAGAATCTATAATCTTAAAAATATGCTTTAAAAATATATTTTCAATAATTAAGGAGCTTGACTCATCTGCATAAAGTACAAGTAGGGACTCCCCTTTAAGCACCGACTCTTGGTGCTTTCTGCAGATAAGTCATATTTTAAATATCCTTTATTAAATATACTTTGTTATTTGCAGTATACCTCATAGTCATTTTTTATATTGACATTTCTCCGCACAAACTACTAATGCCTCATGTTTGTCTTTTTAAAGTGAAGATACACTTACCGGGTGCACTTGAGTCAATTTCAACATAGTATTCATTGAATAATAATACATTGCTACTATTTTGAGTGTATTTTCTGTGGTATATTATTTTATTTTATTATTTTTATAACACTGTTATATATCTTTTATTATGTGTGTATTGCATATGTTAATGTTTATAATAATATTGTCTGTATCATATGCCCTCCTGGGGCCCTAATTTGGAAAATAAAAATATTCTATTCTATTCTATTCTATATAAATCGGAATATAAGAAAAAATGGAATGTTGTTAGCAGAATCAAAACAGAAATGATGAACATTGCAACATTTTCAGCAAAATATAAATAGGATGGAGGATCTGTGTATTCACATTATTTGTAAAACTCTCCTTATTCATGTGAAGCGTGTGCTTTACATCGAGGCTTGCTATGCTTATCATTGACGCCACAGTACTTCAACCAATCAGACAATGTTTATTTTGGGCATTTGACTTTTTTTAACTCAGATTTTGGAATATTTTAATCGAAATTATAGAAAAATGGAATGTTGTTAGTACATATAAAATAGAAAATGATGAATTCTTTTAGCTAAAGATAATTTGGATGGGGGTTCTGTGTATTCACATTATTTGCACAACTCTCCTTACTGATGCCATATTTTGGAATTTCCGTGACCTAAATGGTTCGCGAAAATTAATATTTTTATATATAGTATAGTAAATATGTAACATACTTCAACAAGCAACACAAAATACAAAGATACCATACTTAAACAGATTATTTTTCTAAATCAAATTAATTTTGCAATATAAAATTTGAAATAAATATCAAATAGAATGATATTTTGGTTCATTTACAGGCAGCGACTTTTGGACAGTACACCCTTTTAATAATATTTACTTTGAATTAGTTTAAAAAATTGAAGTACTCTGTGTGTTTTTTTTGGTATTTATTATTATTTTATTACAAATAAATTTGTGACTATCCTAAGACCATCATAAGAAACCTCTCGTGTAGTCCTTTCTTTGTGACCAACTTTAGAAAATGTAAGAATTAAGCTCATTTTGTGAAACCCATTAAGGACTAGAATATACCGTAAAGCCATCCTAAAACATTGTCTTACTCCTGAGATATCTATGTGAAACTTGCCCAAGAGACCCAAGGATATCATGACACCAGTTGATTGAGCATATCTTATAGAAAGACTTTTGAGACAATCATATTAGTGAAATTGTCTAATTCTATGTATGCGGTGGAATTAATATTTGGATCATATATTTTATATTATTCATGAGAATGACAGTGATATATATTTGATATGACTAGATGATTGTTCCTTTAAACAAAATCCATATAACTCTTTCTTTTCCTCATTATTTCATTATATTAATTTTAAACTGATTCCTATATGGAATAGAGATCATCATCACACATAATTATGCCTACATTTGCACTTGTATTTGCAAAAGACTTTGTATATATTGAGTATATGATAGATGGGTATTACATCTATGAGTATACTTTAACGGTAGGTTTAAACTGGTTGTAAATTGATTAGCCCCTAATTGATTTATGTTTTTATAGCACTTAATCTGTAATAAATAACTCAACCTATGCCAACATTTTTTCATACAATTTTAGACCTAAATTTCAAAATGTTGGCATAGGTTGAATGAACCGTTGTACCATACTTTGCTAATTAAATATGCAACTCAACAAGTATTCAAAGGGAAAAGGCGGAGCTTCAGCCATGGTATAACATATTCATGTTCATGTTATTCCATGGCTGAAGCTCCACCTTTTTTTTTTTAAATGTATCCCCCTCTTAAATATTTAGGAAACTGTTAAACGTACTTAAAGATCAAGATCTTCTTTTGTTTTCATTTCATAACAAAAAGCAATAAATTATGTGTACCCAAATCTTAAGAAACCTTTTTCAAACTATATAGGATTGTTACTAATTCCCCTAATTTTGGCAACAATTGCTAAATGTTTCTTCTTGTAAAAAAAGTTGTGAAAAAAATGAAATGTGAAACTATCATTTCCTTTGCGAAGATCCGATTAAATTTCGATTTTAAAAAGGGGTACCTATAGAAAAAGGAATAAATATCGGCTACAAATATCTGTGAAAAAACATGATTTTTTTGTGGCGATCAATTAGGGGAACGTACACTATCTACGCTACCTGGATCCGCTACTGTTTAAGTACAGTGTTTTATCATTAAAATTGTGTTTTAATAAATAATCTAATAATCGAATTAATAAAATAACGGAAGAAAACAGTTTGTACGAAAACTAGAAATGTATAAATATGCATTTTTCAATGAGATGAAAATTCTGTAAAATATGATTAATTTGTATGATACTTGACAACAACAAAAAAAAACAATTCTTACCGTCATTAGAATAATTATTTAATCCTTGTCCGACGCTGGAATCCGATATTTTTGTTTACCTCAGTCTGATGACATTATGAAGTAGCTTGCGCAAACAACCTTATACGGGGCTCAAAACTAAATAAAAATCGGGAAAATCTGACATTTTCTTTCCTTTTTTGCAAATTCAGGGGTTCTATTACATGAAATACACAGAATATCATACACGAGGCGCAAAAGTGACTTGCACGAGCTTCCATTTCATTGGATAAAACTGTAACGTGATCAATTTCCAATATTAGTTTAAGGTCTTGAAGCTGTCAATCATTTTATTTATATTACAAATTTCATATACCATGTGTCTTACTCATTAACATATTTAAACAAACTCATCCTTCGGATTCGTTTGTTTAAATATGTTAACTCGTAATAACCATGGTATATATAGTACTTAGCAGTAATAATGTTAGGAAAGTTATCCTTATTTTCTTCTGAATGGTTAATAACATTTTAAAACTTAATTATTTTTAGCTTCCACATATTGCAGTTCTTCAAGAAGCTCGTAAAATACACTTTGATGAAGAGAATGATGAATGGGTGAGAGAGGTAGTAGAGGGATTAAGAGGTTTGTGCATTCAAGTTATGAACATACCAGTACTCTTTTGTTTTTGTGTTAAGACATGTTGATGCAGCTTAATAAGTTTCATTGATATTGCATAGTACTGTTTTCTTTAGACAAATACTAAATTTCATTTAGAAAAGTTCTGATTTGTGTGATCAAATTATGACCGGAAAATATCCAGTTTACTGTATTTAAGGGCATCATAGAACGATGAATAGGGAATACAGGACTATCTGATTTTTAAAAAAATTGGACAATAACAATTTTAGCTTTCATTACAATACATATTCATTTTGCAGACAATTTAAACAGGTTTGAACAATTTAATATTAAATTTCGTTCTTCTTGTCACTGCTGTAAAAGTTATTAGTTGCTTGTCACATAAAATCAGGATAAGTTCTGGTTCTGGTAGTCTTAGGAATACTATTGTCTGGAATTTTTCAGGAATGATGTTGTGTTTAGTTCATTTGACTAACTGTCTTCTCTTCTAGCCACTCAATATTAGAACATATAAAGTAAAGAGTTTCCTATCATTAAGTGTAGATTTGTAAGTGAGGGTGACATAAAATAAATTCATTTTAGTACATTTTTAGTATCCAAATAGTATCTATAAACTGTACATGTAGGCAAATACAAAAATAAACAAGTATACTCCTGTTGTATCCCTTTGCTTGTAAAAGGTAAACTAATACAGTTGAATTTTGAATGTTGATTGTTGAATGAATCTTTTTTTATGATAAGCCATTGTATAGGGTTTATTTTAGATGTTGTAGACAGTAGATAGTAAAATAAAATTGAACAGAGCTGAAGGGAGATTTTTAGTATGAAATTTTCTATGATTAAAATTTAGATTACTTTTCTTGATTTTTCCTTTGCAGAAACAAAGACAATTGGTGATATCATGCCTGCTGGAAATGTTGCCCATGGATTAGTCTGGTCACATTATGCAGGATTTCTACAGTATGTCTTGCCTGGTAAGACTGTAAATAAACAAAGAATATCATTATGGCTTTTTCCATATCACCTCTGTACTGTTTACCCCAGACACCAATATATTAATCTCAAGAGCTTTGACATCACGTCACATAAAAAAACATCTACATGAAGTAATAATAATAAAGTATATATGATGTGGCTTTTTTTATTACCACACAGTGTATCAACCCTACACCCATATATCCCTCTATCAGAGCTCTTGGAATTATATTGCTGTCTAGAGTAGATAGGGATGTGATATTGAAAAGTTTTATAATATTCTCTATCTATTATGAGCCAGGGCCCAGAGCTATAAATCTATGTGGTTTTTGCATTTTATATGACGGCAAAAAAATTGAAATCTATGAAATTTAAACACAAGGTTTATAACCTAACAAAGGGAGTTGGGTTGATTTTGGGTGTTGTGGTCCTAACAGCTTAGGAAAAAGGGGCCAAAAAGGGACCCAAATAAGCATTTTAAAGCATGTTTCCAAACCACAAAGGAATGGTTAGAATTAGCTTTTGGGGGTTGTGGCTCAAACTGTTTAGGAGCAAAAAAGGGGGAAAACAAGGCTTTACTTATAAGTATGATGTAAAGTTTGGATTACCTTCCTTAAACTGCTTTTAATTACTATACTATATATAAAAATATTAATTTTCGCGAACCATTTAGGTCACGGAAATTCCAAAATATGGCATCAGTAAGGAGAGTTGTGCAAATAATGTGAATACACAGAACCCCCATCCAAATTATCTTTAGCTAAAAGTATTCATCATTTTCTATTTTATATGTACTAACAACATTCCATTTTTCTATAATTTCGATTAAAATATTCCAAATTCTGAGTCAAAATAGATGGTTCATGTATAAAGAAATGTTGTATTGTCTTGAGGTGAATAGCTGTAAATTTATTTTAAGAAGTTTAAATTACTATTATTTGAATGCTGATTAAGAAATATTAATTTTATCCATGATTATAATTTATGTCATTTTGGGTAATTATGGTTGCAAACTCCGTTTGAATTTTAAATTGAGATTCCGACAATATCTTGAGGAAAGAAAAAAATTGGGGAAAAAGGGAGGAGGCATTTTTTTTCTCATTTCAGATTTCAAAAATTAAAAATTAAATTTCTTCAAATATTTTTTTTTGCTAAAAAAAAAAGTGTGAGGGGCTTGTTGCAACAGCAAAGTGTATTGCACAAAAAGGAGGTATCAATTCACAACAGCATAGTGCATTGCACAAAAGCAAAAAAAATAATATAAATTCAAATCATATAACCAATTCTAAGTTCTTTGACTTAACAATCATTCTGTGTAAAAAAACTATTATGTGTCAAATATTTAATTACAATCCAAATTCAGACCTGTATTTGCCCAAATATTGTGTCCATTTTTGCCCAAACTGTTCAGGGTTCAGCCTCTGCAGTTGTGTCCAGCTGCATTTGGCGAAAGCAATTTATTCAGGAATAATGGGGAAAAAAGAGAATGTAAATCTTGCTCTGAAATATGGTATTTGGTCATACATGAGCATCATATACTGCTTGATTTGTTTTCACCTTCTTTTCTCATCCACTTCTTATTAACCATATACTTCTTCTATGTTCTTAAACCTAATGGTTATTTTGCAGTGTATCTTTTTTATGTTTTGATGAAACACTCAGGTTAGGTTGAAGGTTGGTGCCTGTTAAAACATTTTATGATTTAAACCTGCTGTCTTTGTTTACACCTATTCAAAGTCAGGAACCTGTTGTTTGAACAGTACAAAGAGTTCCTAGACTTCTGTGATGTAGAACCAAGCAAGCTGCTCAAACAAGCAACTATAAGATAACTCAGTTTGGAAACCTGTGTTGACTGCACTCTTCATCATTGGCCAGCTCTCACCAGTTACTTCAACTCCCACTGTGAGGTAGAGAAATCTGGACGTATTCAGAGAGTAGCAACTCAACTCAGTGACAATGAGATCCAACTGTCCTTTTACTTCCTCAGTTTTATCTTGGGACCAGTCAACAACTTCAACACCATCTTCAAAGCTTCAGAGGCACGTATTGTTTACCTCAAACTCATACAGACTACTCAAGATCTTACAACCATAGATTACAGCAATCCTGACAACCAACTACCAAACAGTAATCTCAGCATTTGACCCAAGGGAAGTGGTTACCAGATGACATATCTCCAACAGTACTTCAGAGACTTTTTAGGTATTTATAACATTTTTTACCATAAATTATAAGCATTTTGGGTAAAAGTCAATGAGGTACAAAGCATATGGCAAAATTTGGGGTAATTTGCTAATTTGAATAGTGGCCATTTTGCCTTATCATGACAGCAGCCATTACAATAGGATTAAAAAAAAATAATTTAAAATTGCAATATGCCAATACTTAATTAATTATGTTGAATGAATAATTTGTTTGCATATAGGTGAATTGTACATGTTTTTAGACTTCTGTCCGTGTACAAATGGACATTGTCTACTCTGAAATCTTTTGTCCTTTTTAGTTTAAAAATCAAAAGCGTTACCATAGTATAATATTGCTATATAAGATGATATAAAATGACAGAATATCATAAAATAGCAAGATTCAAAACAGAAATACATATGCAAGAGGATACTGTTCGTGATTTGTTCACAGATAGGGAAACACGTTGTAGGTTGAATTTTAAATTACCTGCTTTCTTAAGTTTCGGCCAAATTCTTTTAAAAAGATGATGATTTCAGCCTTCCCATTTTGTTAAGAGTAAAATAATAAGCATTTACCCCTAGAATTACACACAACATTTTTTATACGCCCGGGACGGGACGTTTCATGGTATACCATTGTCCATCCGTCTGTCCGTCCGTCCGTTGTCCACACTTCGGACAATAACTCAAAAACACCTTCACCAATTTCCATGAAACTTAAGTGAATTGTTTTTATCTATTGCATAAACTCCCTTTTGGTTTTTTTTTAATTTCAGATTTTAAGTTTTGGATTTATGGGGCTTTATTCATAGAAAAGGGGGGATTTTCAACTTTGGTGAATTGGTTATATCTATTGACGTAAGCTCCCTTTCGTTTTTTTTTAATTTCAGATTTTAAGTTTTGGATTTATGGGGCTTTATTCATAAACAAGGGGGGATTTTCAACACTTCAGACAATAACTCAAAAAGGCTTTCACCAATGTCCATGAAACTTTGGTGAATTGTTTATATCTATTGATGTAAGCTCCCTTTTGGTTTTTTTAATTTCAGATTTTAAGTTTTGGATTTATGGGGCTTTATTCATAAAATCGGACAATAACTCAAATAGGCTTTCACCAATGTCCATGAAACTTTAGTGAATTGTTTATATCTATTGATGTAAGCTCCCTTTCAATTTTTATAAATTTCAGATTTTAAGTTTTGGATTTATGGGGCTTTATTCATAAAAAAAAGGTGATTTTTAACACTTCGGACAATAACTCAAAAAGGCTTTCACCAATGTCCATGAAACTTTGGTGAATTGTTTATATCTATTGATGTAAGCTCCCTTTCAATTTTTATAAATTTCAGATTTTAAGTTTTGGATTTATGGGGCTTTATTCATAAAAAAAGGGTGATTTTTAACACTTCGGACAATAACTCAAAAAGGCTTTCACCAATGTCCTTGAAACTTTGGTGAATTGTTTGTCTATTGATGTAAGCTCCCAGTCAATTTTTATAAATTCAGATTTTACATTTCCGTGTTATGAATTTTTATGCTTAAAAAAGGGGGGATTTTTCCAATTTTGGGACAATAACTAACACTTTCACAAAATTTTATGTATGGATGAAAAATTAAGGACAGCAAACTTAGTTAAATTTGAGGTTGCCTTAATAGTGCCAATTTTTTTGTGCATTTTTATTTATTGGTTTTTTTTTTTTTTTGGGGGGGGGGGTATTTGACAGGGCTCACACTATTTCTAGTTGATCATATAAATTCATTTAAAGCATAAAAGACAAGTTAAAAGAGCAACAGGGGTATCATGCGCTAAAGCGCAGCCCTTTATTGTAAATATCCGCCAAAGTTCTTGCCACTGGACATTTTGTAATTATACAAAACAATGAGACAATTATTTCAATAACATTATAAGCAGTTGAGGTATGTGTCAATGATGTGGAATGTTGATGAGTTAACTATATCTTTATTCTCATAAAGCCAATGCATTACATCGGTACAGAGATAACAAATGCAACAATAAATATTTACAACTGAAGTATGAAGTATTTTGCCACTGGACAAAACAATTTAAAAGATAAAATATGATTTGTATTCTTTTGCCTAAGTGTGCTGTTATTGTCTTAGATATTTATTATTTTATTTCTTTTTCAATTCAGTTTGTCAATTCTATTGTGCAGTAGTAAAGAAGATGGTGACCAAGTTTCCCTTCAATGATCCAGTTGTTTCATGTTTGGCATTCCTCAACCCAGCAAAGAGAGGTAATCTAGACTTCAATGGCACACTGAAGATTGTGAAGAGACAGTACTTGTACCATCTACCCAGTTTGCAGCATTGGAAGAAGAGTTCATTGACTACCAGGTGACACCAGCTGATGAGTTACCCAAGTTTTACTCAGATACCAGAGTAGACTCCTACTGGGCTGCAGTTTCAGCAATGACAAACAAGATCACAGGAACAGCAAGATGCTGGCATTTTTAAGTGATGACAATGTAACTTAGTGCTTTAATTAGTGCAAAATGAACATTAGTAGTTTTTATGCTACTTGTGTGTTATTTTTATGTATTGTTTTTTATTGTTTTATCTCTTTTAAATAAATGCTAATAAATATTATTAATATGATATTTACCTTGTTTATCTTTTCATGACATTGTTTGCAATGTATGCAGTAATGAGGCACTAAAATTATATACAAGTCATTGTTTATCAATTTATTAACACATGGCAAGAGTAAAATCTCTTTGTTCTTACTGTGGTATAATCTGGATAATGCACAGCTAAGGTGTGCATTAACTACCTCAGATAACTGCACAGTTCAAATCTATTTTTACCTTTAGGGGCGGTTCTTTGATTTTGAAAGGGGCGTTATTCTATCAAATTAAAAAAAAATCCACGAGTGTAGCGAGACTAAAGACAATATTGACGTTTTGAAGCTAAATCACGATACTTTGTCAAATCCAAGGGTTAACGACCTGTTCGCCCCCCACCCCCGAATCTGCCATCTGCCTTGAAATTACGACAAAGATAAACTTCGTACAAACATCGTAGTTTCAAAATAGGAAAAAGAAAGGTTTCTCATTCCTTCATTTTTTTTTATCTATTAAAGCTGGGACATAAACTATTTTATTATATTTTGTGTACAACGTAAATCTATATCAGTGTTTTAAAGTAAAAAAGAAAGTTAAAACAATTTTTGTTAATTTCTGCCCAAAAAGAATTGTATCTAAGAATATCCGAATATAGAAATCAATCTGATTTAGATTAGTTTCAGACTCAATGGAATTTATAACGACTTTTTGAATATCCGAATATAAAGGAACTATTTTTGGACCAAATTTAATGAGGACCATATTTCAGTTTGTTTTAAAACAGGGGGATTAGCTGGAGATCAATCAGATTTCATTTAGATGGACGTGTCTTAAAAAGTAATACAGAAGATAAAAAGAGATTGGGGGGGGGGGGGGGGGTTAAAGGTTTTGAAAGAGAAACGTATTTTCTGTTTATTTAACATTTTAGATTTAGATAATATAATATCTTCCTCGTTTCTTTTTCTCTCTAAGCATATCATTGAGGGAAAGAAATTCAAAAGCAATTATTCTGATTTAAACTCAATAACCCTTGCAGTTATTTTTTTTTATATTCATACACCGATTTGAAAGTACACAGTTTGTGAAAGTCTTAATCGTCACCAATTAAATAAAAATGGGGAATAAATTTAACGGAAATATTTTAATCAACAAAACATTTTTTTTTTATCATTTACCCAAGCCTGTGGAAGCGATAAAAAAATATACCATAAAATCGCAATTTTAGAAATATGAAAAACATTATTAATTTTAAACTTACCAAAGTCGTATTTTCGCCTTGCTTTACCTTACAAGAAACTTTCCTAGGATCCGTGGATTGCGGAATGACGTCAACATTTCTAAAAGGTTCACGTAAATTGATTGCGTCATGTGTTAAAACAGTTATTGGCCAATCAAATCGGTATATGGAATTTAATTTGCACAGCACGAGATGACCCAATAACCCGAACTCCTACGTCGTTCGGGTTATTGTGTCATCTCGTGCTGTGCAGATTAAATCCCATATACCGACTTGCTTGGTCAATAACTATAACTTATACGACCGCAAATTTTGAAAAAATTTTCGTCGTATATTGCTATCACGTTTTAGTAAAAGTGAATAGAAATCTATGAAATTTTTACACAAGGTTTATGACCATAAAAGGAAGGTTGGTATTGATTTTGGGAGTTTTGGTCCCAACATTTTAGGAATAAGGGGCCAAAAAGGGCCCAAATAAGCATTTTCTTGGTTTTCGCACTATAACTTTAGTTTAAGTTAATAGAAATCTATGAAATTTTGACACAAGGTTGATGACCACAAAAGAAAGGTTGGGATTGATTTTGGGAGTTTTGGTTTCAACAGTTTAGGAATTAGGGGCCAAAAAAGGGCCCAAATAAGCATTATTCTGGGTTTTCGCACAATAACTTTAGTTTAAGTAAATAGAAATCAATGTAATTTAAACATAATGTTTATGACCACAAAAGGAAGATTGGTATTGATTTTGGGAGTTTAGGTCCCAGCAATTTAGGAATTAGGGGCCAAAAAGGGACCCAAATAAGCATTTTTCTTGGTTTTCACACCATAACGTTAGTATAAGAAAATAGAAATCTATGAAATTTAAACACAAGGTTAATGACCATAAAAGGAAAGTTGGTATTGATTTTGGGAGTTTTGGTCCCAACAGTTTAAAAAAAAGAGGCCCAAAGGGTCCAAAATTAAACTGTGTTTGATTTCATCAAAATTGAATAATTGGGGTTCTTTGATATGCCGAATCTAACTGTGTATGTAGATTCTTTTGGTCCCGTTTTCAAATTGGTCTACATTAAGGTCCAAAGGGTCCAAAATTAAACTTAGTTTGATTTTTACAAAAATTGAATCCTTGGGGTTCTTTGATATGCTGAATCTAAAAATGAACTTAGATTTTTTATTATTGGCCCAGTTTTCAAGTTGGCCCAAATCGGGGTCCAAAATTAAAATTTTTTGATTTCATCAAAAAATTGAATAAATGGGGTTCTTTGATATGCCACTAACTGTGTATGTAGATTCTTCATTTTTGGTCCCGTTTTCAAATTGGCCTACATTAAGGTCCAAAGAGTCCAAAATTAAACTAAGTTTGATTTTAACAAAAATTGAATTCTTGGGCCTCTTTGATATGCTGAATCTAAACATGTACTTAGATTTTTGATAATGGGCCCAGTTTTCAAGTTGGTCCAAATCAGGATCTAAAATTATTATATTAAGTATTGTGGAATAGCAAGTCTTTTCAATTGCACAGTATTGTGCAATGGCAAGAAATATTTAATTTCACAATATTGTGAAATAGCAAATTTTTTTTTAATTAGAGTTATCTTTCTTTGTCCAAAATATTAAGCAAGAAATATCTTATTGCAAGAATTTTTTTTTAATTGGAGTTATCTTTCTTTGTCCAGAATCAACTTAAATCTTTGTTATATACAATATACAATGTATATTCACTTTTTACTACCAACTGATAAATTTAAATAATCTTTACCATTCAGTGATAACAAGCAGTTTTTTTACATCTTAATATTTTATGATGTATTTAAATGAGAAGTTATTGTTGCAAACTCCATTAGAATATTTTAATTGAGATAAGTTTTGGAATAAAGGAAAGGGGGATGTGATTAAAAAATTGGGTTCAATTTTTCTCATTTGAAATTTCATAAATAAAAAGAAAATTTCTTCAAACATTTTTTTGAGAGGATTAATATTGAACAGCATAGTGAATTGCTCTAAGAGAAAACAAAAATTTTAAGTTCATTAGAACACATTCATTCTGTGTCAGAAACCTATGCTGTGTCAACTATTTAATCATAATCCAAATTTAGAGCTGAATCCAGCTTGAATGTTGTGTCCATACTTGCCCCAACCGTTCAGGGTTCAACCTCTGCGGTCGTATAAAGCTACGCCCTGCGAAGCATCTGGTTTTAAATAAATACAGTAAAACAACAATGAGCAAATCCCATACCACATAGTCAGCTATAAAAGGCCCTGATATGACAATGTATAACAATTCAAACATGAAAACTAACGACCTTAATATAAACAAAAACTATCTTTAAAAAAGATATCCGACGTATTTAAATTTGAGTATATGTTTATAAAACTATCATTTCGATAACCTTCAAAAGCACAATGACTTAATGATGCAGGACCTCTTAAATAAAATGTCCATCTAAATGTAACTACAAGAAATTCATTATTAAGTCTGGTTATATTAAGGCAATAATGAATAATATATAAGATGACACCTAAAAATTTTATTTGTAAAAAAATCCAGTGGAAATAACAAGAAACAAATACTAGTATACATTTACTACTGTTTACACTTAATTCATGGTTATAACTTAACAAAGCTAGAAACTATTGGTAGCATAAGTAGTATCTTTCTGTTTACATTCACCAAACCCTGTGGAAATCTCACATGCGTAGGTGCGTTCTAAAAGTCATGTACATTCGTACAACAAAGTTTCTATTAAAAGTCATATAATTGTCCCGAATAAACAGCTGTCATGGATGCAAAGAGCTATTGGAGAAACAACTATTTTAATAAAAATATAAATCTTTGTAACATCTAGTTGAAATATTTATAGTTTTAACTTGCTTTTCAAACACAACCAAATCACCCACCATGACAGCATTTTGTCCAATCACAGAAAGGATTTACTAGCATGCGTATTCTGTTGCCATAGTTAAGCGTCCTTAAGTTCAAAGGGCACAAACCAAAACTATACCGACTTAGTCGGAAAAAATGAATGAAAAACAAATATGTAACACATAATCAAACGACAACCACTGAATTACAGGCTCCTTACTTGGGACAGGCACATACATAAATAATGTGGCAGGATTAAACATGTTAGCAGGATCCCAACCCTCCCCCTAACCTGTGACAGTGGTGTAACAGTACAACATAAGAAAGAACTATAAAAATCGCTTGATAAAGGCTTAACTCATCAAATGGATACATATAGAAATACATCTAAAAAATAAACTGAGTTGACATAGAAAGGTACATGTATATCCCAACAACAAAAAGCTAGTGACAGTTCAAATCCACTAGCAATACACAAAAAAATCATGCATCTAAGACTAAATGGTGGGTTTTCATATGATTACAATTTAACAATTAGACCCAATTCATAAGTAAAATTGGATGAACATAAATTAGAGATTATAATGAATCGTTCTTTGCTATTTTAATGTAAGGTTCATGAGGGATATATTGTTTTGTAGAAGCGTAAGTTAGTGAATAACTTTTTGTTTTTTGGTGTTGTTTTTTTTATTTATAATAGTATAAATAAACCAATTTTTCAAGACGTTTAGGCCATTGGCCTTCTTCAGTTCTTTATTTTTTATTAAACAATGTGGTATGATTGCTAATAAGTGAACTCTCCACAAGAGACCAATTTGCAAATTACACAGAAATTAACAATTTTTCTTCACTTTAGGTCAACACACTACCCTCAACAATTAGCAAATCCTATACCACATAGTCAGCTATAATTGGCCCAGAAATTTCAAATGAAGAAACAATTCAAACAAGAAAACTAACCACCTAATTATTGTACAAAATAATGAAAGAAAAACAAATACAATGTATGTACCTTCACAGAAATGCTACAAACAACAACCACTGAAATACAGGCCCCTGACTTTATTTCAGAACTGGAAAAAACAGTGAAAGAGTCTGAATGGTACAATAATTTGACTGAAGAATTTCGAAACAAAGTATCCTGTAAATTATATGAAGTAGTGCCAAGGACTTGTGATGTTAAATATGATATACCAAACGAAGATAACAACATCAAGTATGTTACAACATTTAAACTAGAGACCTGGAGAAGTGGAAATTACAGAAATATGTATCTAAAAATGTACAGTATTACCATTGAAGAAGAGGTAAATGTTCACAAAATACAAATCAAATCTTTATTTTTTTGTTAAAATTTTTTAAAGATATGTTTTCAAAAAAAGAAAAAGAATATATGAAAATAATTTTGTCATGAGATTACTTTATTTAAAGATTTTTTAATCACAATTTCTGCATCAGCTCTGAAAGAAAATCCTTAGAACAGGTAAACTATACCATACTTTCATAAAAATCTATAAAGCAGCTTATGTCACTAAGACAGTTGAAAAAACATCTAAAAGTGGACAAAATATGGTAATCAACAACATGCAAGTTGTCAAACCTTTTATCAAAATCATGACCATATTGTTCAAAATATACATAAAAGTATCATTAACTACCAAAATATGCTGATTACATCCTTTTATTTTTCAAAGGACAAGAAAACAATTTAACTAAGATAACCAGTTACACTGTTACTACTAGTTTTCTGACTAAAGATAATCACATCATAAAGAAGCAGCATTATACAAGTTTAATATATGGTACATTTATTGTCTATATCATAGACATTTGTCTTTTGTTGGACTGTATGTCTTTTTGTTTTTTGTGGTATAGTTAGCTTTATCATTGATGTATACACCACATCTCATTTTATTCAGATTTGATTAAAATATTTTTAGACTTATTACTGTATGTGTGAGTTTCCTAGTGTGATTGGTACAATGAAAGTAATGGAGGACAAGCATTTGGCCAGATTTTCTCCCACATACCCAGGAGGAGTCGGAGAAGAAAGCTCCACAACTGCTGCTCAATTTACCACTCAAGACAAGAAGTTACAATTAGGAAGATTTTACTACACTATGAATTCTACTCTTAATCATTTTGAAGACTGTAAGGACACAGCTCGAGTATTGCTATTCAATGGTATGTATTAAAGATTCAATAGTACATGTAGTATTATTTCAAAAACATTAATGTCAATTTTTTTGCCTATACATGTAGATATTTTCATACGAGCAGCATGCTTGCTCCAAATTAAGATTGTTAGTCAAATTTCTAGCTTTTTATACGATTGCAAAAAAAAAATGTAGTCATATATTGGTTGTCCTCAGTGTTGGTGTCGGTGTTGCCCGAAGACATTTGGTTTCCAGACAATTACTTTAGTATGAGTAAATAGAAGTCTTTCAGTCAAACTTTAGACTTATCTGCTATGGTTTAAAAACTTCTGTACTGTTCAGAAAATTCATTTGCAATCAGTTTATAGATCTGTTCCTTCTATTTTCAGACTTCAAGTATTTTTTATTTACCTCTTCATATTAACATCATACTGAATTTACTGCAAGCAAATTGTTTGAACATTACTGTATTTACTATAATAGATAAGTTTGAAAATTGACTGAATAATTTGCTGTTGAGTCTCAAAGAAGCTGTTCAGATCCAAATGACCTTTTTCATATCAAAATGATCTCCCCCTGAGGTATTTTTTTACATTGCAGATGAAAATAAGAAAAATAAACTTTCAAAAGTTTTGATGGATGCCATAAAAAAAGACTTAAAAGAAGAAAATTTTCAGGAAAAGAAATTTAAGGTATTTTCCTTTTATTATGACCTATCTACAAAGTTGTCAGGGCCTATAGTTTCTTCCTTTCCCATCATATTTTTGATATATGAGTCCACTATGATATACAGATCAAGTTTAAGTTTGGTTTGCTCTGCTGATTTTGTCAAGATTACAAGCTTAGGACTTTGAAAATTTTGTGAAAAAAAGTTATTAAGACTTTGATTCTGATTGCTTTCACATATTGAGCTTGTACATTATGATGACTTACAGATCCACTTTATGTTTGGTTTTGCTTCACTGATTTTTGTCCAAAATCATGGGCTTAGACTTTAAAAATTTGGCAAAAATAACAGGATACAGATTTTTTTTTCTAAATGCCTTTACTTATTGAGTTGATTATTTGAATGTTAGTCAACAATGATAAGTTACAGATAAAGATTATGTTTAGTTCTGATCCACTGATTTTTGCCAAGTTTCAGACAATGGACAATATCACGATAATAACAATTATACAGACTGTAATTCTCAAATTTCTGCTCCTAAAAATGGCTTTAAACTTGAAATTTGTACACAATGCTTATTACTAAAAAAACACAGATCAAGTTTGAATTTTTGCAGTTTTACTCTTCAAGAGATATGCCCCTTTACATATATTAAAAAATGCTGAATGTTTCTTTTCCATTCTCTAACTTTATAGTTTGCCTGTATCAAATACCACAAAATACAGATTAAGTTTAAGTTTGGGTGGTGTCACTTTAATTTTCTCAGTGTTACGCCTGTTTACAAAAATGAAAAATTAGTGTATAAAAATTTCAGAAAAAAATCAAACATTTGTTTTTCATTACAAATTTTATTTGTTACCTTTTGTAGTTGTTACTTTATCAAATGGTACAAAAATCATTCAAAACAATCAATTCGTGTTGGCCCCAGATGACTTTTAAAATGTATACATCATTGAAAAAGTTCCAAATTATCTCCCTTTAGTGGAAAAATGTCATTTTTTTGCTTTAAAATTGAAATATCTTTTTCAACTCATTGGTGACCTATGTTTTTATACGACCGCAAATTTTGAAAAAATTTTCGTCGTATATTGCTATCACGTTGGCGTCGTCGTCGTCGTCGTCGTCCGAATACTTTTAGTTTTCGCACTCTAACTTCAGTAAAAGTGAATAGAAATCTATGAAATTTTAACACAAGGTTTATGACCATAAAAGGAAGGCTGGTATTGATTTTGGGAGTTTTGGTCCCAACATTTTAGGAATTAGGGGCCAAAAAGGGCCCAAATAAGCATTTTTTTGGTTTCGCACTATAACTTTAGTTTAAGTTAATAGAAATCTATGAAATTTTGACACAAGGTTTATGACCACAAAAGAAAGGTTGGGATTGATTTTGGGAGTTTTGGTTTCAACAGTTAAGGAATTAGGGGCCAAAAAAGGGCTCAAATAAGCATTATTCTTGGTTTTTGCACAATAACTTTAGTTTAAGTAAATAGAAATCAATGAAATTTAGACACAATGTTTATGACCACAAAAGGAAGGTTGGTATTGATTTTGGGAGTTTAGGTCCCAACAGTTTAGGAAAAAGGGGCCAAAAAGGGACCCAAATAAGCATTTTTCTTGGTTTTTGCACCATAACGTTAGTATAAGTAAATAGAAATCTATGAAATTTAAACACAAGGTTTATGACTATAAAAGGAAGGTTGGTATTGATTTTTGGAGTTTTGGTCCCAACAGTTAAGGAAAAAGGGGCCCAAAGGGTCCAAAATTAAACTTTGTTTGATTTCATCAAAATTGAATAATTGGGGTTCTTTAATATGCCGAATCTAACTGTGTATGTAGATTCTTAATTTTTGGTCCCGTTTTCAAATTGGTCTACATTAAGGTCCAAAGGGTCCAAAATTAAACTTAGTTTGATTTTAACAAAAATTGAAACCTTGGGGTTCTTTGATATGCTGAATCTAAAAATGTACTTAGGTTTTTGATTATTGGCTTAGTTTTCAAGTTGGCCCAAATCGAGGTCCAAAATTAAACATTGTTTGATTTCATCAAAAATTGAATAATTGGGGTTCTTTGATATGCCAAATCTAACTGTGTATGTAGATTCTTAATTTTTGGTCCAGTTTTAAAATTGGTCTAAATTAAAGTGCAAAGGGTCCAAAATTAAACTAAGTTTGATTTTAACAAAAATTAAATTCTTGGGCCTCTTTGATATGCTGAATCTAACATGCTGAATCTAAACATGTACTTAGATTTTTGATTATGGGCCCAGTTTTCAAGTTGGTCCAAATCAGGATCTAAAATTATTATATTAAGTATTGTGTAATAGCAAGTCTTTTCAATTGCACAGTATTGTGCAATGGCAAGAAATATCTAATTTCACAATATTGTGAAATAGCAATTTTTTTTTTAATTAAGAGTTATCTTTCTTTGTCCAGTATAGTAAGCAAGAGATATCTGCAAGATTTTTTTTAATTGGAGTTATCTTTTTCTTTGTCCAGAATTAACTTAAATCTTTGTTATATACAATGTATATTCACTTTTTACTACCAACTGATAAATTTAAATAATCTTTACCATTCAGTGATAACAAGCAGTTTTTTTACATCTTAATATTTTATGATGTATTTAAATGAGTAGTAATTGTTGCAAACTCCATTAGAATATTTTTAATTGAAATTAGTTTTGGAATAAGGGAAAGGGGGATGTGATTAAAAAATTGGGTTCAATTTTTCTCATTTGAAATTTCATAAATAAAAAGAAAATTTCTTCAAACATTTTTTTGAGAGGATTAATATTCAACAGCATAGTGAATTGCTCTAAGAGAAAACAAAAATTTTAAGTTCATTTGAATACATTCATTCTGTGTCAGAAACCTATGCTGTGTCAACTATTTAATCACAATCCAAATTTAGAGCGGAATCCAGCTTGAATGTTGTGTCCATACTTGCCCCAACCGTTCAGGGTTCAACCTCTGCGGTCGTATAAAGCTACGCCCTGCGGAGCATCTGGTTTAATATGATTTCCATATAAGCTGTACTTAAACTAAATTATTGTAAAACTTGAGCGATTTCTGTAAGAAAGGAGTAGGGGGTATAATGGCCTAAAATGGCCCCAGATTTACAAGATAATAAAAATTCGAACAGAGCAGATTTTTCTCCATAAACTATTAGAATATGAGTCAATGATTTAAAAAAAATGTTTTTATCTAACAAAAAAATGTTCAATGACGTCACAATGGTAGGTGCAAATGACGTCATAATTGGGAAAATAAGCAAAAATACAGAAATTTGGATGGTTTTTCTAAATTTTTACCACCGCACCATGCTTGCACCAATTAGAAATTTTAACATTTTGACAAGTTCATACATATCAAACTTTGGATAAAATATTTTTTTGGTGCAAGGTTGGTGCGATAGTTTATTTTATAATTTTCATAGTCAATGTGAGCAATAAAAAGCTGAAATATGCCGTTCAAATTGGACATATTCATCTGACAAAGTCTAGTTTATACATTCTTATGCCTATAGGAACTTTCTTTTTTTGTGGTTAAGAATGTAACATGTATTCCTTATTTCCATAAGTATATCTCGGTAAATGTCTTTAAAAAATATGAAAGCAATAAACTACATGTGTAAGGGAGTCAATAACAACTTTGAGAACATTTTTTTTTAATTCTGAAATTTTAGATCGACAAATATATAACAACATCTGTAGATTTCTTATGTTTCTGCTTATTATCAATTCAAAATCTAGTGTTTGACTGGGGCAATCTTCTCTCTCTGGTATTAGGGTCGGATCCATGATTTATGTTAGGAAAGGGGGGGGCAGAAATTTAAAAGATTATTTTGCTTAAATTCACATAATTGGCAAGAATCACGAAATTTATTTTGAAAATGAAACTACCTATATTCCAATTGGATGTGTCTTTGTTGGTAATGAGCATAGAGAAAACGTTCTAGAAAAGTTGATGGTAAGAGAACAGAAACGGCATATGGGAGACTATCCATATATCCGTACATACATGCATAATATATATATATGGTTATTTGACCTTCCCATGCATAGAAACAAGTGCCTAAAGTCTGTAAGCAACTGACATGTCTGTTACCTTTTTAAAGGTCATGTTTTGAATAGTTTTATACTCATGTGTAAAAATAAAGTGTAATTATAAAAATGGACCCAGTTTTGTTGTTATGCCCCATTTGTGGGAATTATGTTTTCTGGACTGTAGTCCATTTGTCTGTTGATCCGATCGTCCTTGTGTCCCACTTCAGGTTTAAGTTTTCGGTTAAGGTTGTTTAAGCTGACATCAGACTCAGACTTCTTTTGAACTAAGATTTACTGTGCGTATTGCTGTGTGTTTGATTTTTTTCTTCTTTGGCTAGAGGTAAATGAAGAGGGGGTTTAAGATCTTAAAATAACATGTGTAAGCCGCCGATTTTTGTGCCTGTCCCAATTCAGGATTATCTGGCCTTTGTTAGTCTTGTGATTTGGGCATCCATGTACTCAGGGCACATTCTTGTTTTCAACTATTTTGATGTATATAAAATAAATATTGTCATGATATTAATCACAGACCAAGTCATACGACACTGATATTAGTGAAGGCGAAAAAAAACTAGTAAACTTGACAAGAACTGCAATAAAACAAAAATATATATAATGAATATAGAATTTTTTTTTAAGAATCTATACTATTAAACGAGAAGACCTCATTTTGGGTGTCGCTTCTCTTCCTTCCACAATAGATCAATCATCATGCCTCTGTGTCATATAGGTAACATGCAAAGTCGCATTTGTCATCCATTTATATGATTATTCAGATTGAGTTATTTTGGGAGAAAAATGACAAAAAAGGAGTCCGGAAATGATTCCGTCATCAGACTGACTTTTAGTCATAGATAAGACTTCCTGTTTGAAACAAGCACAAATACAACCAATTGTATGATAGATAACAAAAAAAGAAAAATAGATAAGCCAGTCAGAGCGTTCTCCATGTCACGGTGTTTAGATCGCAAGATTTTTTTAAATGTTTAACATTATACTATTCAAGGGGTCATATTAAAATAAGTAAAACATGTGACACAAGTACAACCAATCGTAGAGCATTCTCCATATCATGGTGTTTAGATCGCAAAAATCACAACTATTATATCCCTTAGAGAGGACAAATATTTTTCGCGTTTATCTACATGTAAACTATGATTATAATACTTTAATATATAGAGACTCTCTGTATTCTGTCAGGGAATTTCTATATATAATTTATTGTTAAAATGGAAAATAGTGATTTGGCAAAAATGAAAGTAAGGTAGAGATTAGAGCGAGGCATGACCTTTTTCGGGGCGTCGGGATCGGGTGTTTTTACGCTAGGGATTTGAGGATTGATCCTTACCAGTGGCGGATCCAGAAATTTTCATAAGTTGGGGCCCACGGACTGACCTAAGAGGGGGCCCGCTCCAGTCACGCTTCAGTGATTCCCCATATAAACAACCAAATTATTCCCAAAAAAGCCCCCCCCCCCCCCCCCCCCTAAATCCGCCTCTGGTTACTGGATACGGGAATATATTTTTCGATTTCGGGATATGAATTTCTTTTAAATCTGCATCTCGAGATTTCATGGTTTAATGCCCGGGATTTCGGGATCAGGACCCCAACGATCTAAGTCGGTTTTTGTCATCTATGCATGATTCAAATCCTACCATTGGCATGTTAATAAGGCCGGCTCTCAAAAAAGCACTGATGGATTGTCATAGAAGCATATTTTTAAGACTAATAATGGTCTATATATAAGCATTTACATTTATTTCATGTTTGATTTGACTTTTACCAAAAGAAGCATTGTAGCAAAGGAGAAGAATAATTGTGGTCGTAGGCAAGAAACACTAATATAATTGAATTTAGCAGAAAGGAAACAAATATCGGACTTTGGAAACAGGGAGATACCTTTTATGTAATTCTCAATACATAATATCATTTACAAACAATCATCCTACCAACAGTTCATAAGCTGTATATGCCCGCGATTTCGCGGATGTGTTCTAGTACAGATTTATTTGAGATAGTAGCATGTACCAGTTTTTTAATGCTATAGAAAGATATGGTTATAAATCTGGACGTCTGAAATAGATAATAAAAATAAGATGAATTTCGAAAAGTCAACCCTAACGATCTTCTACATATGTCTAGAGGGGTGGGGTTGGGGTTTACTTCAATACTTAATTGATAAGGGTGCCGCTGTTTTGTTACCTCACCCTGTTTTACATTTTGAAATATATATCCTTTCATATATTGCGAAGAAAAAAAAATCCTTTTCCCATATCAATTTGCTTTCATGTTGTTTTATGTAAAAAAAGGAATACTTAGTGTGAAAAGAAAAATATTAGTTGAAAAAGACAAAGCGGGAACACCAAACAAGTTGACAGTCAAAAAAGTTATGGGAATTTCGGTGTCCTTATCATATATATCTTATAGTTTTCTTAACTTTTTACTAATTTCAAGCTTAAAAAGGTCACTGTACTATTCCAGAGGCACATCCTATCACCTTGTAAATAAAAGCCCCCCCCCCTTTTTACCACAACCCCTACCTGAAACATAACTACTGTAATGGAAATACACGGACATTTGAAAACAACCTTTAAAGCAAGTGTCTTTATCTATTCATTTTAGATAATTAATATTAAGATTTCTTAACGCTAAATATGTGTTCTTGTCTTTATATTATTCTTCTTGTCGCTAATAAGTGAGACTCCACCCAGCACTAGATGCACAAATTGTATATATCAGCAATACCCGTTGTTTTGTTTGTTGATGTTTCAATATTGCTTTTCCAATTAACATTTACTTTGGAGTTTGTTACTTTTGACAATTTGCAACTTTAATTGCCTGTCTGTTGCAATATATTTGAAATTAAATCTTGTAAAATAGAAAACAAATTGCAGTTGCAATGGGCACAGATGTGTTGCTAGAGGAAAAAAACAACAGTGAATTTGGCAAAAGTGTGCATTTAATGATGTAATATTTAAATAGTGTACAAGTGTAAAGTTCACTACATGCTTAAAACAGGTTTAATTTCAAATATAGATATATTAAAGCTGTATAATAATCATATTTGATGAGTTTAACTCCGCCATTATATTGGTTGCTAGGCAACAGAATAAACGAGCTAGACCCAAAATTCAATTATTTTCAGAAGGTCTATGGTATAGACTTACAACATGACAAATTAAATGAAATTTGGGGGTGGGGCCAAAAATGGCCCTTATAGCCCCTACTCCTTTCTTTTTTTTATTTCGATATTAACTTTATTTCTCCTATTACTTCAACAGAAAAACCCCACTTTTACAAAAATGTATGCTTCTTTCGAAGGCAGATTGTGAGCGCAAATGAACAGTGACCCCACTTTTTTATTTTATTTTTCTATTTACTATAAGATAAAGTTTGTTTATAGAAAAATATAGAGAAATCCTATATAAATAATTTAGACCCGCGAACCCCCTTAAGTGTATGTTTCCTTTCTCCAACTTAAGTTTTCCTTTACCAAATGTTATGAAACTTATACACAATACTTAATACCACATAACTCAGATCAAGTACAGACTCAGTAAAAATTCGGGTTGGGTCACTTTTACTGTTCTCTAGTCATGTTCCTTTAAAACTTTATATAATATGCAAGCAGGGGCATCATCTGGGTTTTCCCTGTTTATCTAATTTTTGCCCTGGAATTGTCAGTTTGTTTTTGAGTTATGAATTTGACTCTCCCTATGGTATCTCTCTCAGGCTCTGCAACTACAAAACAAAATTTGTCTTTATATGCCACCAAGCTTTATCTGGTTATGTCAGTTTGACATGTAACGAGTTCCTTCCTGGTGCTTTGCTTATTTGCTCAAAACCTATCTTACAATCTCATACACCTATATGAGATTGATGTCTTATTTAATTTACATTTAAGCTCTTAACAGTGTATTTGTTTAGCAATTGCTCGCAGTACATCTTGTTGTATTTACCTTATCAGGAAGGTATTCAGCCTCCACAGATTGACAGGTTAGAGTCTGAAGAAGAACTAAAGTATGAATATCAAGTGTATGTTGCTCGTACAGACCACAAAGATGATAGGTCAAAGGCACAGCAGATAATGAACCATTTTAGGAAAATGGGGATTGCAGATAGTGATATATTGGATGCTGATTCATTTTTAGCAGGGTCTACATGGTCTGAACAACTAAAGGCAGCCTCAAATAAATGTAGATGGTTTATTTTTCTTTTGACCAAAAATGCTCTTCAAGATCAGTCCTTGAATTATAATGTTATATCAGCACTGGGTGACAGCATATATAGAAAAAAAGTTCGGGTCATTCCTGTTGTGGACAGCTGTAAAAATTTGTTAATTCCTGAGGCACTGAGATGGATCACTTATATTCCATTTGACATAAGTGGTCGACATTTGGAGAGTTTATATAGTATTGTCAGTGGTATGTTTCTTTTCAATTAAGATTAAGTGAATGAATTTAGAAAATCATGTTTCAATAAGACCAATGCAGTTAATTTCTTATGAGTTATTATAGTTAATAATAAGACTAGCATATACCTTTAAGTTAATAATTCTGGTGACCAAACTATATTATTATCAACCTATTTAGAATTTGATCCATGGGTATGCTATCATTTATAAGTTAAACTAGAAAAAAGACATTCAATTATAAGTCAACGATTGTTCAGATGACCAAAAATTCTGCACAGAAAAAAATAAAAAATCCTCCACCTAGAATAACCTGCAGTTTTAATAAGTAATGCCCATCAAATGTATGTTGCAAGTAGATAATCTTAAAATCATTTACTTACAAAGAAAAAAAACTATAGATTCATAACTTCTATAAAGGCTGCATAAGAACACAGATTTATTTGATTGAAAAAAAAGTCATTGCAAAGATTCAACTTTCAGTTCAGCAAGTTGGAAAAAACCTCATACTGTGAATTCATTTTTATTTGATAGATACCAAATTTTGTCAGTTTCATGGATACAGGTGAACCATGAATTCAAATGTTTGGCGAAATTACAAATTTTCTATGGGCCTTGTTTGCAGGGATTGGCAAAACCATGAAATTAAATATCCTTGAAAATGGAAGTTTTCCTCAATCCACGAAAATTGAAAACCATGAAAAATAAATGAATCTGCAGTACCACATTTGATTTTTAGATCAACTTCTTTTAATTTGAAACTTGTTAAGGCCCTACCTTAAACTGTGGTCACACCTTACCGTCTAGCACAAATGGACGACTAACTGATGAAAATAAAAGTTTTTTTATCAGTTATGAGTCAGTTGATGTACCTACCAAATAAAACAAAGGCATAATGAATGTATAACTGACACACACTGGATTTGCAACTTATGAGAAATGGAAAAGTACCGGAAAGAACAGATGTCGAACGTACATCCAATGGATGAGTATTGCATAAAACAGACAAGATATACGGAAAAATTAAAGGCAACAATAATAATACATGTAAATCGCATAATAATTCAAAATGTTTCTGTGTAACTGGTTTTGGTTTGTTCTTCAAAATGCCGCCAAATGGCAGTGTCTGGCCTGAATAAGAGCTGCTTGAAAGTGAAGACGTGCCCTTACTCGAAGATCGATTATGAATAATATTAAGAATTCATGAACCTGAAGAAATCTGACATACCATATTGTCATCCGCTTTATCCCTTATACCTCTGGTAGATGTCAGTTTCACATTCGTTCAACATGCGGTAGAAATCCATTGGTGGATTTGTCTACCAGACCTCCAACGGATGTATAATGGACAAGTAACAGATACAAAAAGGAAACAAAAGGGACCAGTGCCATCTGGACATTCAACAGACACTTCATCTGTTTGACATCTGTTCAAAATTTTGAACATGCTCAAAATTTTCACCTGCACAGAACGGACGTCGACGAATAAAATGTATGCTAAACGGACAATTTTTTGAAACAGATATGGACAGACGTCTAAAAGATAAAAACGGATGTCTAGCGAACATGAACAGATTAAAATAAAGTTAACTGTTAGGCATCTGTTAGAACTGTTCATTAAGGTGTGACCGAGGCTTTAAGCTTTGAGTAAAATGTTAGTTGTAAGACCTTATGTAAAATTGTCTTTTAAGCACTAAATGAAATAATCCTTGGTTACAATGTGAATGCACAGCTTATCTCAATTAAATGCAATTGTTCACAGCCTTCAAATTTGTATAAGGCTAAAAGATAGTTTGAATAAAATAAGTTTGATCTTAATTCAGGAAGAGATATTCCAATGGAGACTCAGATGATACTGCCAGCAGGTGATGTGGCCTATGGTCTAGCTTGGGGATATGTCACAAATTATCTGATGAAAGTTTTACCAGGTATGTTTTTGTTATATTGGACATGCTCTCTCTATCTGTTATCCATGTGCATTTTTCTTTCACTATACATTAATTATCAGTTGCTCTAAACTAAGATTTGAAATATTTGTATCAAACTGTAGGCTTTCACGAGAATCCCAATACTTTAAATGAGTTGCAACTTAATATGAAAAGGTATCACATTTTTTCCTTAGCATCTCAAAAGAAAGCTTACTAGATATTGTATGCTTAAAAAAGAAGACACTGAGGCAGCAATCATAGTCAAATAAAACCCTAGTTAAAATAAATAACAAGAAATTAAAAAAAATGTTCAAAAAGTATAACATGTGTACAAAAACTTAAGATTGTATAACAATTTTAATGCAAATGTATACACTTTAAATGCTGTATATTTACTGCATTCTAGAGGTTTTAAAAGGAATCAGTCCTGTATTTACTGAAAAAGCAGTGAAAAACTTCAGATGTCCTCACAAGCTGTTCATAGTCATTCCCAAAAGCTGTAGCGCAGGGGATTTTTTGCATGATAAACAGAATGACCCTGGAAGGATTGAAAACTTTTCAAAAACTGCAGCTGTGTATCCATTTGGACCAGGTCGAGCATTCAACTGTAATATCTATAAAGTGTCACTAAGCAGTGTTAATATGAATGAGGTACAGTTAAATTTGATGTGTCATTAAAAAATAAGTATAATTTATTTGATAATTATATATCTAACCGTCTAATAAAGTTGTAGATAAACAAATTAATGATCAATGGATTAAAGTTGCCAATTTGAATGCCTAAGACACTTTATTCCTATGGCAATTTTTGACAGATGTGTAACTTTTCAACTAAACTTACATTTACGTTGTAAATTATACTTTCAGTACTTTGATTGGTTTTTTTTTTTCAAGTCACCAAAGTTTTAACTCATCTAAATTCAATTTATGTAAATTATTATTAGCTCACCTGGCCTAAAAGGCCATGTGAGCTTTTCTCATCACTTGGCGTCCGTCGTCGTCGTGGGTCGTCGTTAACAATTTTTCAAACATCTTCTCCTCTGAAACTACTGAAAGGATTTGAATGAAACTTAGCATGATTGTTCCTTACATTATCCTGCACTAAGTGTGTGCTTCGCTTTTTTGATCCGTCAAAAAACATGACCTAGTTTCTTAAAATAGAACATAGGGATCAAATGCAGTTTTTATACGACCGCAAATTTTGAAAAAAATTTCGTCATATATTGCTATCACGTTGGCGTCGTCGTCTGCGTCGTCGTCGTCGTCATCGTCGTCGTCGTCGTCCGAATACTTTTAGTTTTCGCACTGTAACTTTAGTAAAAGTGAATATAAATCTATTAAATTTTATCACAAGGTTTATGACCACAAAAGAAAGGTTGGTATTGATTTTGGGAGTTTTGGTCCCAACATTTTAGGAATTAGGGGCCAAAAAGGGCCCAAATAAGCATTTTCTTGGTTTTCGCACTATAACTTTAGTTTAAGTTAATAGAAATCTATGAAATTTTGACACAAGGTTTATGACCACAAAAGAAAGGTTGGGATTGATTTTGGGAGTTTTGGTTTCAACAGTGTAGGAATTAAGGGCCACAAAAGGGCCCAAATAAGCATTATTCTTGGTTTTCGCACAATAACTTTAGTTTAAGTAAATAGAAAATAATGAAATTTAAACACAATGTTTATGACCACAAAAGGAAGGTTGGTATTGATTTTGGGAGTTTAGGTCACAACAGTTTAGGAATTAGGGGCCAAAAAGGGACCCAAATAAGCATTTTTCTTGGTTTTCGCACCATAACTTTAGTATAAGTAAATAGAAATCTATGAAATTTAAACACAAGGTTTATGACCATAAAAGGAAGGTTGGTAATGATTTTGGGAGTTTTGGTCCCAACAGTTTAGGAATAAGGGGCCCAAAGGGTCCAAAATTAAACTTTGTTTGATTTCATCAAAATTGAATAATTGGGGTTCTTTGATATGCCGAATCTAACTGTGTATGTAGATTTTTAACTTTTGTCCCTTTTTCAAATTGGTCTACATTAAGGTCCAAAGGGTCCAAAATTAAACTTCGTTTGATTTTGACAAAAAATTAATCGTTTGGGTTCTTTGATATGCTGAATCTAAAAATGTACTTAGATTCTTGATTATCGGCCCAGTTTTCAAGTTGGTCCAAATCGGGGTCCAAAATTAAACTTTGTTTGATTTCATCAAAAATTGAATAAATGGGGTCCTTTGATATGCCAAATCTAACTGTGTATGTAGATTCCTCATTTTTGGTCTTGTTTTCAAATTGGTCTACATTAAAGTCCAAAGGGTCCAAAATTAAACTTAGTTTTATTTTAACAAAAATTGAAATCTTGGGGTTCTTTGATATGCTGAATCCAAACATGTACTTAGATTTTTGATTATGGGCCCAGTTTTCAAGTTGGTCCAAATCAGGATCTAAAATTATTATATTAAGTTTTGTGCAATAGCAAGTCTTTTCAATTGCACAGTATTGCGCAATGGCAAGAAATATCTTATTGCAAAATATTGTGAAATAGCAATTTTGTTTTTAATTAGAGTTATCTTTCTTTGTCCAGAATAGTAAGCAAGAAATATCTGATTGTAAGATTTTTTTTTATTTGGAGTTATCTTTCTTTGTCCAGAATCAACTTAAATCTTTGTTATATATACAATATACAATGTATATTCACTTTTTACTACCAACTGATAAATTAAAATAATCTTTACCATTCAGTGATAACAAGCAGTTTTTTTACATCTTAATATTTTATGATGTATTTAAATGAGTAGTTATTGTTGCAAACTCCATTAGAAATTTTAATTGAGATTAGTTTTGGAATAAGGGAAAGGGGGATGTGATTAAAAAAATTGGGTTCAATTTTCTCATTTGAAATTTCATGAATAAAAAGAAAATTTCTTCAAACATTTTTTTGAGAGGATTAATATTCAACAGCATAGTGAATTGCTCTAAGAGAAAACAAAAATTTTAAGTTCATTAGAACACATTCAATCTGTGTCAGAAACCTATGCTGTGTCAACTATTTAATCACAATCCAAATTTAGAGCTGAATCCAGCTTGAATGTTGTGTCCATACTTGCCCCAACCATTCAGGGTTCAACCTCTGCGGTCGTATAAAGCTACGCCCTGCGGAGCATCTGGTTGGCTTATATCTCAAAAACGAAAGCATTTAGAGCAAATCTGACATGTGTTAAAAATGTTCATTAGGTGAAGATCTATCAGCCATATAATTTTCACATGAATCGAACAACCCAGTGTTGGGTTGCTGCCACTTAAGGTGGTATGGGAGTCTAAAATAAAAATGATAGAATTTGTTCATACTTTGCCAAAATGTAGTATCTATTGATACATGTTAAAAAATGTTATAAAAATGATAGGTCACCGTGCATTTTTCCAAGCTACAGGTCGTGACAAAACGGCACATTTTGTATGGATTATACAGGAAAAAACACCATTTTGTGAATAGAAACTAAACGAAATGATAGAATTGTAAAATAAATTAGTAAAATATAGCTTTCAGACAATGCTTTGATAATATCAAAAGAAAAGATAGGTGCAGTTTTTGGTCACAATTTTTTAAACATCTTCTCCTCTGAAACTACTGAATGGATTTGGATGAAACTTAGCATGATTTTTCCTTAGATTATCCAGCACAAAGTTTGTGCTTTGATTTTTGATCCGTCAAAAAACATGGCCTCCGTTACTTAAAATAGAACATAGGGGTCAGATGCAGTTTTTGGCTTATATCTCAAAAATGAAAGCATTTAGAGCAAATCTGACATGGGAAGAAAAAATGTTCCTTAGGTCAAGATCTATCAGCCCTGAAATTTTCAGATGAATCAAACAACCCATTGTTGGGTTGCTGCCACTTAATTGGTAATTTTAAGGAAATTTTGCAGTTTTTGGTCATTATCTTGAATATTATTATAGATAAATTTTAAACTGTAAACAGCAAAAATGACCAGCAAAGTAAGATCTACAAATAAGTTAATATGATCAAAATTGTCAATTGACCCCCTAAGGGGTTATTGTCCTTTAATGACAATTTTTCACAATTTGTTCATCATATTTGCTAACTTTAAAAAATCTTCTTCTCTAAAACTACTCAACCAAATTCAACCATACTTCAACTGAATGATCAGTAGGGTGTATAAAATAAAGTTTGTGTTTTATTTGCTATTTCGTCAAAAAACATGGCCGTCATGGCTAAAAATAAAACACAGGGTAAAATGCAGTTTTTGGCTTATATCTCAAAAACTCCACCATTTAGACAAATAAGACAAGAAGTTAAAGTATTTATTAGGTCAAGGTCTACCTGTCCTGAAATTTTCAGCCGAATTGGGTAACTGGTTTTTCAGGTATAATGCCCCTGAATTGATGATTTTAAAGAAATTTTGCAGTTTTTGGTTATTATCTTGAATATTATTATAGATACAGATAAACTGTTAATAGCAAAAATGTTAAGCAAAGTAAGATCTACAAATAAGTCAATTTGACCAAAATTGTCAATTAACCCCTTAAGGAGTTATTGCTCTTTAAAGACTTTTTTCACAATTTGTTCATCATGTTGACTTACTTTAGAAAATCTTCTCCTTTGAAACTGCTGTATCAATTTCAGCCAAACTTAGGCTAAATGAGTTTCAGAGTATCAAGTATAAATTTTATATTTTATTTCCTTGTATGTCAAGAAATATAGCTCCAATGGCTAAAATAGAACATAGGAGAAAATGATTTATTTTTTTTTGCTTTTAAAGAAAATAGGACGATTCAAAGAACATTTTAATAAATTGAAAAGCCAAAATAATTATTGATGAGAGATTAAACCAAAAAAATTAAGGTAAGCGATTCAGGCTCTTGAGAGCCTCTTGTTGTTGTCGAGCCTTCGACTTTAGTCGAAAAAGCGAGACTAAGCGATCCTAATTTCCGTCGTCGTCGGTGTCGTCGTCGGCGGCCTCCACAAATATTCACTCTGTGGTTAAAGTTTTTGAAATTTTAATAACTTTCCTAAACTATACTGGATTTCTACCAAACTTGGACAGAAGCTTGTTTATGATCATAAGATAGTATCCAGAAGTAAATTTTGTAAAAATAAAATTCCATTTTTTCCGTATTTTACTTATAAATGGACTTAGTTTTTTTTCTGCGGGGAAACATTGCATTCACTCTGTGGTTAAAGTTTTTAGAATTTTAATAACTTTCTTAAACTATCCTTGGTTTGTACAAAACTTGGACAGAAGCTTGTTTATGATCATAAGATAGTATCCAAAGTAAATTTTGTAAAAATAAAATTCCATTTTTTCCGTATTTTACTTATAAATGGACTTAGTTTTTTTCTGCGGGGAAACATTGCATTCACTCTGTGGTTAAAGTTTTTAGAATTTTAATAACTTTCTTAAACTATCCTTGGTTTGTACAAAACTTGGACAGAAGCTTGTTTATGATCATAAGATAGCATCCAGAAGTAAATTTTGTAAAAAAAAAAATCCATTTTTTCTTTATTTACTTTTAAATGGACTTAGATTTTCTTCCAGTTAATACTTCATACAGTCTGCAGTTAAAGTTTTCAAAACATTTATTAGATTCATTAACTATCCTAGATTTTTACCAAACTTGGACAGAAGCTTCTTACAATCAAAAGATAGTATCAAGAGGAATATTTTTATTGATTTTTTTCCTAATTTTTGTTGAGCCTGTGATTTACAGCAAAAGTAGGCGAGACACTGGGTTCCGCGGAACCCTTACAAATTTTTTTTCAATATCAGAGAACAGATATATTTTCACCCATGCAGAATTTTGAAGTATTTGTTTTTAGAAGGTTTAAGAGATAGAAAAGGACAGCAAATGCACAGTGATGGCAATAGCTCACACTCACTTGAGGCCATTTTTTATTTAAATGCAAACATCTTTTGTTGTCAGAAGTGATTTTAATCTTATTGTTTTGTTTTAATCTTTCAATTGGATACTTAAAAAATAATAATAATTAAGGGGTCATAATAAACTCTGACTTTTAAACTCCTGTATACCACTGTTGCCTTTATTTATGGCTCTCTGAGGAGGGGGATATCTCAAAATTCATAGGGCTGTTACTGTTTAATTAGTTTCAAAAAATATTGACATTCAGTTTGGCCGTACCTGCTGTGATTAATAGGGTACAATGGTGGATATAAACATTATTTTGTAAAATGTTTAATTTTTGTAGGGATTATACTTTGTTGGGCAGTATGCTGCACCTGTGACTTGCTTACAAGAAATGAAAACATGGACAATTGCTGGAGTCAACCAGGAAACAATGGTAAAAGAAGCAGAAAATTTTTATGGAATTGTTAGTCAATTGATGAGAAATGCAGTACCAGAAAAGGCTCAGTATTGTGAATTTATTTACTATGATGGTAGGTTTTGTATATTAATGATAAATACTGCTTGGATTGGTTCTTTCATAGGGAAAATTCTAAACAAACTACCATTGCAACTAAATCTACACATATTGATTATACATTTGTACTTCCAAATGTTCCAATGTCTGTAATTATGCATACAAATTTTGATTAGATCCTTTAGGTATACAAATTTTGTTAATTTGTGTTAAAAACCTTCAACTCTGATGAAATTAAGCGACCATATGTGATTCCTGTTCATATAAAAAGATATGCAATGTTGCTGTAATGCAGTGGAAGTAATTGTGGTATCGGTTTGTTTTTCTTAAATCTCTGATACGAAACTTGGCTTGAATATATGTATTAGGCCAATATTGAAGATTTAGGAAGCCAATGTTACTGAGCAGACATATTTATTGTGATGGAAATATTAAAGTTGTTTATTATTATGCCTGACCTGAAAAAGTTTTGAAATACACTTGAAGATATTAGTTCATGACATTTGTAAGCAAAAAATCTATATATCAATATGAAATGTGCAAAAATAAGACCATAACATATTAAATTTTAAATCTTTTTTTAATACAAACCATCATTTTATATGAATTTGGTTAAATATACTTACCATGAAATTACATTTATATTATATAGAATATGTTTGCTTTCACAACATGTTCTCATCGCAATTACCTAGGTGATTAAAAATTACATCCATGAGATGTACTCACCTACGTCATAGTTTACCTGTGTAACATACACTAGCTTTAGTTTTAATTTTTGCGTTCAAGAGAACGCATGTTCTTATTCATATTTCGCCTTCGGTCTCAAGTAATGAATTAGCTTAACTTCTCTTTGAGGGGTGAAGCTTACATATAATATCTCTGTTTAAAGAAACAAAGTATACCTGGCCAGTGACCTTGACCCTAGTATATAAGCACCTGTTCCATAATAACTTGTCATTATTTTTCTTGAGGGTGAAGTGGACACTTCACGTGAGTTCTTTTTAGTTATTTTATTTTTATCTTAAATTTGGGAGAAAGTTATTAAAGTTACATTAACTTGTCTACGAAGTACGACAAGTTCTAATGTTATTTTGTTATTTACAAATAATAATTCCTCAATTGTCTACGATGTATGACAAGTGTTGATGGAAATGAATTTAAAAATTTCTAGTCTACGATGTATGACAAGTGTTCATGGAAATTAATTAAATATTTTATTGTCTACGATGTATGACAATTTTATATATTCATTAAGTTTTTGTATTAGTACGATGTACGGCACATGTACATGTGTTACTTAATTCATACTCCTGTTTGTTAAACAGGTAGATATTTAAAAGTATTTCTATTCACATGAAGGTCGTGAGTACTCTTCACAATTTACACGTGTTTTACCTGCACAGGTACACATTTTGTATTACAATGGCTGAATTTAGTTATGCAAATGTATTGTTTTTGCAAGATGTTTAGAATGATGTTTACACTTACTAGGGTGATGGTTATGTTTTTCATTACCTCTGGAATGTTTTAGAAATTAAAGATGATATATTTAATAGGAAATCAAGAGGTATTTTGAATAAATCCTCTTCTTAACAGTTATAAAACCTAGTAGTTTTATAATAGGTCATAATGGCATGGCAATTGGAAATAATTGACAAAGCAACAGAACCTGTAAAAAGTAAGTTTTAAAATCTAGTGCTACTTGTATAACTTCAAATTCTACTTGATTTGTGAATGTTTCTCACGAAAGTGCTGTTGAGATTTAAGATAGGCATGTATATTGATACATTTACTCATTATTATTAATGTAGTAAAGAACCTGTATGAATCATGAGTTTTGAGACAGTTTCACTGCCTTCAACTCTAGCAGAGTTTGTAGAGAAACCTGCTGCTTTATTTGAATTTTGCCATTAGAGGCTTACTTTTATGAAGATTTAGTTCTAATTTTTGATCTGATCTACTGAAATGATACGGTGTATGTACCTCTTTTTGGAGTTTGTGCCATGGCTGATGATAGTCCAGCCGGAGTTGATTTTGATACGTCTTTTTATCCTGCATTAAGGTTTTCAGAAGCCTTTAAGGCTTCTTTTAGTGAGATTAATGGTCCATTATCTCATCCTGTTTGTTGATCAGTTTAATCATGATTTTGATAAAATCAGGAAAATATAAAGTTCATAGAGGAAATAATACTATCACACTGAGAACTGTGACAATCCTAGTGTGTCGGGGATAAATTTAAATCGAAATGGCACTGCCTAGACAGGCCCACTCTATGGTTTCAAAGATGCAGGGAACCTGGAGAGATATTTTCTTAAGGGGTTGATCATTACCCCTTTTGTCGAGTTGGCTATTTCTTGTTGTAAGAATGAGCCATTAGATCTTGATAATACAAGGATTTTATTGTAAAATTCTATTTGTTTGTTTGACCATGGGTTTCTGGTTAAACCCATAGGAGATGCTCAGAAATATTTAGATGATAAAACTTTTTTGTAATTCTGTTGTGATAGTTGCTTTATCACATTTCTAGTTATGATTGCAAAAAGCAAACTTGTGTTTATACAAAGATTCTATAGCAAATTATAGATTCCTTGGAAGAGGTTCCAGGTCTAGCAATTAATTTACTCCCAGCTGTTATGGGAAAGGCAATATCAGCTTTTAACTGCGGATGCTCTGTTGGTCAACTAGTGTACTATACTAGTAGGCAATTCCCTTCATTGAGAGAGAGAGGTTTCCAAAAGGGAACAGAGAATTTCGAAGAGGTCACTTTTCTCAACCAGTTGCTATATATACAGTAGATAACTTAAATATTATGATTTGGAAAATGTTTCTAATGATCTATTGATATTAGATATATTAAGAAATGGTTATAAAATTGTTTTTAATGATGTACCACAAGGTTTATCATTTTTGAATTAAATACATTTCACCTTTCATAAGGATGAATTTTTTTTTTTTTTTTTTTTTTTTTTTTTTTTTTTTTTCATAAGTCCAAAAATTGATAGCTAAGGAGGCTATTTAAGAGGTTGATTGATCAATGGAAAATCAGTTTATTTCCTATATTTTCTTAGTTCCTAAGAAAGATTGGTCTTCAAGGCTTGTATCTATTTGAAAAATTCAACCAAACTTAGTTTGTGGCTAATCAGCATTTGGAGCAGGACCATTTATCTTTTGTTTAGATGTAATTCTTTTTAGAATAATTATCTATATATATATATATAGAGAGAGAGCTAACATCTATAGATCTCACAGATGCATATTTAGGTATCATTTATGATTATATCACAATTTCCTGATTCTTGTGGAAAAGACATTGATATGATATTTATGTTTTTTGTTTTGGATTGGCTTTTGCATCAAGAGTTTTTACTAAGGTTTTAAAACCTGTCTTATGTATTTATGAAATAATGTCACTTGAAGTATATACATGCTATAGTTTATACATTGATGATTCTTTTATTATGGATCAGAGTTTAGATGATTGTATTGTGAATACAGAAGAAGTGGTGCAAATGCTTGATAAGCTGTGCTTCGGAATAAAATTTGAGAAGTTGGTACTCATTCCTTGGAAGCACATTGTTTTCCTTTGTCTCATTATTGATACTGAGCTATTTAAGTTTTTTCTGACAGATGAGAAATGGTAAAATTATCTCCCTTGGGAAATTTTTCTTAAATAGAATTGTGTAACTGTATTTTAGATGATTTACATCATATATTGGTCTTGTGACGAATGCTTTTAATGTAGTATCTGTGGGAATGTTACTTTGCAGAAACATGGCAAGAAATAATGTTGAAACACAGTATAGTTGTTACAGTGTTTATTATCATCATTAGGCATGATAGGTGAAATTTTTTAACAATTTAAAATCAGAATTTAAAAATTTGATTTATAGACCCATCCAAATAAGTTTTTGGATTGAACCAGATTCCTCTGACATAAGAAGGATTTGGGATCCAAATTTGAAGAAAATGTTTCTGTTGGTAGAATTTATTGGAGCTTCTTTAAGAGTATGCACTCATTTAATATAGATTTCATAGTATTAATTGTTGGCTATATTTTTCTTTTGGAGAAAAAGTTTTAGTCACAGATAGTTATACAATCAGAAAATACTATTTCAGTAGCTTTTATTATGCAAATTAGGAAGTATAACCTCTTTGTCACTTAACATACTTACTACAAATATTTCATTATTTGGACTTGGTGTTCAAGAAAGAACATTTTTATCACAGCTCTTTTTATTCCTGGTAAGAAAATTTTGATGCTTATCATATGTCTAAAAAATTTACAGATTCAAAAGGATGGCAATTGAAAGAAGATGTATTGGTTTTGTTGTTATTACATTTTCATTTTCAAATCTGTAGATAATTACTTTATTGTCTTTTGACCAACAAGCTCCTTTCAGAGATGTTTGTATTTTTCATGATCAGA